>NC_046647.1:8007838-8310963 GCF_900324485.2 Mastacembelus armatus | reverse complement strand
CTTTTGAGCTATAAATAGTGCCATTGCACCTATTCCATTGTGTCTCATTAGGCCTACTCCTTTGTGTCTGATGAGTATAGAGAAGCAGAGTCTAGATCAGGATGGCTCCCTCCCCCATCCGAACTGCTCCACACTGCTCTGTTTTTCTGTTTTCCTCCCCCTGTGGGTGGGGTTGTCTCTTGATGCACGCCCTGAGCTGATGTTGGTTGTTCTGACGGAGCAGTGAGAAGGTCACCATCATCCTGCAGGCAGCTCCCATCTCCCTCTCCCCAATATCAGAACTCATTACTGTTTTGCGTTTGCTTCTGTTTTACACAGAAGGATTTCTTTTTCATTTTAAGGAGGACCTCTTTGGATTAGCACAGCAATTTTCCTGATGTACTTTGCTGGCATGTAGCACTATTGCTGGAGGAGGAGACACTATTTCATCAGCTTTTTTCCATGCCTAACTATGAGGTTCTGATCTGCCATTGAAGTTGAGGTTAGTTTTCTGGTCCATCAATGTGGAGCAGCTGACAGCAATTCCAGTATAAATGATAAACGTATACCAAGATTTTTTTGTATAAACGTGCCACAGTGATGGTTTAGGTTGCAGCCTGACTGTAAGCTACATTTAGTAAAATACTTCCATCTTTTCCAAACCACCAATTGCAGGCAGGTCCATATACCAATCCTGCTATGTCTGCGTAGTGTATACATTGAAATGGTACTCTGGGCTCAAGGATTTGATGAAAATAGTGTTTTTATGTGCACATAAGTCAAAAACAGTTCTTGTTACTAGATCGTGTTACGACTCATTCCTATACCTGACCAGAAGGTCATTTGGGTAAAAGCCCAGATTGCAAGCAACATGTGCTTCTGTGTAGTGTAATATGTAACATGCATGAATGCATGTTTTTTGTTTTTCAAAAAGCATTGTGAGTCATTTCAGCAGTCTATTTGGTCATATTCTGGTGGTCATATGAATTAGATGTGGTCTGTCATTTCATTTTGTCGCTGTGGTGCATGTAATTAATCCGTTGTCATGCTGTCACCTGTTTCATTTATGGCTCATAGTAAGAGAAAATGTTAAAGATTAATTCAAGGGCAGTCTTTTTAAAGGAAAACAACAGGCCTGTCAGACTTATCTCCCACCTCTTTAAAGACTTGTCTGAAGAATATACAGGTGTTGATACATGTGTTTTATGTATTTTATCAAAGCAAAGCTGCTGACATGAAAGAACGTCTTGTCATTGTTAGCTACTGTCTGTACCCAGCTAGACAGGCCTTTCATTCACATAGGTGTTAAAGAGAGTAACCACTGAATAATAAGCTGTCTGATGTGCATGTTTGATCTTTCTAACAGATCATTTTGTTTCTTGTTCAGAGCATGTAAGAGCTTTGGTGCCTAGACCTTATCAGGGCGAAAGCAAGTATCCAATCCTGTTTGACACGTCCTCATGGCTGGTTAGGGTCCTGCAGTCACTTCTGTAGCGTAGCACTCTGTGCTGCTTAACACATTTTATCATCATTTGTTTGATCATGCGAATAAGCGTTCTTTTCTGTGCAGTTGCACATTAGTTTTGTCAGGACAAACAACTTTCAGTTACGTGTTGCCTGTTTTTTATGAATGTAAGTTCTCCTGAAAACATGTAACTTCTTGCCTGCTGTCTAACTCTACTGCTAGAAAACTTGCGCACTTCTTGTACCTGCTGACTGTAAGCCCTCTAGTCATATTATTTTTGGCACATTAAACATTTACATATCACGGCTTCAGCACACAGCCTCCATTTAACTGTTTATCCTCCTGAATTCTTCTTATCAGTTCTGATTTGTATGTATTTGAATATATGTGGCCTAAATGATGCGTTTTTTAAAATATAGAAAGTACAAGGTCGTGTTTTTATCTGCGCTCTCAGAGATCTGTTTGATGTTTTTAAAAACTGGTTCAGAAAAACATTTTCTTATTAAATTGATTATGTGCTTCCATTCATCAGAATGGCTTCATTTGATATGTGACAAAAAAATGCAAAGTGGATCAAGACTGTGCTTGCTTCTGAAGAGGTTTGCTGTCTTATTGAATTTGCTTTTTACTGCTCTTGTGTTTGTTCCTGTAAAATTAAAATAAAGGGAGGATTATATGTGACGTGCAAATTTGCAGATGAGAGATGCTCAGTGTCACCTCTAGGTACCATATCAAAGATGCTGAGCATTAATCGCTTCAGCGTTTTAACAACTTAAAAAAGGATGCTCTAATATCAAAGTGAGAAGTTTTCACATGACATCAGGCAATCATATATCTTCTCTGTTATCCTCTTCCACACCCCATTGTGTCAGGTTACCTGACAGTTTTTTATTCATTCATTGCTGCCCTCCTGTCAACCCAAAGCCTCCTGTGTCATCCTGATTAAAGCTCATTTTTAGTAGCTGTGCTTGTGTGCCAGACTTGTGTCCATTATAAAATGTATTATCATGGTGAAAAACAGCACCCTGACACAGCCCAGCTCTGAAAATAGCTATTTATTGCAAATATTTAGGGCTTTTCTTGGTCATCTTATTTCCTCCATACTCAGCTTTAATAGACATTTACTGTAATGCAAGTAGCGAAGCAGGGAGTGGCCCACTAATGGCGTAGTATATTTTTCTCTAGGCAGATGGCTCTCAGCTGGCATTTATTACTGCAAGCCCCCTCATCCTTAACTCCTTATCCTCCCTGCTGCTAAAATACAGAATGTACTTGCTCAAAATTGCCTAGACCCCAGTTGGAAGAGCAGGGCTGCAGTTTGCACTGACATTTGCACAACATAACTAACTGACGTGGCTCAGTGAGTCATAGATTATCTTCAGACTGTTTGGGTACGAAAGCACATGTTAGCTGCGCTCTGAAAAGGGCTGACATTACTTAAAAACACAATTGACATTAAGATTTTTTTTTCTGTGACTTGTCCAGTTGCTGAGCAGTGTTACTGGGGCTTTTGTCAAGTCATCCTCTCCACAACTCTTCACTGCAGCCAGTTAGGTCTCTGTTTGGATAAAAAAAAAGTGCTGGCACCAGAAGGCACCCACACTGCAGCATCTGTCTGCCCTCTGTTACACCATAATAGTGGCCACTGTGGCCTTCAACTTACCATTACAGTCATTCTACACACATCATTAAATTGTACGTGGCAATTCATTTAACGCTTGCAGATGAGAAATTCACAGAGGCTTATTTGATGCCTTGTTGCTTTTAACTAAAAATTAAATTACATTACACATAGAACTGATTACATTTTGAATTTGTTTAATTTTAAAGCTCAAACAATGCTTACCATTCTCACTCATGAAATTTGAATCCTTCATCTCTGCTCTAGTAATAAAACATGAGTTAAGTTCCCCTTTTTTTGTTATCACGTTGCTGGAGATCAGGCTGTAGAATGATTAGCCAGGCACAGAAATGTTGCAAATTTTAAGCACCACTGCATTTTGAAAGACCACTACAAAAATGACCTTAATGTGGCTGCTTTCCCACAGTCCCCTATAGGTTAATGGCAGAGGGCTATTCTTTTAAATTTTTACAGGTTACCCTGAGTTGCATAGAAGATGTCCACCATGGTGTATCCACGGGAAGAGAAGCTCGAGAAGCTTTCTCAGGAGGAGATCATCTCCAACACAAAGCTGGTGATCCAGGGTCTGGAGGCCCTGAAGAACGAGCACAACTCCATCCTCCACAGCCTCCTGGAGACCATCAAGTGCCTAAAGAAGGATGAAGAAGCCAACCTGGTGCACGAGAAGTCCAACCTGCTCCGCAAATCGGTGGAGATGATTGAACTGGGACTGGGAGAAGCACAGGTAAAACAGAGTGGTAGTGGTATGTCAGGGCAAAATTAAATGTTTTTGTACTCAGGGATAAAGTTTAGTCACTGTGGTGATATGAGCAGAAAATATAATGTTCTGTAAAAGTAAGTGCGCTCCACTTTTTATCATCAAAATGTGGCAGTAAAAGAGGATCTTTCACCGTCTTCTACTTTAGGTTTTTGCTTCTTCACAGCTTCCTCATTCTAAACTAAGCTTGTGTGGTGATCATGATTCATTCAGAATCAGCCCCAGTTCTGTGCTCTTCTATCTTACTGCTGCAGAAGTCCGTCCGTGTTAAATGGCATTGCTCTCCAATGTGGTCTTTATCCCAGGTGATGATGGCCCTGTCCAATCACCTGAACGCGGTAGAGTCGGAGAAGCAGAAGCTGCGTGCACAGGTGAGGAGGCTTTGCCAGGAAAACCAGTGGCTGCGAGATGAGCTGGCTAACACCCAGCAGAAGCTACAGAAAAGCGAGCAGAGTGTGGCCCAGCTGGAAGAGGAGAAGAAACACCTGGAGTTCATGAACCAGCTCAAAAAGTACGATGAAGATGTCTCACCCACTGTAAGTACTGCACGCTGACAGTAGCCTTGGTATGAAGAGTGGCAAATGCATCTATAAATCGATTACTTGGTCATTACTACATTGTTGTGAAACATTCTGACCTTATTCATAATCACAAAAGAACAACAACACAAAAAGTTGTATTAACCCTTCATCAACTCTCTGCTCAACAGCAGAAACTCACCTTGCCAATAGCCTAAATGGATTTTTTTTTTAATTTTTGTAAAAGTTTGTATTAATTATTTTGACAATGTTTTATAATTACTGTATGTTGGTGGGTTGTTATTATCTTTAAAAGCCCTTTATTTTAAGTATTTACAGAAATGTTTAGAGAGATTTCTCCACTCTTATTTCCATATAAATATCAAGCTGGCCATCAGATATTGTGTCACGCATGCTTGTCGTTTATTTAATTTCTGTGCCGTTCCTGTTATCTGTCAATGATCATTTCACACATCTGACATGGACTGTTCCTACTGTCTGTTAGAGAATCTGACCAGCAGGTTTGTTTCATCCTCTCAGCAGGAGGAGAAGGACAGAGAAGCGCCAAAGGACTCCCTGGACGACCTCTTCCCTAATGACGAAGAGGAGCATGGCCCAGGAAGTAAGAAACGATATACAGCAACTCAAAAACACTCTAACAGAATTTTGGTCATAGTAATTGTTTAGAGCTACATGTCAATCTATAGTATGTGATTAAAACATTATGTGATTATCACATTATAAGAAAGGTATTTAATAAAACCATTGAGATTTCTAAAGCATAATACAGGACATTTTTGTTGGGGTCAAAATAATAAGACTTTTATAGAGTGTAAGTTGAAAGACAATTTTTCTGATATGCAACATGTCACTTTTGAATTCTCTCCACAATAATTATTGCTTGAAATAACAACATTGTGTACATGCAAATGTGCAAATGTGGCCTCTCTACCCAACAGTGCAGCAGCAACACAACAGTGCAGCAGTGGCTGCTGCTCAGCAGGGAGGATATGAGATCCCAGCCCGTCTGAGAACCCTGCACAACCTGGTAATCCAGTATGCCTCCCAGGGCAGGTACGAAGTGGCTGTCCCCCTCTGCAAACAGGCTTTGGAGGACTTGGAGAAAACCTCTGGACATGACCACCCTGATGTGGCCACCATGCTCAACATCCTGGCTTTGGTCTATAGGTTAGAAAAGACCCTATATAGGATAATAGGATAGGATAATGTTATTGTTGTTTTTCCTCATTATGCTGTCGCTATGTCCTCCTTTTCATACACATTTGTTAAAGCCAGAAACATTCAGTCTCATCATGTTGGCATGTCTTTCCCTCACTCATGCAGGGATCAGAACAAATACAAAGAGGCCGCCCATCTGCTCAATGATGCTCTCTCCATCAGGGAGAAAACCCTGGGCAAAGACCATCCTGCTGTAAGACTTCACCGTCACTATTGCAACAATATATCCATATGGGCACATCCATGTTTGGATAGATCAGACTGGTCTGATCTCTGTTCTCTGCTTCCCTGAAGCAATAACTACACAGTCTACTATATTTACTGTCCTACTCAGTTAGTCTGTATTGATTCCCCTACTATTAAAGTATTGATCATTGACAATGTGCCTGCAGGCTTGAAAATAATCAGCAACAATTGTTCAATGTCTGCTTGAACCAAATCAACCAGAATCCCTGCAACTGAAAAGGATATGGATAACAACAAAAGCAATTTTCCATTTTATTTCCTTTGTAAACAAAATTTTAGGAATTGATTTACACTGTGGCATCAAAACATCCCATAAAGCCTAAAGGAAGCTATTAAGACACAGTGCAGGACCTGGCAGCTCAGTGGGATTTGCATTTAGCCTCATATTTTCACTCAGTCTGAGAGACAATGACAGAAGAATTGGTGATAGTTTTTTCAGGTTGCTTTGAGCTGTTTACAAACTGTTTACATGCCAGTGAACAATCTGCGCATTCTGAATTATGTTTAGTTAAGTATTGTGAAGCTAAATTGCAAGTGTGAAAGCAAAGCAGTATTTAGCTTTTTCCTCTGTTTTTGTTATATTCAGGTTGCTGCAACACTGAACAACTTGGCTGTGCTGTATGGAAAGAGGGGAAAGTACAAGGAGGCCGAGCCTCTGTGTAAGAGGGCTCTGGAGATCAGAGAAAAGGTAGGCCATATCCCAGGATTGCACCAGCAGATCCACATCACTGCTATTGAGGCCTCATCTCAAGGCAAAGCCAAGGAACTCATTGTAGTAAAGTAATTAACAGTCATCATATTTCTAAAAGGTCAGTCAGAGCTACTGTAACAGCAGCAACTATAAATAGGGAAAAGAGCAAATGATTTTCTTAAATTGACTGTGACCTCTCTGCTGGAGGTCCTTCCCATGTCGGTGTGGAATTAAAGGGTTTAATTGAGAGCACAGCTGAAAATGGATAGTAGGCGTTCGGGGAGGGAGGCAGGAGGTAGATAAGAGCCATGGCAAAGCTACAGAGATCAGCAGGGTACAGTGAGTCTTTCTTGGCCTGAAAGCTCAATTCTGTATCCTCACTATTGATCATCCAGCCTTTTATTAGATCTCCTGAGTGCCTGCAGCAGCCCGACGTGCTGTCTGCTGAAAGCAGCAAGAGAAGGTGGAGGTACACAGGGGAAAGATGCACAAAGGAGCCAAAGGCACTAAGTGAGACACACAAACAGAAATGTTCACTCTAAACATTTCCATCAGGTCCTGGGGAAGGATCATCCAGATGTGGCCAAACAGCTGAACAACCTGGCTCTGCTGTGTCAAAACCAGGGCAAGTATGAAGAGGTGGAGTACTACTACTGTCGTGCCCTGGAGATTTATGAGTGCAGGCTCGGTCCAGATGATCCCAATGTGGCCAAAACCAAGAACAACCTGGTGAGAGATAGCTCCGCACCACAATATCATCATAGCTTTTATTGATTTTTGCCTCTTTCTTTCAAATCCTTTCACCTCAGTTTACCCCTCATTTCAGCAGGAACTATAATCCCTTTTGAGGTATGAATGTATGGAGGTAAATATAGGCAGAGTGTACTTTAGAAATCTCTCATTTGTTCTTTTAGTCTGAGCTTGGTGTCTGCAGGCATGTTCAGCATGTAAGCTGTAGCTGCTTTGTGCCTACAAAACATCTACTTGAAATGTCTTTTTAAACTTTTCTGTCAGACTTTAGTAAAGGGACACAGTTTTTTTTTTTTTTTTTTTTTTTTAACCACATGCTTTTTTTAAAAAAAACTAAATATTGCAAAGGGCAGCCGAATGTAATGTTATTAAATTATTTATTATTTTATTGCATTAGCATTGTTTCTAGGGTAACAATCCTGCAGTACACTGTCTTGGTTCTTTTAGCTCTCCAAGTCCTTCCTTCCTACTTCTGTCCCATCTCAATGATGGAGAGGCTTTATTGAGACTATAATGGAGGTTCTGTGAGAAAGGACAAAACCAGCATGATGTGTCTTAGTAAGGTGATGGGCTACCACTTGTTGCCAGAACAGCTTTAATGCACCAAGGCATTAATTCTATAAGTCTCTGAGTTTTACTCCAAACATTATTCCCTTATTTAGTGTTGGACAGAGGGGGTGGAGAGTGCTGCGGCCTCTATGTTTGGTTGAGTTGAGATGCGGTTATCGTGAATGCCATAGCTTATGGTTTCACATCATTTTCACACTCATCAAACCATTCACTGATGGGGCCATTGTCATTTTGGAAGAGACCACTCTGATCTGGATAGAAATGTTTTTTTTCACAGAGTAAGGCTGGTAACTAAGAAGAACTTTGGACTGATTTCCACATCATAACAGAACCACTTGATTAGTTTTGCCTGGAATTTGTCCCCTGTCTATATATCAATTTTCATGAGACAGGAGAAAAATGCAGTGAGACTGCACCTGCTCTCTCAGGGGTCCAATGTGAGTCAATAGACCAATTTAATCAAACACTAAAATGCTTTCATTTCTTATTCTTCTTCAGGCATCCTGCTTTCTCAAACAGGGGAAATACAAGGAGGCTGAGATTCTGTACAAAGAGATTCTGACTCGTGCTCATGAGAAAGAGTTTGGATCTGTAGATGGTAAGGCTTCAGATGTTTTGACTTACACTATATGGCAGCACATATTTGAATGATTGTTTCCTTATTGTGATGGAAATTTTAGCATCAATCAACCAATAAGCACAATTATATATATATATATATTCTAAGAAAATAATGTGGTACATCACATTACACGGTCCCTCAGTACCTAACCTGCCCCTCAGAATATACAGGTTAGTTTTTTTTTTTTTTTGTTTAGTTTTGTTTCCAACCTTCCTCCACCATTGTCTTATCTTCCATCTACTCTTTGTCTCACACCAGCAAGCACAGTCAATGATGGACAGATGATTTAAAAAGTGGACGTTGTTCTGAGCAGCGTGCCAACCTTCTCCGTTCAGAAGACTCAGAGAACCTTTACAAAAAAACTATTGGAAGAAATGAACAGTTTATCTGAAAGACGAACTCTTACGATGTTCTTCTTTTTTAGTTTTGGTTTAAACTTTGTGAAGGCTTTCGTCCAGGGATGAAATTGACTGCTTTGAAAAGTCATGAAAGTGGCTCGGCACAGTGTGCTGCTCTGACACTTTGTGAGCAGAAGCATCTCACGTATCTCTGTGAAGTTTATTTTTCATGTGTCATTTAACTCGACAAGAGTGCATAGATATTTGTTTAAACCTATTTTATGAGTTGAAGGTTAAGGTGAACCAACACGGCAGCAACAGTAGATGTTAACTATCCTTTCTTATGTAACATTTGCTGTATTTGTGAGTTTAATGGAATTTCATGCATCTGTATTCATTACTAAATGGTAATGGTCAGCTGAAACGTTGACTCTTAGCACCTGTGAAATCTTTTGGGTGTTACTTTATGTTTTGAGGCACTAATGTTCTTTTTATGGTCTGTTGCACAGTGTAATGGTTCATTTATCCTTTTCACTGTACTAAAATCTATACACTACTTTTTTCATTTATCTGGGGGAAAATCTGCAAAATGTTTATAACATGATTAAATTTCAAACAGAAATGTGTTCTTGCATCTTACTACACTCTTGTACTCAATCAGTTCTTGTAATATTAGCAGCCAGTAAACAGTTAGTGCTTTAATATTTAAACTCCAGGTGAAAACCAAATGTGTCTTTATTTGTGCCACCTTCGGAATTCACCAGGCTCCTCTTATACCCTAGCAGTGCCAAATATGTGGAAAACAATCCAAAAAAAAAAGAGTATGCCTAGTTTGTTTTGGATTCAGTGTAATGTCATGAGGTTACGCTGGTAAACACTCTTCCAGTCCTGCTGTTCCCTGTGTAGACCACCTCTTATGTCTGTCCGTTTGTCTGCAGCTGAGAACAAGCCCATCTGGATGCATGCAGAGGAAAGAGAGGAGATGAGCAAGGTGAGAGCAAAAACAGAATTTGAATGAAGGGCACGTTTGTGAAGTGTAAAATCAAGTCTGTTTTGTTTATTTAGAAAAAGTGAAATACGATAATGTCCTTCACACATAGTATAACTCTGAGTCGGCATATGACAGTTGTACTCTATGTAAACACAGGACAAATGCGGCTGATCCAGTTTGAACTACCACTCCCCTACTCATGCTTTTCTTCCTTTTCTCCATTTTTTTACTTCCAGGGCAAGCACAGAGACAACACTCCATATGGAGAGTATGGAGGCTGGTACAAGGCCTGCAAAGTCAACAGGTGAGGCAGAGACTGATAAGCATGTTTTTACACCTTAGCTGTTAAGACACTTATTCAAGACTAGAAACAAATTACTTTACATTTATGTTTTAATGCATGATGCCAATATATTGTAGAAAACCCTTTATCTTTCTGAATTTTCTCATTTCTATTTTATGATGCTTTTACAGTAAAGTAGATCAAAACATCAGTTTGCTCAGATCCAACTGTTCCTCATTACCTTCTGGTAAATATTGGTGTGCCTGTCCTGTCTGTTTCCAGCCCTACAGTGAACACTACCCTGAGAAACTTGGGGGCCCTGTACCGCAGACAGGGCAAGCTAGAGGCTGCTGAGACCCTGGAAGAGTGCGCCTTGAGGTCTCGCAAGCAGGTCAGTAGAATTTCCTTAACTGAAAATGCCCATTTTTGCATGCTGACAGCTTATTATTCTGAGATATGTTCCCTGTGTTAGGACAGCAAATCTCATTATATTTCTTTCCCTTTCTCTGCTTTGCTATGGATCCAGGTCAACACAGTAAGTGGTTTGTCTCTAACTCATAGCCCCCAAAGAGCCTTCACCTCTCCTCCATAACATCACTCCCGTCTCACAGCTTTTTAAATGTTCCCATGTCTCTGCAATGCTCTGACAATACTGTCAATGCATTAAAATAGACAGGAAACATAAAACCACTTCAGTTCCTCCAAATAACTTTGCACACTCACCCATATCAAGTGACTAATGTTTATCTCTGTATTAGTCCTGATTATCATATTTGTGTTTGTTTGCTTTTGTGTCGTACGTGTGTTGTTCCAATCAGGGCATCGACCCCATCCACCAGACACGTGTGGTGGAGATCCTGAAGGATACAGAAGGCGACAGGAGGAGGAGCAGGGACAGTCTGACCAGCGTTAAGTATGAGAGCGGCTCTGAGACCGGCGAGGAAGTGAGTATGGGCGTGGAGTGGAACGGGGTGAGTACACATCCACTGTTATCGAGCCAGTGACCTCACTGGAAGAACAAGGTGGTGCTAGTAACACCACACCAGAGTGTGTGGACTGGTACAGAAAGGCGTAGAATATAGGCAGTGACTCGAATGGTGAGACTGAGTGGAGCTTTTTCTGTTAGTACAGTAAGATGACCAGTGATTAGGGAGCAGGGCTGGATGCTGGAGCTGGATGACTCGTCTGCTATTTAAATGACCAGTGCCATCAGGAAGCCTGGCTTACACGATCACCCTCACAGGAAGTTCAGCAAGCCCTCTTCACTGTGGTCATCTGTACAAAAGCACAGATTAGTCACTCCTGCTGAGCCGTCTTCTGACGTCAGTGTTGCACATCATAAGCTAAATATGACTGACTGACTGATTACACAAACAAAGTCTGAGTTGC
Source organism: Mastacembelus armatus (assembly GCF_900324485.2). NCBI lineage: Eukaryota > Metazoa > Chordata > Actinopteri > Synbranchiformes > Mastacembelidae > Mastacembelus > Mastacembelus armatus. The sequence continues at coordinate 8,299,483 of NC_046647.1, read as the reverse complement.
TAAGTTGCTTTCTCACTATTATTATTTTGAGCACGCCTCTTTTTTCTATTATGAAGTGGTATAGCTGCTCACTCCCAGTTCTTGATTTGGCAGGACGCTAAACTATATCTGTACCAGTCCATCAACTCCCTTTACATATACAGGACCATCTCCGTTTTTTAAATAATGTAAAGCTGATTGAGTGTCTTGGCATGTTTTTGATAGCATCTGAGTTTGCTTTGGACTAAATAGTCATATTTTTGTTTTTCATTGCTTCACAATGAAGTGCTACTGTCTCATTTAATTAGTTGTTTTTGCTCGCAATGCTTCTGCACTAGTGGAGTGTTAACATAGAGGCACAAGCTCATTCCTCGGCACCCTGGCAATATATTAAATAAGTATTTGTGGGACTCTAAGAGATGCAATTAGCTTTAATCCCTGTTAGAATGTCTTGTTTTTCCACCATGAAACACAATTGACAGGGTTCCCACTATCCTTGATGCTCGTCCCACTTTGCAGTAAACTACGTGGTTGATATGTCTTTATTTTATACTGCTGTTTTATCACCTCATTATAGATCCACTCTGGCAGTGTGTGTTAGTCAGAATTGTTTCACCACTGCATAGCATTTCCCTTTCCCAGTCACCCGTCTTAGGTTAGGAAACCGTTTGGTGCTGAGAGCATGATATTCACTGTAGCAGTGTTTGCAGTTATATAACTGGAAGCAGCCCTCTGGCGTGGCTTCTATAAGCCAAGACTGTTCCAGCAGTGATGCCTCGTCTGAGCCTGTGCCTCTGCCCCTTAAGTGCAGCCACGCCCTTCCCTGCACCCACATAGTCCAAACATGCATGTAGCAATGCCAGCCTGCTGGGCTCACCCTTATTACACACACTAATGGAACATGTGTGCGTTTATTGTGTTTTCACATGGTTGAGAAATGTCTGTTAACCTGTTGTTCGCTGCTCTCTGATTAACATTAAGCAGAAAAGCAGGGTTCTGCACACATAACACTCAAGCCCACTTAAAAATTCACTGTGTATTCATCCTTGTGTGCACCTGTCTGTTTGTGAAACACGTGGCGGCATGCAGAGGACTGCTCGTTGCAAGCATTTCATTATCACAGCCACAGCAGTAGAAATGAAACACATCCCAGTGAAAATATTCAATTTACTTGTGACATTCTTATGCTTTTAGAAATTGTTTCTGAAAATAATTTTGTCACAAGACATTTGAGCTTTTGACTAAAAGCTTGTTAATAAATTCCATCCATCCATTCATCAACATAGTTGTGAACTACAACTTGGCTATTTGGTGCTTTGAAAGAGACTTACTGTCTACTTCTGTGTAGACAGTTGCTGAGAGGTGTGACAGGAATATCAAACCTATCATTCACCTGCTCTATGGCTTTGCCTAAACATGTCTCCACTCTGCTCTCAGGTCTGATAAATCACTGAGGATGTAGAAAGGCTTTGCTCGTTTTAAATTTTTTAGTAAAAAAAAAAACTCCAGTAAAACTACAGACAATTTCAGCTCCTTGGTTTTTATTATTATTATTTGTTGTGGACAACAGGGAGGAGACAGTAACTGTCAGCAAATTTGTGGTTGTGTTCAGGTGAACTCTGTGTGCGTCTCTTTGAAAAGCATGATTTGACTCGTCTAACTGCTTTGTGCTTTTGGATAGACACTTCAAGGTGCTGCTTGTGACTTTGCATGTTTTTTTCGAATTTCATCTTTTTCCTTATTTGTCCTTTTTTGTGTCACTAACCTACTTCCTTGTTGATTACTCTTGCCATGACAACCAATCAGCCTGTCAATCAAATTTCCTTTTCTCACTCAGTGGATTGTACTCTCCCTCTTTAACTTTCATTGGTATATCAGTATGGTTTATAGTGCCACAATAAAGAGATTAGATCACAGAAAATATATCAAGCAGAGGCTAGTATTAAAAGATTAAGAATATAATTTCATCATTCCTAGGATATAAATGTTATAATGCAATAGTTTCTGTCATGTGTTGTAGCTAAACAATACTCTTATCCCTGACTAAGCACTGATCCTTGTAGATGTCCCTCATCTGCAGTGCACAGTCACCAGCTGGGTGTAGTGTGCCAAGTTCAGACTTTCTGGTACTAAAGAGGAAAGAATAGCTGAGTCATGGTGACTGCAGCTGCTGCGTCACCGATCTGCTTCTTATGCTGTAAGCAGCCGTAATTGTTCAAAGAGAAGCACAGTTTTCATGCTGCTGGATTTTCATGTCATTTTGTTTGTGTAGGATCACTCAGCTGGGGTTTACAGGAACTATATCCAGACCCCAAGCTTCAGCTGGTAATTAAACTAGGTGCAGGAGAGACAGTGCAGTTCAGTGTAGCAAAGGCAAGCAGCTCAGATTTGCCAGTGTGGAGGTGGGTAGCGTAGGAAGTCCAACCCCAGAGCTCTGAACCTTACAATGTGTGTCGTTTTTGTCTTTTTTGTCTCTTTCTCTCTTTCTCTTTTATCAGGCCTAAGTCATCAAGATTATTCCTCCATCCTTCTCTCCTTCCCCAACACAATAGCAAAAGGATGTGTGTTGTCGCTCCCTCTGGCCTTCTCTGCCCCAACAAACCAACAGCTACAGTCCTGGTGCCACCTCTGGCAGAGACTCAGAAAGCCCCTCCTGGTTGTCACCTCTGTCCCCTGTTCAGCTGACAACTGCTGGGACGTTTGGTCTTCTCATCTCTGCCTTGTTTTCTCTTTCTCAGTTTCTCTCTCTCTCTTTCTCTCTGTGCTTTCCTCTCACTAACCCTGTCTCACCCACCATGTCGGAAATCATTACTTCAGCTCTTTCTCTCACTTAATATTAAAGTCACTGTGTATGTAATCTTTCCCTATGAGAAAGTCGCTCACACATTTTTCCTCAATCCAACATCGAACTGTAGTTTTTCACATGTGATGATATAGTTGATTTATTTGAGGAGGAAAGTTGGAAATCTAATTTATTTGAACAAGGCGAAACATCCTCAGAGACTTTGAGGATGTGCCACCTTTTAACAGAAGCCTTGTCTGTTCGTAGATAAAATTACAGATATTATATTAGAGTATTATACAGAAGAATTAATTCCCACATTTGCTCTGCGTTGGTCTTACTCTGACGTTTGTTGTTGTTTGAGAGAAAGGTGATCTCAAAGCTAGCTTCTAACCTGGTGCCTGTATTTAGCCATATTATTTTTTATGAAACCTTTTTCCTTGTCATTATGTGTTTTCAGTTTAAGCTAATACCTACAATTAAATGCTTTTGAAATGGTACTGTAAAGTCACACATGCTAATCATGATATTTACAATTTCTTTTTTAAATCTTCAGCCTAGTTGGCAGGGAATGAGAATGGAGGATTGCCAGTTTTGTTTTTATAGATCTAGTTCCTGTTCATTTTTTTTTTTTTTTTTTTTTTTACAACTTTGTTTACATTTTTTATTGCTTTTTGATTATGTTGTGGCTGAATATTAAGGCAGTAGTATGTCAACAGCACCATAGTGTTACCTGTTGTGAAAGACCAGAATTCCCAGCATCATCAAGGCCAAAGCTGACAGCAGATTGGTCAGATCACAGTGAGCTGTTGTTGCCATGGTAATTTATTTTCAAGTTGCTCTTACTGGCTTCAGTGTCCTTGGTTTGATGGAGTATTCACACAGGCTGTACTCCGCACAATATATACACAGTAGCTTGCATTTCACAAAGGGAATTAGCATTACCATTGGCTGATGACGTAAAGCCAGTATGACAGCAGACACCAGCCAGAGCATTTAGCACAGATATCGTCCACCAGAGAGATTTCAAAATAATGGACAGAAATGCCCAGTATCGCCTTTGTCTGATGGCCCAGGAGTGGTGTTATTATTCAGTGGAAGACTGGACTCCACAGTAGTTTTAGTGTGTATTTGTGTATGTTTCGGTGGTACAGTCACAGTGCCCACTCTGGCTATGGATACTGTATTTTGAACACAAAGCTTAATGAGGCCTGTTGCCTTTTTCTTACACAGTTGTTTGGCAGCAAACATCGTCACTTTGGTGCTTCATGACACCAAAAGTACAGTGCGAGTGTTTCCTCAAGATCAACGTGAAATTTCAGATGTTTAACTGAATGTAAAATGACTTTAATATCATGGAAGTGTAATTGTAGGCTGTATTTATAGATCTGACAAGTGCATTCACTATGAGGCTTTTCAGTATGCTGCTTGCCTTGACTCTTCATTCCTTCCAATAAGTACACCTATACTTCTAATGCAACTCTGAACAAAAGGATCGACTGTGTCCATCACATAATTATGATGATACTATTGTGTTAGTGGAATGCTTATTTATTGAACTGTCTGTTCTTGACATATATAGTGTGTCTTCAGTTTCCTAAAGTGGAAGATCATAAATGGTAAGGTCAATAAGCACCATCTTAGTAAGTAGGACTGCGTTATATTTACCATTCTGCATTGTGATGGTCATTGCATCAACACTTGTTGGTATTCTCAAATAAAGTTTTTCATTGTGACGTTTCGTCTCTTCTCTGCATCGGATGAAGACGTTCATTCACCATGAGTGGAAACAGGTTCTGTCATGTCTCCACCCAGTGGAACTGCAATATTGCCTCAATTCACACACAGCACCCGATCCCCCCCCCCTGCTGGTGATAAGCCTGTACTGCAGCTTGAAGATCACACCTCAAATGTTGTTACACTAATGTGAATGCGACACATCAACACCAGATAAAGACACATTCTGTGTTTACTAATTGGTAGTGAGCTGTAATGTAGGAATGGATGGATGGATAAGTGAAACAGTGAATTCACCCAATTAAAATACAGAGAGAAGTTATGTTTGCCACTTTTATTTTAAAAATCTAAATCCTTACACTGGAAACTGTAGATAAAAAAAAAACCATCATCCCACCGAGACCTTCACACTTGTTTGGTGATGAACGCGTCTTCTCCTCTTTATAAACCTACTTTTGCTTGATGATTACAGGATGATGTCAGTAGCATTTATACTGAAAATTCATTTGTGATCAAACGAGGTAATGCAGGCAGTGCATGATGTCACTAACACGGTAGAAATATATGAAGTTTTATTGCTCATGTGTGACACCGAATGCTGCTGAGCTGCAACCAGCCCCTCCACATCAGAACATGCCTGCACAAAACGCAAACATGCATCTGCGAAAGTTGAGAAAAGGAGTGAAATGATTTGCAGTTGGGAACTTTTGCCTCTGCGCTGTCGGTGGCGAATGGACGTGTTGACGAGTGTGTACGTGTGTGCAGGACGGCAGCGGAGCCCTCCAGCGCAGCGGCTCCTTGGGGAAGCTCAGGGATGTTTTACGCCGCAGCAGCGAGCTGCTGGTGAAGAAACTGCAGGGCAACGGACCTCCCGAGCCTCGCAGCACCAAGTAAGACCTGAAGAAAACCTGCGTCATGATGCAGAGAAACCATGTATATGTTTGTACTGTATGCAACTTTCTTTCTTGTTCTTCACTCAACAGCATGAAGCGGGCTGCTTCTTTGAATTACTTGAACAAAACAAGTGATGACCAGTTCCAGGTGAGTGTGGGCAAAGCATTTTAAGTTGTATTAAACGTATGTCACAGTATTGGATGCGATGTAATCGTCATGTCCTTCCTCTATCGTGTCTCGAATCCCCGTCAGACTCGTGGTGGCAGTAACTTCAGGGAGAGCCGGGGCCTGAGCTCCAGCACCGTGGACCTCTCCACTGGAAAGTGAGCGGCCGGCGGCCTTCTCTCTGCTGAGCCCTTCACAACCGACCTTTGGCTCGTTCTCTGAGCCGTGATGATCGCCAACAAACACTACCAGGAAGCATCAGCCACTCACAAACCCTTATATTTGCCTGTCAACATCTGACCAAAACAGCCAAAGACCTTTCAGTCATCGAGACAAATACACAGTTAGGTTTTAGTTTTTGCTTCTCCACTGACAGCTGTGTTTCCCTTCCCTGTTCCCTAAGCTCAAAGTCACCTTTAAGAAAACGTACCTCATCTTTTTCCATTATTCAGAATCAAGTTAACTTTGCACTTTCAGTTCGTCTGTTCCCCCAATGTCACCTTTGATACTTTGTTTCTCATCATTGTGATCCACATTTTTGTGTCTTACTGTGCCATTTGTTGTATTATCAGTGCAGATTAGATTTTTTTTTTTTTTTGTTGATTTTGTTTTACTTCTCCAAAAATAGAAAAAAAATTAAGTCTGTTGAGTTTGAAATGACATAATGTAAAGCTGACATGATTACACTGTTTCAATAAATCACTTTTATTTTCATTTTAATGGTTATACATTTGCCTGTTGAGATTAGTTTTGCAGTGGTGAAAACAGGGTGTAATGTTTATCTTACATGATTTGTTTCATGACTTTTTTAAGTATAACTTGTTTTGGAAAGCTTTGAAATTCTAAAGGAAGCTGCTTTAACCTCTACAACTCTACGATCCCATGTTTTCTAACGCAGACAGGTATAGTCTTGAGTCCTGTATGTTCTCAGAGTACAGAAAAATGCCTCCATGTTCAGCTTTTAAAGTGTATCTAAACAAAAAAAAAAGATCAGGTTAAATTCACCCTGAATGATTCCTGGTGCCACGCAAGACCATTCTTACAAAGTTGTTGACAGTGATTAGGATTTTCTATTTGATACTGATTTGCACAATTCTCAGAAGGGTTTCTTCTGTCTTTGATTTCATTTTTTAGCAAAGCTACTCAAAAGAACTGGAATATTTTGTAATAATTATAATTTTCTTGTTTTACATATGCATTTTCTTTGTAATAGATGTATAAACCTGAACCTGATCATAAATTCAAATATCATGGAATTCATTTGGGGGAAGCAGGTTTGGTGTGCATCTGTTTGGATCTGCTTCTTTAAAAGAGGACGTGTTAGAAATCTGCCTGATCCTGATTCAGAAATAAAATTAATTTACTATTCATAGTTGTTTTGTCTCTGATTTGATGATTTTTAAATCCTTTAAAGTTTTCAGTTTTAAAAATCTTTATTTTAAGTTTCTAAACCTTTGAAAATACAAAAGTGATTATAATTTGAACAAACGGACTGATCTTACATCCTGCCCTCTGTCTCACCCTGCAGATCATAATGATGAATTCCACTGGGAAAGATCTTAATCATCAGTGTCTAAACAAGTATGGGAACTCTATGAACACTTGCCAACATGTGATATTTCTCCAGGAGTTTTCCCTCCTCCTCCTAGCAGACACAGGCTCAGGGTTTGTCTCCTCACTGTTAATCTCTCAGTATGTCAGAACTTTAATGTGGCCTTGCAGTCCTTTCAGAGCTCTGTGAGCTATATGATCCCTGGATGGTGTTTGTGTTACAGAGAGCTGTCGGGCTCCTTCGCTCAGCTGTCTTGGAAGAAAACAGTAAGTCAGAATAGAAGAGTTCATTACAGCTGACACGATGTCCTGAAAGCATCTCATGAAAGAAGTGTGCAGGTTGCAGGTCCTGCCTCCTGTTGAAGCCCCATGGTCCCTCATTAGTCAGGAAATAGTTTTGAATAAGGCAAGTAGCTGTTACAGCTGTGTATCCTCTGGGTCAGCCTAAATCATTACAGCCCCTTCAAAACATCCAGAGGTACCGTCACTTATTGACCCTTTAATCTTTTAGTCTGGTAAACCTCATGTTTCTCTCATCCACAGTTGTCCAAGTTCCAGCTGGACCAGCATCATGGCTCCAGTGCCACAGTACTTTGAGTGGTGCCAGCAGAGGCCGGCTGCTGAGACTGATGCATCAGTGTGGGCAGGGCTCACTGGTTTGAGCCCTTTAATACCTGCCAAGCTCTAAAACATGTTTCATTTAGACAACACTACAGTTATTTGTCCCAACATGCATTGAGGACCTACAATAATTATAAAGCAGACTGACAATGATCCCAAACACACTGGAAAAATCAGTTGTGCTACCGTTTTTAAGAAAAAGTGACTGTGTACCCCTGATTTTAGTCCAATACAAATTTGAATAATAGTATTAAGCAGAAAAAGTCACCATGAAATAATTGAACTGATTGAGTAAGACATCTAGTTAGTCAACATAGTAACAAAATCCTCTAAAACAATGAGTATTCAGAGAATAAAGACATGCTCAGCTTTGTTTTCTCACTTTTGAGTGATTTGATGAGGTGAAAGAAATCCACATAGGTTCAGTGTAAACAGACAGTGATGCAGTTGAACCGGTTGGTCGCACTGTTGTACTCCTTATCCCGGGTCAGGTACGGGCACCGGAAGCTGCACTGTAGGAAAAGAGGGAGCATAAGTCATACAACCAGAAACATAGATAGTGATACAGGATGTTGGGTCCTGCGTTTCAAAATAAAATGACTTTTTTTCCCTTTGTTTTTAATTTTCTACGTATTGAATAATATGATCGAGGAAACTATCAAAGTGTTGATAGCTCATTACAGCACCAAAAGATAAATAATAACATGATTAAATTCATGAAATGGAAACACACAGATATGCAAACTCAACAAGTAGATTAAACAAAAATGTCACAATATTATTGAACATACTCATAATAAAAAAAAAGTAGAATATTTAAGTTAGATTTAGTCTTTTCTGGCGCTTAGCATACACAGCAAGAAAGACAGCTAAACTAAACAACTATTATATATCTATATATTATACTATTACTATAACTATTGTGTATTGTGAATTTATTATATATATATATATATATATATATATATATATATATATATATATATAATAAATTCACTAAGCTTGTTTAAATTTTTGTTGTTTCAGAAAGTGTGGTTGCTAAAATGGCAAACAAGGACCAAGTCACAGGTCACAACATTTATTTTGACAGTCCACACAGGAACTCGGACGCCTTGTTCGCAGACGCTTGACGCTGGTGTGAAAATCACACAGGCGAGTGGGAGGAAGCCAAGTTGGAATCACCGCGGAGCCAAACTCCCTCTTGTTGGAGCCTGAGCTGGCCGGCGGTCGGTGGCGGTGGACGCAGGAACACGTCGGCTACACACACCGGGTTGTAATGAACTATTGCGGCCTAAATTGACACCAACCCTCCGTCTCTTAAACCACCTGGAAGTTTAAACTTCGCTTCAAACTTTCGGCGCGGCTCCCCCGCCTCAGCTCGTCAAGTAGCTCGCCTGGCTGGCCTGTGGATCGCAGCGTCCGTCCGCACATGACTCGGTCCTGGTCTTGCTAGTCTCCAAAACAACCAGGTGAGCGTCTGGCTTCCCTGGGGGGTGGGGTGGGGGCGACCTGCTCAGGTAACGGGGTTAGTTTACCTGTACGCACGCGGTGACGCACCGGTCCCTTTGACGCTTCTCCTTTCGCCCTACGGCTCTGCCGCTTCCGCCGGAGAGAAGCGCCGGGGAGCCGCCGAGCACTAGGACGGTCATGGATCTACCAGGAGAGAGCGAGACCCCGCGGACGCAAGGCAGGAGGAACCCCGGGGCGACCATCAGGAGGAAACCACCGGTGGATACGATGCTGGTCATCGGCCTTATCTGCCTCCAAGGTTGGTACAAGTCACTGTACCGTGTGTTTGTTTCCGCTCAGCTGCTGAACTGATCCAAACCAGACACTAAAACACTTCTATCAGGCTGCAATTCACACAAGGTAAAGTACATTTTGTTTGGGGGTCCATGGGGGAAGGGGCACCCCTCTCTCCCCTCCCCCACTCACCCCAGTTTGGGGGGAAAAAAACACAACAACTGGAATTTTGTGCGTAAATCCAGGCTGTGTCCAAAAAGGCGCGTCATTTCATCTCACTCTCGGGGTTTCATGACATTTGTGCCACAAGTGAGAAGAATAGAAAGTGTGAAGGTTTTGAGTTGACAAGTAATTAGGTTTAAAGAAATAGTTTCCCCAACACAACAAGTAGCCTGTTACACAGCGATTACATTTCTCATCTGGCAGGGCCACAGCAGCCATCAGTGAAGGCAGCCTTGCCTGTATTCCCAGGAGTGCACGTCCATCCTCAGCCATCACACTGGAAACCGTGTTTCTGATTATCATATTCATAGCTCTGTTTGCATGTTTGCACTGCCACTCCGAATCCCAGCTTGCCATGGTTTTATGGGTGCTGTTCATATGCATGGGTGGGTGGGTGGCTGTTCTCCTGAAGAGAAGAGCTGGGATTAATAAATTTAACACAGCTCGGCGCCCTCCCACACTGCTGAATCCTGTTGAAGTTCATAACCTCATCTGCACGGCGAGAAGGGAAAGGTGAAAGGGTCCTTTCCTGCTCTGTTCAAGGAATGCTCTTATCCTGCCAAGCATCGGGCTCATTAATTCACCGCTCATCATGTCAAAACTGAGTCACGTTTATCTGATCTCCACATGCAGACTGAAACGCAGACAAGCACTGATTGTGTTTTCCTGCGCCTTCAACACGGCCGTGACAGTGAAAGTGGCTGAAAAATTCCTTCAAGTTGAAGTGTGTCTGCCCCCCGCCCCCCGACTCCAGTCTCCTCATGGTGCCCACTTTGGGATGAATGTGTCCTCTGTGTGCAGGCAGCAGGGGAGACGGAGCCTGCCATGGGTCTGTGTTGGTAGGACGGATGAATAGAGCCAGTCCAGGTACTGTTATGACAGCCTGTGCTGTTTTTAAAGCTGATCTCTGGACGTATGAAAGCACTGCAAAGGCCCAAAATGGCAGTGAATGAGACATGGTTTCCTCTAGCGGCTTTATTCCCACATGAAGCCGTCCACACCAAACACGCCATGTTTCTGGGGGGTTTTCTGATCTGCAGATTTTGGCCACTGAGCTCAAATATTTACCCAGATCTTTTTTTAATTTTTAGTTTGGCAGTAATATCTCTTCTGTGTTGCAATTTCAGTCTTTGCTTTTCTGTATTTTGATCTGGTTTCCATTTGTAGCCGACATGCTCTGAAGAGCAGATGAAAGCCACTTAATGTCAGCTTCTGTCCCATCTTTCTACCTATCTCTCCCACCTTGTACAGTGTGTGCTGTGCTTTCCACTGCCTCTTCTCCTCCCCTTCATCAACCCAGTCTCATTCCTGAAATATATTTGTCAAAAAAAATGGCTCGTCTTATTGCAGTGGGGCTGAGATAAATGTGAAATGTTTAAAATATAATGTCTTCTCTTTGATCTCTATCCCTCATGGTGCAGCTGGAAAAGATCTGATCTCTTATTGCATTAATTATTTGAAAGCCTGTGAAAACAAATAATATCCAAATTTCATGATGGAATTACCCAATAAATCCAGACTTTGACTTTGAGAGATCTTCTCTCTAGCTTTTTTTCAAACAAGAATCCCAGCAGTATGGGGGATACAGGAATTAGTCAGTGTTCTGCAGAAGCTCTCCTGGTTTGACGGATCAACTCCTGTTTTGCAAGGTGGACCTTTGCAGTCTGCAGTGTTTGCACGTTACCAGCTGGACAGCATCTTTGAGCTGTAGGCCTTTTTCCAAAAGTTTTGTTGACGTGCCCACCTGCTGCCACTTTATTTTAAAATTCATACAGTTGGCTCACATTAAGCCCAGTGTACCCGTAGGCCACTTGGCTGCATACTTGGTCTACATTCGCTGGATGATCAGATTCAGGGGAGATGAAAGGGTGAAGCCTGAGTAAACACAGGGGTATGTCATGCAGAGCCAGATTTGTCTGTTTTCTGTCAGGAACATGCAGGGGTTTACAGCCATCTCAATGAAAATGCCTTGTTAGTGTTTGCTTCAATAGACCTGAGTGGATTACACTGCAGAGCACAGCAGATTGGTATTTGTCATACCCAGCTGTTGATGCAGCAAACAGCTGTGCCTGTATACATGTCGTAATATTAAGGAAAATTGACTTTTCATTGGTTTTGATGTGTACATTTTGTTTTTTACTTCACCACATGGGTTAGATATTATACGAACATCTGTACAAGACCCCTATAGCATGTTTAGCATATTTATTTTGGCTTTTTTAGCTGCTAATGAGCTTTGACTTGGGCTTTGGTATAGTATGGTTTGTGTAAGTGCTGCTGTTGTGCGAGTTCATTTTTACCCATTATTGCAAACTTCGTCCTAAGGGCTGTGGGAACAAAGCCCTTTGGGGTCATGGTGGAGGCTGATGATTTTTAATAAATTCGGCTTCAATCTTACCAGACACCTACTCTGAGAAAAGTCCATAGAAATATATTGATTCTGATTTCGACCCAGTCACTGTGGGTTGCAGTGGTTATTGGTATATTGGTTTGGTTTGTATCGTTAAGGGTGACCTGTATATACGGTGGAACTAAGACGCAGGTCATTCTGCAGACAGACAAAGAGAGAAAGCTGAGTCCAGTTCAGGAATGTCTCAAGTTGTACTTTAACTCCTCTGGCACTGGCACGTTGCTGAAATGTTGGTAATTATTGTGATTTTTTCCAAGGCTGTTCAAAGGTTCGCCAAAAGTAGCTGTGTACTCAGAGACGAGCGTGACAACAAAACAAAGCGTGCTACAAACAAAACAAACAAAAAAAAACATGCCTAATGAATAGAGTTAAATAAGCAGATCTGGTTGTGAGTGTTACTGCTTGTGACTGGTCACACAAGCCGTGAGGCTGGGGCAGGGTTTCTCAAGGCCTTCTATGGCTCTGGTTTCTGGTCATCTATCAGACTTTGTTTATTCAGTTTTGGGTAAAGCCTTTTGAACTTGAGTCTTCTTTTTTACCCAGTTGGTATGTGCAGTTTGCACTCACTTCATTGTACAGGGCTCTTGTCCCAGGGGGAGGATCTTCTTGCAGTATATACTCATGGCTGCCCAGCATCTCAAGTTTGGGGTCCCTGTCATTTCTAAATTGATGCGCCCTCCATCTTCTCCGGTTCTGTGTCCTCCAGCCCATGACCCTGAAAGTGAAACTGATCTGTGTCTGCCATCTTTGAAGGTTTCTGGATGAGTAAAGGAGCAAAGAGACTTTTAGAGGAGCCTGGAGTTAAGATACTAACGTGGTTAAAGTGGAAATATGCAGCACAGCTACTAGTGTGTGTAATTGTCTTATTTTGAGTGATGGTTAACTGAGTGAGATCTTGTCAAATATGTGTAACCCTGAAGCTTGTGTCCACATCTTTTCCCTCATGTCAGTGAAGGTAGGGGAAGAAGAAAGATAGCAGGGCCTGGCACAGCAGAGGGAATAATGGTTCCGCAAATTGAAGAAGAACCATTTTCTTTTTTTCTTGCTCTAACTGCCCTTTCTACATTTTTATATTCATTTTTTTTATATGACTAAGGTACATTTCTGGATTTTTTTGGAGTTTTTCTAAAATGTGTTTCTTGGACGTATTTTGAAGTTATAGATCAACTGTAGGCAAAATCAACACTGATCAGTCCGAGGGAGAGAACAGGGATAGATGAATATGATAGCTCATAAGATGTTGTGGCGACTAATGTTTTCCAAGGCCTCGCATTAAATGTTTGGTATGTAGCACGTCTGTATTTTTGTGCACGAGCATCAAATCCCTGACAACAACCACAGTTCAGAACGGCTGCAGCTCTCCGCGGTCCCTGTCGGCTCCATGTGATCAATAAAGCCAAATAAACAATAGGTTGCAAAGACCGAGCTACTGGCTTTAACTGGTGATTGCTGCACCCACTGACCCATGCACTTTAGCTGCCGTGTGTGTGCGTGATAGAACACATGTTTTGGCTCATGTGCTTGTGGCTGAGCTGGCTCTGCTGTTGGACCCTGTGGTCACGTTTGGAGTCAGGCCTTGCAGATCCCAGTCTCCGTCTATTCCTTCTTTCCTGCCGTGGTCTGTTGCCCCTCATGGTTGCCAGCCTCGCCTGGAAGGATCTCTGTTGTTTATTGATTTGGTGCCTGCCTGCACAGCTCTGTCTCCTGTCTGGGCTGGAAGAGTGGTTAGCCAGCACCCCAACCCACCACTGCTGCTGACTTTGTTGTGTTTCGCTCCTCAGCATTTTTTTTTTTTTTTTTGTGCCTGTTTTTGTTTATTTTATTCTGATGCAATTTCAATGACTTGTTGCCATGTTTCGGAGGGATGCGTCTGAAAGATCCCAGCCTAGTTTAAAGTAATGTTTGAAGACAGCTAATAATCAAACACCATCTAGTGGTGAGTGAAGCTGCAACTATGTTGATGATTAAATAACCCAACTTCTCAAATGAGAGGATTTGATGCTGTCCTTATTCAGCATCACACTGGCTGAATGTCTTTGGGTTTTAAACAGTTGATTAGACCAAACAAGACATCGCCAGACGTCTCTGTGGCCTGTGGGAAATTACAACAGGCATTTTTCACTGTTTTCTGACATTTTATTAATGAATTGAGAAAACGGTCAGCAGATCATTAATCAGAACAGTCATTAATCAGTTGCTGTCCTCGCAGGGAGTTTTAGTGTTAAAAGCAACAAGTGTTTTAAGACACAGCATTTCGTATTAATATGTTCTTATTTTGGAGCAACAGATTTAACAGCACTTCATGGGTGCAAAGTTTTGGAAAGCCTGCTCAAACCTGACATGAATGACATGAGATTAAAACAAAAAGCAAGACCACATCTGAAAGTTGCCCACAGTGAAACCTGACCTCAAAAGACCTGAGGATACTTCAACCTGATCCAAAATACTGTTGACCCCAACACATCCTGACTGAGCAGAAACAACGCTGGGCGTCATAAGCCGTCATTAATGTGACATTGTTGTTCCCTTATCAGATGCGTCTGTGACGTTTGCTGACCATCTTTAACCTTAGCAGTGCAGATGAATCTCTTATCTGCTGTTAGTGATAACCTGCGGTTTCATGTTCACTTTAAAGTGACGAATACAGATGTTTTACTGGTTTGACACTCCACAGAAATCACCCACCCTGACGGTTGTAAATCCTTACGACAGCTTTCTCCCTGCAGGCCAGGTGTGAGGCCCTGGTGAGGGTAGGCTCCCCTTCAGAATGAAACAAAATCCTTGCTTTGTTCTCACATTGGTGCCAAAGCATGTGCAGCACTGCCACAGCATTCAAATGCATCTGATCGAAACGTGCAGGAATCCCTAATTTGGCTTCAGCCCGTTTGAAGGGGAGGAGGAAAGAAGGAGGATAAGAGAGGAGAAAAGGCCCCTGGCATGCCATTGCATAATCCCAGCAGCCATTAACTCTTTGTGTGCTGAGGCTGAATGAACTCATCATAGCAACGGGCCACAGGCAGAGTGACATCAGGCAACTCTCAATCAGCCCTCAGCTCCTCCCCGCCACACCAGCAGATTTAAGCAGGCTGAAAAGGCCGCTGGTGTTTAATGGGAAGGGCCTTCAGCTCTGTTTGATCTCCAAATGAATGGGGTCAGCTGGCTACCACTGACCCTGCAGAGGACCCAGTTGTTGTTAGCTGAGAATACATTTCCTCTGAGTAGTTTGCATATCCTCTTATCTATGCTTTACTTTACTTTATCATCCAGGTTACTCGTTACTGTTGTTTGGCTGTGCTTCTAATTATTGCTGTGTCTTGTCTTTCCACTGTGGGTTGCAGCAGGGCTCAAAGGCCACAGGGGGACCAGATCTGTCTCCATGGCAGCCTGTACAGTGTTACCCTCCTGGTCCTGGTACCTGCATAAACCTGTGCAGCTGGGATTTACTGTGTAATATATGACTTAAACTGGTAGCTTTATCTGGCTCTTGGCTCAGTGAGTCTGTGAATGTTTCAGAGCTTCCTTGTTCCTTTCAATCCACGCTCATACATTCTGGATGTGAACCAAGCGCCTCACTGCTGCTGGTGTTTTTCCAGGCTTTGGAGCGGGTTTTATCTTCTGAGCTGTTCTCAAAATAAAGAATATGCAGACACAACAATATTGCTTGAAAAAGTTTTCTGTGATATTGTTCCAAAAAGAAATGAGGATGACAAAAAACATATTTCAGAATGGATTTTAGAGAAGTCTTGTCTGCTTTTTTTTGTTTTTTGTTTTTTGTTTTAGCAAGCAGCCCTAGGAATACGTTGGCTTAACACTCACTGTGTGAGCCAACGGCAGGTTGTGTTAATTAATGTTTGTTACAGGGACCAGTAGCAACAAAAGTACTGATTTGGTTGTGGAGCCCACAGTGTGTGTAGGTTTGTTAAGCGAACTGGTGAAATTCTTTGCGCACACCAGTGCAGTGCCATCTGTAGTATGTCTGAGAAACTGTGGAAAGACTTCTTCCCCTTTAACCACTTGTGGCCTTTGCATACAATTTCCAACCACTCTTCTGCTAAAGTTAAATATTTCTCCTGTTTTGCGTTAGCCAGTCAACATTACATATTCTTTTTTTTTTGTGTGTTCTGGACACACATTATATGATTCCACCACTGCAGTTTCTTTACATTGATGCAATGCTAACCTGACAAATTACAACCTGCAGTGAGAACTTACATCCAAGCAATCTGGATTCATTTGTTCATTTATTCATTTGCTCACTCACAGTTTCTGCTCTCTGGACACATTAAACCCTAATGAAACTGCTGCACTTTTCAGTAGTGCCACTCTGTTTTACTTGTTATAATACTGTGTACTGTCTGTGTAACCATGTGAAAACAGTGGGTTTGTCTTCGATCCTTTTTTGTGTTAGTTGTAATCAGCTTTTGCGGAGTAACTTTTGTACGTTTTCCTGTTGTTTGTCCTGTAATCAGCCTCTAACAGTGTAACTGGGCGTTCAGTAGGTTTTATTCCTGCATAATGACCCAGCACAACCTCTGCTGACCTGAGGTCAGTTTGATGATTATGTATCCTCTCCTGCAGCCAGTACCCCAGCAGCGTAAGTACATCATGGCCAGCATTGTTCTGTATTAGTAGACAGTAATTACAGCAGCAGAGAGGGGAAGCTCATTACCCAGCCAGCATCTTTATTTTGCAAGGTTTTAATTATGTTAAACAATCTCACCAGCCTCTCCAGCTTCATTTTGTTCACTATGTGTTGCTGCTGCACTCACTCTGTTTCACCTTCCTCTGCTCCTTTTCACTTTGTTCGTTCCAGTTTCATAGAATATTCCAACTACTGAATCCCTTTAAAGCCTCGTCCTCCTTTCTGCTGTCCTCTATCTGAACCTCCCTCTGAGTCTCTGTTAGTCAGACTTCAGTGTGTTTTTTTTTTTTTTTTTTTTTCTGGTTCTGATAGAGGGATGGCACAGCAGAGGAAGAGTGAGTGAGTCATGCATTTGCAGCATGAGGTGGTTTTGGTAAACTGTTCCTCTTTGTTCAGTGTTTGGGAAGTGGTTTTCTCCTAATGGGAATGGAGATGAAATGAGCCCACAGTTGTGATATATTCTGTCAGCCAGCTGCTGTGGGAAGTTGTTTTTATATCTAAACAAATTGTCTTTCTCTCCCAGTGTCTGCACTGACACAAGGAGAATGGTTCTTCACTCAGCGTCAGGGCTTGTGAGGCTTGCCTCCCCATCACATCTGCTGTTTGTTTGGTGAGTTGTTTTCACCAGGGCAGCAACAGGCCACAGGTTAGATCAGTAACATCTGCTACAGGAAGGCCTTTCCTGTTTGCCTTTAATTCCCTCCGTTCTTCCGCACTACTGTAGCTGTTATTGTGAAGACTCATAGATCTGTGGGACTGCTCTTCATGTTTTATTAAAACTCTTTCATTGTGTGTGCGTGTCTCACAGAATATTTGATGAAAATTATTCAGGCTGATTAGGCTTTAAAGCATATTTATTCTAGGTTTTCATGGAAAATGTTAGTGCTCCATGGTCCATGGCTGATTTAAAAGGATTTTCCAGTCTGCCAAGAACAAAAGTCTTGAGGGCCAATCTTGATCATTATATTTTTAGGGATTGTTTTACATGGTCCGGTATAAAGATATTGAATATCTACACATGCTAGAAACACCCACTTTCAACCACTAAGCATGAACAAAAGGGTCTATAAACAAATCACAATTTTTGTATTGATAAATTGAGCCTGCAGTCCACCCTGTTCATTTACAACCTTGCTTAAGTTCTCAGATAACATATTAATCTCTTTAAGCACTAAGTTAGGCTTTCCCATGGCATTTTATACCTGAGGCTGCCTGGATAGTCTGAAATAAAAAGCCCCCCTGCTAACATCAGAAGTAATTATAATACCTTTATGGAATGTAATATTAGACTTATTAATGCTAATAGGGTTGTGAGGAATGGAGCAGAGTCCCTTCCGTGCTGTAGAGCACATCTGGCAACCCCCCCCCCCCCCCCACCGCTGGTGGGCTTCTGCTAGTGCTCCAGTTCAGTCACTCACAGGGCCAGCAGCTGAAAGGATGCTCATCATAGCGGTGGGGGCTTTTACGGGGAGTGGTTGCTAGCCTGACACCCAAACTTCCTCCTTTTTCATCTGGGCTTGGGACCGCCAATGGCAGAGCCAGAGCCACAGGAAAGCTCTGGGTCTAAGGGGATTCGAACCCAGAAACTTCCTGGTGAGGGGTGACAGTGCTAACAAGTAGGGCTGTAATTATTGAATTGTTTATTTATTGATTACTTTCTTGATGAATTGTTTTGCCTGTGAAATGGTCTGTTATAAATTTCCAGTCTAAGGTGACATTTCAGATCCATTGTTTTGTCCAATCAACAGTCCAAAACCAAAAGAAGCCAAGTTCACTTCCAAGTCTGATGAAGAAAAGCATCAAGTTCCCCACACCTGAGATACCAAACTTGAGAATATCTGTTATTTTTGCTTAAAAAATAAGATATTGTTGGTACTTTTCAGTTGATGGGTAAACTGAGTAATTGTTGCAGCTCCACAGCTGAATGTTGCATGTGTACAGCCTTCTGTTAACCAGTTCCCTGTCAGAACTCTAAAACTGCACTAGAAACATGCATAGCACCATGCAGATCCATTACCATTCATTTTGGTCAATATACAGTAAATGATTCCTGGCAGGCATGAGGCATTTAGTTAATTGGCCATCACTGGGTGAAATGAAAAGTTCATTCCAGACATTATCACTATCAGCTATTACCAGCCTCAGTCAACAGATCACTATTTGCCCTCAAAAACTCCACACTGGTGGAGGCCTACTGAGGACAAACATAATACCCAGCGCTACAATAGGATGCTGTGTGCAGGTGCAGCCAGCTAACACAGCCTTGTTGATTGGGGAGCACAGGACAGTGTTTCCTGTCCTTATCTGCCAAGGTGATGACAGATAGAAATGCTTGTGTTGTGTCTGACAATTGACAATGGTCTCCTGGGTACCCCTTCAATGCCAGACAGCAGAGGAAGTAGATGTTTTGTTGTGGTTGTTTCCTCTTTGTGCTAACGTCAGAGCGGATGAGGGTCCCCACAGCGTCCTCCGTGCTTTCAGTGCTATTTAATGTCCTCATCCAGGTTAGGACCCAGAAAGAGGGCCACAGTCCCGTCTTTCCTCTCCCTGAACAGTGTGGTCGTGGGTCTGAGCTCTGTGTGTGTGCCCAGCACGACGGGCAAAGGCTGCGATCTCCCTGAGGGTCTGGACAGCAACCTTGGCAGGAGTAGTCCAGCGGCTGTTGGACTGTTGACTTCCTAATGGGAGGTCCGTGTGCTGCCGAACACACGGGGCTTTCACTGCCCTGGAATTTACAAAACTATGTAAACACGGACTGACTATGCAGGAAATTTTCTGTATGTGCGTTTTTAGTGTGGCATACACATACAGCATGTGTGCACATACCTGTATGTTTGTACTGACTGTTCTATGGTGCATGGCATGTGATGCCAGTCAGACACTGCAGGAAACCAGATGGAGAAGCAGACATGGTGCTGTGCATTTGCGTTGAAGTGGGACAACATACCTCCATTTCTGTTCATCCGCCCCTTCGTGATTTTACACATGACTGATGATGCTTCATGCTGAGATGAAATTTTAAGTGAGTCAGATGTTGCAGATGCCATCATGACAAAGCCTGGGCTGTCTCTGACAAGCAGATGAAACTGGAAAAAGAAATTCTATTTATTTTTATTTATTTATTCTATTAATCTGGGATCCAGAGAATATAATCTTTTAGACCTAAAATGATAAATGTCCAGATTCACTAATCTTCAATGTTAGTCAATGTATTATTGAATCTTTGGCATTTATTACATAACCAAAAACATTAGACAGAACATTTAGTTAGCAAGCTTTCAATTTTTAGCTCCTGCTAGTGGCTTGACATCCAGACATCGCAGACGTAAATTAGATAGATTAGATAGATATAAACTCTGATAGATAAATATTATCAGCCTAAGCTTGACAGTATTAAAGCGTCAGTGTACTCCAACACATGTATTTGTGGGATTGGCACACAGCTTTTGAATCCCCATGTCCTTCTGATGCCCTGAGATATGTGGATGGCCTGTGTACAACAGTTTTGAAAGTGTGGCAATTGGGTTCAGTGGTATTTTAATGTGGTAGGATGACAGATCATACAAACTAGTTTATCTTGTACTCTATCCTTATTAGTTTTAATAAGAGTCCATTACCTAAATAGTGTTGTGTACTAATTATTTGTGCTGGGCGACAAACAACAAACTTTGCATCACCCCATTACATCAAACAGCATGTCCTTATTGCCTTGACTCGTGCTTTGTTTGTCTTTTGGAAAAACACACTTTGCCATTATTCAGATGGATTTCTGCTCGTTGCGTTTTTGCACCATGACTTCAGCGGGGCTCTTTGATCTGTCTGTGGATGGTTTCCAGGCAGATGTCTTACTCTGCCTTTGTGTGCACCCTCCTGTCCTGTCATTTCAGGGGAAGCAAAGAAAAGATTGCAGTGAAAGGTACACCCCTGCCTTCTTTGCAACCTCACAGGTCCATCCTGAAACGAGGTCAGATGACAAACGAGCCCCGGGTCCATTTCTCCCTTCTGCGCACTCCTTTTTCTATTCCTCCCGCGTGCTCTTTGAACATTCATATTGAAGCTGGAGTGCTGTGTAGGGAGGAAACTACAACTCTGGAACAGCAAGCACCCCACACCCACATCGATGTAAAAAAGGGTAGAGAAAACCTGCTGTCTGCTTTAAAAAGAAAAGTCACATTCGAACTGCCCTGAGTGCCAGTCAAATCCACCTTGTTGCTTTGTTTGTGTGTAGAAGTCGAACAGAAGGAAATGTATGTCAGGTGATAGCTGCAGTGTGTCCCTGTCTTTGATTTGACGTCCTTAAATCTTGAAGAGTGAAAACAGCAGCCCGTCCTTACATCAGGGTCATTTATTAGAAACGCTAGTCTTCAGGTTTTCAGCCAGCTGAGCTGAAGGTGACAACACAACTCGGGATAGAGGGTAGTCATGAATTAAACAAGCACTTCTATTCATAGACCCCCGCGCAAATGTTTCTCATCTCTTACAAGAGAAAGAGTTAGATGTCCTGCAGCTTTTCCTCCACTCCTCTTCCTTTGTTTGATCTTTTTTTTTTTTTTTTTTTTTTGGCACTGTAACTCTTTCTAAAACGCTGTGTGTCTTCAAAAAGCATTAAACATGAGTGAGTTCCCCAGCGCGAGGAAACGGTGAGAGACGTTCACAGAACATGCTGAGTGTATTAAAGACATACAACAGGCCGGAGCCTCCCAGAGCTGTTGGCCCCTGCACCCGGTTTCCCTCAGTAAACATTCGCACTCACTGTAGGTACTGTTTTAAAAATGTGTTCCTTTCAGGGTTGCAGTTTGGGATAAATCCCTAAGTCATTCATTTGTACCTTATTTATAAATGGTTTGTTTACTTTGGAAACTTCACTATATTAAATAAAGGTTTTTGGAAGGAAGGAAAAGTAACCAGTGTCCTATGAAGCCACATTTGGTTTTTGAATAATTATAAACCGGCAGGATGGCATCATCATAAAGCCTGCATGTCCTAATTATGTTAGTAAGTGAACTTTACGTAAGTGCCATAATATTGGGATGAGGAAGAAGGCAAAACGGTAACTTATTAATAGGAGTGTGTATGTTTTTCTGAGGTCCAACTTCTTAGACAAAGGGGGAGGAAGTTTTAGTATGTATGTATAAACTAGAGTCCGTAACTGACCCATTAAAAAGTTGACTATTACAAATTTCAGTTTGCAGGTTGGACATAAACTGCCTCCTCATCAGCTCCTAATCAGAAGAGTGAAACATTTGGTTGCAGATCCAGTTTCAGATGAACTTTTATGGCAGTATTCTGTTTTTGGGTCACTAAAAATGTCCTAATGGCGACTAATTTCAAACAGGAGTGTGGGAGGACACGAAACCACATGTGAGGGAGGGAGTCTAGGGGTTCAGAGAGAGGCTGAGGTCACCCCCCCAAAGACTCTTAGGTTTCAATGCAAATGGACTCTTAACAAGAACTAACCTGATTTAGAGTAAGGAAGAGGTTTTCAGCCACTGCAGAGGGAAGTGTGAGCTCCCAAGTGGAACCCTGTCAGCTTGAAAAGAGTAATGGATGGTGAAAGGTCATGGGCACACCAAGATACAGATACAGTTTTCTCAAATGGCTTCCTAAAAGGTTTCCACAACACATGTTTAAATAGATGTGTACATTTGATTTTGTACAGAGGAAATACAATACAACAGGTCATCCCAGCTGTAAATGGATGTTGGAGAGAGGCTGTATTTCTCTTGCCCATCTAAAGGAACTGACTGTCACTCTGTTGTCCAGTAAGTGATCATCCTCTTGGTCTTCCTAAACTCTTTGTTCCAGTTCGGCCCAGACCATCTCTCTGGCACTCGCCCTCAGTCCCATGATCTTGATTTGATGTTCTCTGTGGGTTATATGATGTGAGAGAGCCAAGGCCTGTCCCACCATGCTCCCAGATTAATTTATTAAATACCACTCTGAACTATGATGCATCATGCTTTGATGCGGCATCTCATCCCAGCAAACCCTACTAAGTGGGTGGTTGACAAGTGTTGACTGGCTTTTTACAAGTATGCATTCAAATTCCCAAGGACTCAGAGGATGGGAAACTTCATATTTACTACATTCTGACAGTCACCATGAAATTTTGTAAAGTTGCCATAATACTTTGTGGTTACGAGATCATAAATTATAGTACTAATTAGTTTTTATTTTACAAGAGATTTTGCTTGCTTGTCTTATAATTTAAAATAGGAGGCTGCGATTTCACATTTCAGCGGCTCAACTTAAAACATTACCAATGTTCCTGTAACCTCCTGCGTTTTTTTTTTAACTAATCCTGCCTAAAACCTACACACTCCATACATCCCTGTTCATATAGAAATTGCGTGCAGAGTGTTTCTAATGCCACTTGGGCTTACCTGTGTATTAGTCTAAGGCTCATGGGTTTCAGGGTAAATCTGAGTTCTTCATGTGTAAAACGAACATGGATTTGAGAACAGATGCGCATCAGAGAATTAACCATGTTTTTCAGATTTCTCAATCACATCATTACAGCAGTTTCAAACTTGATGTATTGTTTATAATTTGCTGACAGTTAAATTTAGTGGCAACATGTAGCCATTTTTACAGTTTTTTTTTATGACCAGCAATATGATTGACTGCTCTGGCACTGAGTCAGTCCTCAGTGTGATGTTTTCTGTAAATACATGCCTGCAAGGAAAACGCTGTACACAGTCTTGTGGTGTGTCTGATGTCCCTTTTATGGGCTGTTTTTTATGAATGAGGCCTGCTTTTAGGTGGCTAGATCCTGAGGTCACAGTGAACCATGTGGTGAGATGATTCCTCTAAAAGTTTGTGCAGCAGAGAATAAGAACAAGTGGTACTTGTTAAATGTGAGCTGGAGAGAAAATAACTGTAATTGAATGTGAACCCATATGCTTCTTATTTGGTAAAAAATGCTTTTTTTGTTTTAGATCTTTTCAAATGTAGTGTTGCCAGACTACTCAGTACATGCCATAAACAATGGCTCATTGCTTTATGACGGAGCATCACTGTATGATGAAGCCCAGTTCTCAAGGAGGTTTTAAGTAATTTAATGTGAAGCTGTAGTTGATTTTTGCCCCTGTTTATAAATGAGATCTCTGGGTTGTTTTCTGTGAGGCTCTGTCCTTTTCTTTGACTTGGTTCACTGAGAGTGTGAGCCCACAAACATGCTGACGCTGTTTTAACATTGTCCTCCTTTGGCAACACAACATCTTTGACCGTTTCCCACTTCTCAGCCCTTCAAACAAGTATATTTTGCTAATTTTGCCATTTGCTTTTATCATGGCTAAAAAAAGCAGTTGACTGCATGAATCTGAAATATAGGTTATGTGCAGCTATTTGAAGGGACAGAGCTTAAGTGTGCTGTATTTTTTCTGGCTGCATTCCACCAGGACTATGCTAATCCAAATTAAGTTACAGCTCGCTCTGCAAAATAAACAAAAATGATTCTTTTTTCAGGTAGCCTGTAGATTAGTTTTTTTGGATTTACTGTTTGTTTTAGCTTGTAAGTTGTTGGTTGAGTGAAGCACTTTTGATTTTTCAAGAGATTTACACTCACTATACCCGACAGTGAAAAGGTGGGCTGTGGTACAAGAATGTATTTGCTGCTGCAGATAGCAGAGTCTTAAGTTGCAGGGCTCTGATATTTTTTCTTTATTTAAGCTGTAAGTGGCCGACTTGTCAGAAAGGTATTTTCGTGGATTCATCTCAGCGCAGAGAAGCTGGGTGTGCCTTCAGACTTTCAGAAGTGGAGTTCACTTGCAGGGATCAGTGCTTCTTTGTTGGTGCGTGTTAGAGAATAAGTTTTCTGACCTTTCGTTGTAAGCAACAAGCTCTGTAGTCATGGACCTGACCCCGGGTGTTAAACTACGTTGGACAGAGTTGGAGCTTAACGATCAAAGGTCAGGACACGTGTTTTAACCTCAGGTCCTGAAACATTGCTGCTTCTGTATAACATGACCTCTTACCTTTAAATCCTACAAGGGTCATTGTCTGGTTTCCCCACCATGTAACCCCACACAGGAAACTCACTTAAGCAGCTGCAACCCTGATGTGTATTTAACGAGACTTTTCTCTAAACAGTTTCAGCTGCTTCCCATTGTCTGTTTACGCAGACAAAAGCTGGACTGTTGCAGAGTTGATGACTCTCAGAATGTAAATTCTTGTGTTCTTCATCAGGCATGGAAGCAAAAGTCGCAGCAGAAAATACAGTGTATCCAGACTTATGTAAACTAACACTGTGCTGACGCAAAGCTATCAGCGGTTCTTCGACCCCTCTTTTTCAATTGTGTGAAACTCAAACAAAGTCTGCGTCACCTTGCATACCATCACGCAGTGTAATAGTTCCCCCACACTGTCAACAAAATGCTTCGTTCCTGGGGCTAAACTGGACTTGGAGTGGAGGTGATTTAAGTGGCATCTACTCATTTTGAAATCACAAAGCAGCAGCACAGCTCTGACGAGCTTCATCCCCCACAGTCTCTCCCTGCCGAAAGGCAACTTCGCCGGTGTGAGAGGTGTGAGACAAGGAACAGGCAGAAAAACAGGTTCCTGGTGACAAATAGCAGGCCTGGTTTGGAGGGTGTCTCCTTTCTGACAGAGGATCGGGCTTTGTCTTGAAATGCGAGCCATCTCTCTGCAGCCACTGCCAGCTTCTCAGGGGCTCTTACTTTCAACAGGGCAGAAAGAGAGGGAGGGCGGAGAGAAAGATTTATGTTACAGGGGGACGCCTCGGGGTGACATGGAGGGATAAAAAGATTTGAGTAGCTGTTGCTGTCTGTTAAAGGGGATTACCGTTTAATTAGAGCTATGGTCAAGGATTTTCTCATCAGTGTACTTCAATATGAAGAGCTGTCTAGCTGTGTCATTAGCTCAAAACTTATATTAGCACTTAATTGACAACAATACAATAACAATATTAAAATAGAGTATAACAAATATAAGAAAATATAATGATAACATTAAAGGCAGTGAATTTCAAAATATGTTTTTCTATGTACACACTTATCCTGCATGATAACTATAGGTCAGTGATGTCCAGTAAACACACTTATTGTAAGATACTGCTGATATAAACTTTTAAGCTATTTAATTATTTAATTTACCACATAAAACATTTGCTGAATTTGTTTTTTTTTTTTTTTTCCCTTGTTGGCTGTAAACTGCTGCAGCCTTTCTGTGTAGTAAAAGTCCTCTTTGTAAAAGTCCCCTTGACAGATCGAAAGACATGATACTGATTACAGGGAAGGATTTTCCTTTCTTCCTTCAAACAGTTACTGCATGTTATGAGAAACTGGAAATTCCACAGGAGTAAGAGCCTCATATTTCCATTCAGAAATGTAATTGTAGCCCCTTTAAAGACCTAATATTTGGATCCCAAGTGGTCTGTGTGCTGGCAGTTGAAACATGTTGGCGGTAACATTTATACTGAGATTGCTCTGCTATGGGTCTCCCTCTATATGTGCTGTAATGGATTATGCTGCCTGGCAAACACTGACCCCACTACTCCACCAATCCATCCATCATCTACCATTTATCCCGGTACATCCAGGGTCGCGGGGGAGCTGGAGCCAATCCCAGCTGACATTGGGCAACAGGTGACACACAGAGACGGGCAAACACTTGTGCCGTGGTTGGGTTTATCTGTGTGTTTATGCCAGGCGATACATCGAAGTGAGGAAAATGTTCACAACCGGAGTGTGGGTACCCAGTCTCCCTTTTCACAGGTCACACATGTTATTTTAGCATATCCCTCTGGCACACTGGAGCAATCCTTGCTGCGCCCACAGCTGCACTCTGTATTGAAACACCTCTATCCAAATTGGCAAAAATGCTTACGCACGCACGCACACACACACACACACACACACACACACACACACACACACACACACACACACACACACGAGCAAAACAGAGTGTTCCAGATCTTGTTTCCTTGGTAGAAAAAGCCTGCAGGAGTAGCGTGTAATGTCTATCTGATCTTCTTCCTGTATCTCACTGATGGATGTGGATGACTGGTGAGGAGATTGTATAAGCTCATTATTGTTATTCTGTGTGTCAGAGTGCCTGGACTCCTCGATGGATAGTCATTGGGACCTTATTCTTTGGATATCTGCGTTAGCTTGCCAAGGACAAGTGTGACTCAAAGGATTCTATGAGTTTCATTTTAATGTGTTTTCTGAAACCCATCGCTGGGGTTTTTGTCATTCTTAAAAGCCCTTTAAATGTTACCCCCTGCACATCGTATAAACACAGAGAATGAAACACTTAACCTGTGGCTGATAACAGCTGGGAGATCTGAGAGCGCTGTGGGAGATTTAGACTGTGTGTCAGACATTCCTGCCTCTGGGAGTATGGTTTCCTGGGCTTGTTAATATTAGCCATGAGGTCAGAAGAATACACAGTCGGAGCTGTCAGCCATGTAAGGCTTTGATCAGTCAATAAGACCAACAGGGAGTCAAGCAAGAGTCCTTGAGGTCTGCAGTGGACCCTGACTCACCTGGGCTTTGAGTGGATGCATCCTGTGGGCAGCAATAGAACGGGATGTTGCAGGACTAAGCACAAATGTGGCCGGGGATAATCACTGCAGGATGACTGCATTATGAAACCTGATGTTTAAAATATATAGCTATTGGATTTAGCCAAACATGTAAATACACTATCTTCCACCAAGTAGTTTTGTCACTGTTCCTGTTAGGTAGAAGTGTAGAAACAGTACTAATTAGTTCCTAGTTCCAGCCAATTAATTAATTACAAGAAAAAAAACAGGTTGGTTTATGTCACTGTTAATTGTTCACTGTTAACAAATGTCCATTCTGAAAATGTCATTTTGGATTCTCAGCATTTGATGGAAATTGATTTTGGACTTTTAATATTGCGTAATCAAAAACAATGATTACTCACAGTCGATGCTTTAACAAGGCTAAGATTTTACAGCTTAATGTTAGTATCCTCACTCACAATGACAACACTAACATGCTGATGATCAGAAGGTATAATGTTTGCCATGTTCAACATCTTTGCTTGGCATGTTGCCGAGCTAACGTTTGTTAATTAGCACAAAGCACAACAGAGCCTGGTGGGAATGTCCTACAGGTTTTACAGGTCTTTGCTCATAAAGCAAATTGGACAGATGGAAATGATGAATGATAAAAAGTTAGTGCATCATAAAAATGATATAAATTTAAAGGTGACCATGAATGTCTGTACCTTATTTCACTGCAGTCCAGTCATTTTTTTTTTTTTTTTTTTTTTTTTGTGTAGGTACTTCTCCCACAGCCATAAATGTCATGTGGGCCATCCAACAGCAGACCATCATTGCAATCCTTATAGCCCTGACTCTGGGGGTGGTTAAAAAGTGACTGGTAATGAATATATATGATGTGATTATGTAATCACAACTAGTAGCTTAATTTATTCAAATGGTTTAATGTCTGTAGTTGGACACATGATGGGGGTTGCTTGAGTGCAGCTGCTTAACTCAACCATTTCATTAGCACTTGCCAGTCCCTGTTCTCCGAGTAGGTTTGTCCACGCCGTGTGTGCTGCCCATCTCACACTGAGCGAGCTGTTACCCATACTAATACTGGCCAGGATTGTAGTGGAACCACTGTAGCTCATTCAGTGGGTTTTCAAGAGGGGGCTGGGGGTGGGTTTTGCAGGGCAGTCAATCTCTCATTGAAGAGCAGAGGAGCGCGTCTCAACACATCTTACTCCAATACAAAGAGAAGCTGTGATGTACATACAAATGAGCCTATAATAGATGGTTTTGTCACTCAATTCTTTCTTAGTTTAATCTGACAAACAAACCCTCAGTGTGCCTGTGTATGTGTGTCACTCCTGTGTTTAAGTGTGTGTATTTGCACATTTCACACATCTACGTTTGGAAGAGTCTCGTAAGGAGAAATTCAACTCAGCCCCTGTCTTCTTCCTCAACCCCCTCACTCCCACCTCCACTCCCCCTCAAGCCTGAATCCTGGGAAAAGCAAAACATTGTTCGTACTTAGTTTGCATGACCTGCAGGAGATGGTGTGTAAAGCAGGAAGTAATTAGAGCTAATTATTCTGCTTTAATCATCGAAAAAAAACTCCAGGGCTGCTGCCTCACCAGTGCAGTGGTTAACCAGCGTTCTCACCATGTAATTATTGTTCATAATGGTTTGTTGTCCACTGTGAGACAGAGAGGCGAGGGCGCATGATGCCCTTGGTTTACAGCCACTCTGAGTCATGTGAAAATGTGTCTCCTACATTTGCTGGTATCAGATGCTCTACACATACACATTTGATGTCTTTCTTATGCTTGTCCCATCAAATCTTCTTGGAAAACTTCTTGTGTTTTTTTTTAATGAGCGACTAGGAAACTTTGCTCACTTATTACAAGTCGTTCAGGAAAATATGAATACATCCTGGTAGTTTATGAGTTTTTCTTCTGTCTCCACTGCCTAGCACTATTGCCTGTACTCTCGATTCACAGCTAAAGAGCTGGTATCACCCAGAAGGTGCAGTCGACATGTGGAGTCCATGTGGTTGTAAACTGTGGGCTGCAGACATGGGTGAATGAAAAAAGCTATACTGCAAAATTGGATGTCTGCTGTTTGGAAATCAGTTGCACTATTTTATACTTTCAATCTAGATATGACAAACAATTTATTTCAAGACCAATTTTAAGATTTTTGTTCTTTCCTTTTTGCAGTTAATGCTGCTGTAAACTTTTTTTTTTAAACAAATTTTTTAGTGGCAGCTCAGTGTTTTTTTTTTTTTTTTTTTTTTTTTTTTTTTTTTTTTTAACATTAGGCCTACTTGCCTTCCATTTACATCTATGTAGTGACAGCACCCAATATATCATGTCCTACATGGTGTATAGACGTCTAGAATATGACAGGTGGAATCTGGTCTTGCTTCCACAGTGCAGTCACACAAGTGTCAACCCCACAGCTTGTTCACAAGTACCTGGGGGGAAGTGAGTCCTAATTGCCAGGGGAAATGGGACAGCCCTACATGCAGGTTTCTATTGTAGCCAGGGCAATTAACTTGACTTCTTTCATCTCAGTGTCTCCTTTGAAAAGAGAGATTGGACTTAGCCTACTCAGTGAGCACTGGGATGGGACTGAGCTGTTAGTGACTGCATTCCACTGCAGTGCCAAAAGAAGGATTGTGTGTTGGGGGTGTCGGGGATTGTTGTTGGGACGCTGCAGACACACTGTTCCTGATTGCCTGACCGTGTCGTGTCCCTAACGCTTGCTCACTCCCATTGTTTCATTGCTGTCAAGACCAATAAGCTTGGGATCCTTGTGCTTCTGCAGCTAAATAACAGCTGAATCTATTTAGGCCTTTGGGTATATGTGCTTGCTGTGTGGTATTTTACCTCAGAGCAGTTAGTACAAAACCTGAATTTGCTTTTATAGCCGTGTTGTTGCAGTGAGCTACATGAGCTTCGGTCTTCTTATTGATCTTTCTGAAGTGAGAACAGTTGGGGTGATTGGATATGTGCCTGGAGGGACTTGGCTTACTGTAACAAACCCTGCACCAAAATCTGCCAATCTCCTTACATCTTTGAAAAGGGTGGATGGTGTGTGTTGAACCAGGATTGAGCCAGTTCTGGGGGTCACAACACATCATGCCTAACACTAAAAATCCAGGTTAAGGGAACAATGGGAGACCTGAGGAGGAGGGGATGCGACGCTGGTCTGTGAAGTTCTGCAGCCAAGCATTTACGATAGTCCTCTGCATATCTGCTTCCCTGTGGAGTGGAAAGGAGGCCATGCATGGCTGAGGAGAGCCAAGTTGTGTTGGGCCAAGACATGTGGAGGAAGAGGTGGGATCCAAGGATGGTGGGGGCAGGCACCCCACACTCCAAACACTAAAGTGTGAAAGAGAAACTGACAGCCACAAATTAAATCAACATTTCAGTGAATCGTCTCTTCATTTGGTGGCACTAATCCATCGCTCCTATTTCTCTTCCCAATTCTTCCTGTTCTCTCTCCACCAATGCAAACTTTTTTTCCCCCGTCAACTATCCAGACTCCTGAATAACACAGCTGTATTTTGCATATTCTTCCCTTCCTGCTACTCAACCACGTTTAATTAAAACATCAGAGATAACACACGAGTGGTTGGTAGTGTGAAACAGTGTTGATCTTTGGGGAACATATGGCACAGTATTTTTGTGACCCACTTTTCCATTAGCTGGTCCTCCCCTCAGGAATTCTGCAACTGATTAAGCTGTTACTGTGTTTGGCGTAAATGTGGAATTTTCACAAGATGTTTCTTCTTCTGTGTAGTTTTAGCACAGTTCTTTAGTCATTCAAATTTTACTTTGTGTAAAATTTGGATCGTGACAGTAACTGTTCATAATGCAACAGCTACATCAGAATTTAAAAATCGTGCTCTATAAATAAAAGTTTAATTTGAAGAACATGCAGTACAAAGAAGTGCAGTGTAAAATGAAGATCAGTGCTAGGTTAATAGCACAATTTTTTTTTAAACTAAACTAGCTCCTTAAGTAGAAATCGAATGGAATCTTATGTTTAGTTCTGCTTTCAGCTTGCCCACTGTAATTTCACTGCTTCATCATTTTCACAAACAGTAAACAGAGTTGACTACCTGGCTTCTGTGCCAGAGAAATTAAAGAATACAGAGGACTTCTGCAGATACCATGCTGCAGATCACTGGGGGCCAATAACTGAAAGACACCTTCTTAATGAAACATTCATCATGGTTTTATTATCTTACAGTGGCTTGTGCCTGTGTGGGTGTGCAGTGCCAATATATATGTCTGAAGCTTGTCTCTCTTGAAGACTCATGTTGGCTAACACTGTATTGGAGGATTAGACCCCTCGTCCTGCAGCCTCAGCCTTCCCCCCGCCCGTATGCCGTTCACTAAAGGAGAGAAGCTTGTCGGTCCAGTGGCTCTCCCTGTGAATACCTATCATTGTCCCTCTGGTTCGATGGAACTCTAGAGGCTGGCGTAGGACACGCTGGCTGGGGTTCAGGAACTCTACAGGGCCAGAGATTAGCAAGGCATGGCAGGATCCCTGATAACTGACACCCTCCAACGCGGGCATTCGAGCTGCTCTCCCATCCTGCTAAAGACTAGAGCCACAAAGACGCCTTTCAGCGGTGGGCACGGTGGCGCTAATCCCCTTAGCACAAAGACCTGAGCCACCGATAGCATCTAAATAACTCTTCAGTAAATGTCATTTGCCTGAATTAGCTGTATAGAATCTCCCGATGCTGGTGGATTGCATTGTGGGGTGTACAGAAATATTTGTGCCTGTTGTGATTTCTCCTGATGGTGCTGTTGAGTGCTTGGTGTTTAGTAACCCATGAAGACAAGTCGCCCACTGGACTGGTCTGCCATTGCCTGCTTGGCCTGAGGGTTTAGGTCAATTTAGTGCTGCAGCTTTGTCAAAAGAATCCCCGACATTTGTGTGGCATTGACCCGTGTTACTGTTGGCCCCTACTGACACCATAGCCTTTTAAACCTTGGAGAGGAGCATCTGGCTGTAGCAGGACTCAGAGGGTGAACATTTACCAACCATACAGTTGATACTGCTTTAGATTTTTATTTCTTTCTTTTTTTTTTTTTTTTTAAGTCAAACAGCCTATAGGCATTGTGTTGAGTTCAGCCTTATTCAGACCACCAAACTGAGGTTAGATTGTTTTTGAAGTGCAGCTGTCATGGAAAGGGTAATGAAGCATTGATGCCTCTGAGGAGAATGGAAGGCAATACATGTAGAAAAACTGCTCTTTTCTGCTCTGCTTTGATTCTGGGCTACATAGTTGTAACATTGCTTTTTTTGGGAAACAATTTGAAGACAAGAGTCAAATTATGCACATATTTGATGGAAATGTGACAAATACCCTCTGAAGGAAAAATTTAAAAGTCAGTATAAAAAAATCCAAAAGGATATGTCACTGTTGAATGAACTCTCCTGTTGTTTAAGTAAACCATGCTGGAAGGATAGCTTCTTGAAGATAGGAGGGTCATTGATTCTCTCAGCAGAAATAAATTACCCTTAATTGACCTCATAACCTCTGGTGAGGCGCCTTCACTGAGGAGGATCACTGTCCAGTCATGGTTGCTGTGGAAACGCCTGTTGGAAGATGCTGTCTTGACAGAAAAAACATATGAGGGATGTTCTGGGTGTATCAGCTTATCCCAGCCCACCATCATTTTCTGTTAAAATCAAACTATGATCTTTTTAAGAATAAAGTTATTGTAAATGCACCCCCCCTTAGATATAATTATGCAATGTGTTCATTTCATGATTTATGACCAGTGAGTTACTCCCATAACCAGAGGAAAATTCTTCCCCTCTCTTTATAATGCAGCTCACATCCCCTCTTTGTGTAAGCCTTACGAGAGCATGTCTGGGTCTTCCTGAGACAGGACCTTGAGCTACACAGGGCTGCAGATCAATACTTTGCACAGAAATGTGGAACGGAATGAAACAGCCTGTGTGTAGAGGTCTACAAGGAGTCAACCATCGGTGGCCAAGTGTTTTTTGCTGTCCTTCCCACTGTCCCACTGGTCCTGGATGAGTTTCAGAGTTTAAAAGCGGAGTTTTACTCACTACAGTGCCCTGTCCCTCCCAGCTTCAATTCAATAGTGCTGACACCTGAGAACCGGACCATGTATTGACTGTATTAACCCTATAGCCTGGCTTCTGGGTTTAGGCCAGATGGAAAGATAGACTGGACTGTTAGTAGACGCCTGAGAAGGGAGGGACAGGGGACAGAAATTAGACATGCAGATAGTCCTGTTTTAACTGTGTAACACAATCTGTTATTGTTTGGCATTTGCTGGTAAAGCATCACTGTTTTTCTGTCAGGGAAATAGATACTTTTGGTAGCAACAGGCAATTGAAAAGTCGAGGGAAGGATCTGTTAATGGAGGTTACCCAGTCTTTGGTCTCCATTGATGTGAAGAGAGGCAGAGCTGTTCTTTGTGTCACCGATACACGGGCGGGAGCGAGACAGTTACTGATGCTTAACACCAGGTTTTCTTTACACCTTTTTAAAACCTGTCTGAGAATTTATTGGACCTTTTTTGTTTAACTGGAGTTCGACGTGACTTATGTAACAGAATGAAGAACTTCATCCAGAGCTTCAAAACTTCATCAGACCAGCTTGGTCTTCAGAAAGTTGTCCAGCTGACTCCTATTTCGTGACTATTTCCAAATCCTTCCTTGCAGTTAATGCTCTAACAGAGGAGCTGAGGTAAACGTGGATGGTCCAGCACAGCTGATAAGCTACGACAGCCTCCTCCTTTTCTGCCTCTACTTATCTCATCATGTGCGAGCATCTGGTCATTATAGTGTCACAACACCCAGAAGCCACAATGAGGGTCATGTTATTTTGTGTTTTTCCATTTGCCTCTGTCAAAGGGAAAACACATACCTCTAAACCACCCAGTGCCCTGGAAACCCGCAACTTTGACCATCTCTGCATTGAGCCGCAGGTCACGTCAGGCTTGTAATGGTTTCTCTCCCTCAGGCTGGGAGAGCTGGCAGAAACAGAGCACCCTCCTGCTGTCTGTCTTTCTTTACTTAATCCTCTTATAAATAGGCCACTGTGTCTATTTTACAGGCAATAAAGCAATGAGTTCTAAGCATGTCGGTGAGGTTCAAGAGGTGAACAGCAGGACAAGGGGTCTGCCGTGGTGGCAAAGGTCTGCTTTTCAAGACACTGCCAAATAGAAATCCACCTCTCTGCTTTTTGCTGTACAGTCTGTTATTCAGCTTTTCTTTCTCTCGTCTTTCCTCTCATGTGATCTTTATACTGCCAAGATGAGTCCAAGGAAGAGTGGGAAGATAAATGGGGAAAGGGTGCTAGTGATAGGGAAAAAATAGATCTATGTTGCACTGCTCATGGGGGCTTTTATTAAGTGTTGTTGGTATATCTTTTCATAGATCGTTCCTTTGAGGTAGAGAAAAAGCAAGAGAGGAAAGATGCCTTAGCCTGAACTGCTCTTTCCTGGATGAAAGAGGTACCCAGAAGCCCTTTGTTTTGACCCATGAGACTACTCCTGCTGTTGCTGCAGAGGTTCATACCGCCAGCTACAGTGAAACATACAGTAAATCCATCTTGCCCATACAGCTTTGGAGAAGTACACGAAGGATGGATAGATAGATTCATGTTTACACCTGGATTGATTTGTCTCATCCTTCACTACACAGGGGTCCATGTGCCAGGAGGTATGGCATTGTTGGCAGTGTTGCTTTGTGTGAGAAGCACATTAAAAATCAGCTTTAGAAATGTTTGTGTTGCCTCAAGGTCATACAGAAAACAGCAGATACGATGCTGAATACAACAATAGTAATACTGTAACAACTGTAACAACAATACTGTTTTTATCGTGGTGTTGACATCGGCTAATGTTCCTGTTTCCTTCTCTCCTCATGCCTGCTTCGATTGACTTGCTGCCATTTCCATCAAAGGTAAGCTTCAAGACATTTCTGTTGCCTTTTTTTCTACAAACCAAACACATCTGCTTTGACATAATGTGACATACCCAGCTGATTGATTCACTCACTCTGCTTAAAGCTCTCAAGCAAACCACTCATCAGTAGGATCCTATTGGCCCTGAAGGAAAGTGCTGACTTAGTTGGACTTTATATCTGCAAAACATCTGTTTACTTGCATAACTCATACTGTATTTCACATTGAGTTCCTCTTCTTGTGTTAATAAGATTAAGGTATAGATTGACAGAAAATTGAATTAGGTGCATGTGATTTTTAGGCATTGTCCAAGGAGCAGCTTCAACACTAACTTCAGTTTCACAATGAGGCAATTACAGGCACAACGGGCTGCATTATTTCATGTGCAAATTAAGCAAAGTAAATGTAGTGGGAATGAATGTGTTCCTGGTTTGATTTCAGGCTTTCTAAAGACACACTTTTTATTATATACTGTGACCTTCTCTAATGTTCTATTAAGTTACTCAAACTAGTGATGTATATGAAGCCTGGCACTTTGCATTGAAGTAGCTGAAAGTCTAATTCAACTATTAACCCCTCACCTAATACTGGGGCGACTTCCTGCATGATATTAGCCCGGAATCAAATGTATGGATTTTATTTATTTATTTTAAATTTTGTCATCATGACAAAAGCATGTTTAGAGATCCCAAGCATTAACATTTAACTAATAAACTGGTAACTCAGCGTAACCCTGAGATAAATGTTTGCAGACAGTAAAATTTCAGTTTACCAACTTTTGTGGCTGCCTACTCCTGGACAGATCACTTCTTTATTTCCATGAGGTCAGTCTGTGTTTAAGAACCTTTGCCACTGTTAAAATGGGTCAAAATATACTCAGGCAGGCATTAATGTCTCTGGGCAGGTTGCCCAGTACAGTCTATATATGGTAAACACTAAACCCTCTGTGGAGGGAAATGTAAATTGACTAAAGGGTAGAGGGAACAAAAATATCTGAAAGGACAGCAGTAGAACACTGGTTGTGTCCTGTGTGGGGTGGGTAAGGATGGCAGTGATTATGGGACAGCAGCCTTTCTGTGGTCTGCCAGGCCAGCATGAGAACACACACAGGAAACAGCGCTTTCCAATGGTGCTTAAAGATAAGATGGGCTCTGACAGTAAGGAAGAGAGAGCTCCAGCTTCACACGCAGGTAATTGGCTTTTGGCATGGGAGACGACGCAGTTTGAGACCAGATTCTTTATTCCAAACCCCCATACACATCCTTTCTCTCTCTTCCTCCCCTTTTCACCTTTGAGAGAACAACAGCTGCTGCCCTGCTCCCAGTTAGCATTCACACACAGCCAAGCAAGCCAATTAGTGGCCTTAGAGCATATAATTCTGTGTGTGTGTGTGTGTGTGTGTGTGTGTCTGTGTGTGTCTGTGTGTGTGTGTGTGTGTGTGTCTGTGTGTGTCTGTGTGTGTCTGTGTCTGTGTGTGTGTGTGTGTCTGTGTGTGCGTGTGTGTGCGTGCAAGGGTGTCATTTTGTTTGGTCTCAGGGGGTCGCGCCATCTCCTGTGGAGAGGTGTCTCTCCCCTGAGTGTGAGTGACAGTGAGCTTGGTGGGAGGCCATTGTGCCAGTCAGGCCTCACTGGTTTGCAATGCTGCTTACATTTAATGAGCAAGGAAAACCAGTATGTTATCTTCTTGTGTGTGTTTGTGTGTGTGTACTGAAGACCGAAAATCAACTCCAAAGTTTTCAGAAATTTTTAGGAATTAGATTAGTTTAATTTGAATTTACAAATATATGTCAGATGTTCGTCTCCTAGCGGCATGAGTGCGAATATTGGAGATTTTGATTTTGGAGAAATACATTTTCCTAAATCTAAAATCTTCCATCTGTAGTCCAAATGTTATTATATAATTAAAACTCCAAACAACCTAAAAAGGCCCGCTTGGCTTTTGGTTAGTAGATGGCAAAATTATGGGACCTTAAGATAAAGTTGTGTTAGCTATATAAACCCCAGAGTTAACCACTATTCCACCACTAGCAACATCACGGCACATCTCGCAAAGATGTTGAAATATGGTTAGTCTTTTTAGGACAAATAATCAAAGGTTGTTTTCAGCCAATTTTGACAGCACTAGTCATGATATATTTTGGACCCATTTATACTTGACTGTGTAGTGTTTGCCAGAGAAAACACCCTTCTTACTGTTCAGGAAGTGCTGCTAAGAGGAATATTTCCTGTACTGAGGAGGAAAGCATCTCTCCATTATTAGAGAGGAGAGAGCAGATTATGCATTAAATGTCTTGTCGGGAACGTCAGACCTATTGTGAGCTTCCTACATATCATGGGATTGTCTTTAGAAAAGAGACTGCGCCATCTGAAAAAAAATACCATCAGTTATCTAAATTAAGACTAAGGCAAATCCTTCAGTAGGATCACTAAAACAGATTATTTATGACAAATGAGATTTCGCAATATTTCTATTTTCAGTTGAATATGTTGTGCTGCATGTATCTGTTATGCCTCAAAAACATATACAAGATTTGGTCTGTGGTGGTGCCTACAGCAATGGGTAACAACACAGGTTTTTTTAATCAAGTTCAATAAACACAGCATTTCAAAAGTCAGTGAATAATCAGGACCACTGCTGCCCTACTTGTGGCCTGTAACTCCATGTACTGGCATCCTCAATAAACCAGATCCCCTGCAAAGATAGACCGTCCAGATGAATGAAGGCGAATAAACGGACATACTGACATCAAACACCATCTCCATTTTGTCTCTCTCTGTCTCTCTCTCTCTCTCTTACCCCCTTCTTCCTGTGTTCCTCTTATATTTTATGCAATGTCAGTGGAAAGACTCAACAGAGACATTTGACGAACAGATGGATGGAGATGGATACCAGATGCAGTTGTTCTGAAATGTTTGCGCTTCTTGGGGGTTGATGAGTTGATATATAAATACAACCCTCCCCCCATTTTCACACCAGCACACTCCATCAAGGTTACATTCCTGGAGAGACATAATGGAAAGAATGTTACGCAATTAAGATAAATTGTAAACCAAGGCCATTATAATTATTCTGAAGGGATTCCATTACCAGTGCAGCAAACACACAGAAACCTGCCTGTTGTTTAAGTAAGGTTTTAGGTTCTTTAGAGCCTTTAGGCTGTTGATCACGTTTTGCAGCATATGAAGGTGAAAACCTGCTGATAGCTTGGAGCCTTAAAGTTGTTTTAACAGGAAGGTCGTACACTGGTCCAGGTGTACCCTCCGTCTCAAACGTGTCGATGGTTATCGGTCATACTTATCCCTTAAGAAGTCCGTCTTCCTGTCCTATCTCAGGTCCTTGCTCTCTCTGTGTTAGTGTGTAGATGCCTATCATGAGGTGCAGTACCTGGACAAACACTATACACAGCCATGACCAAACATTTCATTTCCTGTCCAGAGACCCCTAATCTACAGCACATATGAGGTGGTGAGCCTCATATGTGATAAAACTTGATACAGCCCATGCCACCTTATTTCTTACAAGCTTGCAGTTTGCACAGCACTGAGCTGTTGAATAGTTCATAGAAACACCATAATCACCTTGACAGTGTTCAGCCCAACCTGAGTGGGTGGAAACACGACAAGTGGCGTGCGTTGCCAAGTAACGCAGCCGGTAAGATGTCTAATAATGGTTGCAGTGCTTGAATAAAGGTGCCAGGTTATGTATAACAAAGGCATTTAGTGCTTCTGTCTGTGCTTTCTGATTTTCGAAGCTGTATTAATTTTTTTCATGGTTGGCGTGTTTCATTATTTTAATGGAAATGGGGCGAGATCTTGTTTGTTTGAGCGAATATTCTTCATTGTTATCCCTAAATTGAATCATCTGTGCTCTGCTCAGTGCTTTCATCAGTATGTATCCCTGTGCTGCAGCCAGCACCCACCTGATAGTGTGTTAATAATTTATGACTAAATGGAACATACATTATACAATGGACCCATAAATCAGATAATCATTTGACATGTCAAGGAGACATTAAACATTGTTTTTTTTTCATTATATTTGCTATCTCCTCCCCCCACTACACACACACACACACACACACACACACACACACACACACACACACACACACACACCCGCTTCTCCCATCTTCTGTACGATGCACTTCTGCCTATGCTCATACAAACACTGCTTTCAAAGCTAAATGCTGAGCGTCACTGGGGGTCTGCCACATTCATTCCTGTTTTATTCAAACAAGCTGAAGCACTCAAAATGTCACAAACCCCCTATGGTGCACACTAAGTCATCCCATGAGTTTTGACAGTAGCCCTTATGCTGCAATAGCCTTTTGATATACTGCAGTATATGACAAGGTAAATAAAACAGACGATGGATGGATTTAAATCTTAAAGAACTTTGTCTTCTATTTTTTTCAAACTCACACAGCACAGAAAAGTAATTTAAAGATTTTTAAAGTAGAAAATGATTTATTTAAATTATATATTTGCAGGTATGCACAGCTAAGCACAGATGTCTGTCACAAAGAAGCTAATAGTCAATACTAGATATAGATGTAACACTAGCACTAAACTGTGTTGGAATTGCTAGTCACAACTGACCAATGTAAAACCTCAATTGGGATTGAACACCTGAGCCAAGTTTTAATGCCAGTATGACATGACAGACCTTCAGGACAAGAATTCCCCAAAAACAAACAAGATTGGAAAAAAAAAAAAAACTTTATGTCAAAGTAATTCAAAAAACGATCATCAAGATACAAATGTAATGTACAAATGTTCAAGACTCTGATGCCAGGTGTCAACTGCTATTTCTGATGGATCTAGACTCAAACTGGGTAAAGACGATGGCAAATAAGATCAGTACACAAAAAATACTGTGATGTACAGAAATAGGTTAATTCTACCCCCCTTGATTCTTGTGGCTGTGCAAATGGACCACCTGCTGGTTTGCATACATAACAGCACAAAGTGCCTCGCTTAATTGAAAGATAATATGAAGTAATTATGATCGTTTGGGCTACAGCTGCTTGAAAAACAGGAACATTGCTAGAACTACATACTCACAAGCTCTGTATCTCATAATGGGATGCTTTTGAGGTCGGATTATATTTAGATGACACACATTCTCATTAAGTGTGTTGTTAGTTCCTCAGGTCTCATGTCTGCTCTTGGCTGGATGTTTTTCTTCTCATCTGTGTTTGGAACAGTTTGTGTGTTTTGAATGAAAGATCATATGAGAATGATGTTTGTTTATTGCTGCTTTAGTATTTAGTTTTGTCTTGATGTGTATTGTAGATGGCAACTATGTTCAAATTAGGTAGCATTCATTTAGTCCAGTACTCACCTTAACACTAAATGTGTGCATTTTAGTAGCCCCCCTGTGAAACTTTCTGATCTGGTGTTTACAAAGTGAACACCACCCGCTCTCATCTATGTGGTCCACAGTCACAGGGACCTTTCTTAGAGCTGCAAACTTCACTGACCGCAGTTACAGTAGACATTTATCCAGACGTTTAGTATCTCATTAAATGCTGGGGACTAAACTGAGCTCACTCTGCAGAGTCAGCCACGCTCTGCTAGGAAACTTACCCCACAGAGCTGACTGGTCCTGGAAAGTAGTCTTCCACACCAGCATCAACCTCTGGGTGCTTGTATGTGTGGGAGGATGGGGCAGTGGATTCAATATGGAAAGGCCAGGGGGCCACTCATGCCTTTAATTTGTTTTTCTGAAGGAACTGAAGAAGGCACACACTGCCCACTTACTTTGCTTTCATGAACACATGTGTCACATTTCAGTGTTTTTCATGTCTTTTCTTACCTTCAATCATGGAAACAGCCTTAGGATACATTCACTAGAACAAAAACAGTTTTACATTTTACATTTGCTTCGGTTGCTTTTATCAGAGGTATTCAGGGAAGCTTTTAAAAACACATTTCCAAAGTCCAGTGGCAGATGGACTTTTATAATGTGATGGAGAGTGATAACAAGACAGACTGAGAGCAGAACAGAGGTTTAATGGAGCCCTGATTGTACTCTGGAGTCCCATTGAGTGACTGAAAGAATCTGACTCTTAAGAATGTTCATTCTGACTCTTAAGAATCTTTATCCTGTCTGTCTATCCATCTAACCATCATCAAGTATGCCATCTTTGCAAATTGTCTCATTAGATCACAAAATTGTGGATTTAATTTCAAACCTTTTTTAATTATCCTGCTAGAAAATATAAACGGCGAATGCAGCAGGAACATGACATTGGACTGACCTAGAAAACAATGTATTATCATCGGGGTTGGTTTATCTTCCAAACAATCTCCTGCCCTCAGTGTAAGATAGTGATGGAGTAATGACTGTAGCAGACAGTTTTTTTTGTTTTTTTTACAGCCTTCATGAAGCCAAAAGCCCAAATCACTCTGGGCAGAGGATAAGTTGCCAGAAACAAGCTTCCAGGCCCTCCTATTCACTTTTTTAGGTCATTTATTCTGAAAGTATTCTCTTCCTACTTCCTTCTTATCTCATCTCTCTCCTCTCCATGGTGGGTAGTTTGCAAGCGACTCTCGAATGCCACATTCCTGGTTGGCACTCATGTCTGGACATAGCTGAGGTGCAGGCATCAGCCAGAGCCGCCTGCAGTGAATATACTGGCACTAGCAGCCAAAGACTCAGCGCCCATCTGCTGCCAGAGCCAGCGATGGAACCATCATTTCAGCCTCCACTGATGCGAAAAGCAGATCCTGTCACTCTGGAGACATGCTGTCCCATGATTGCTGCACTCTTAAGGTTTCTGTCACAGTTTTGCATGTTGGTTTGTGGATATATTTCCCCCTCTCCCTGTTTAATCCATCAGAGTTGTTTATCCTCACAGGTCATATTTCAGAAGGCAGAAGATGTGGAAACAGCAATCCGCTTCTTCCAACTCTGCTTTATCTCATATCTGTCAGATTACTCTGAGGCTCTATCTACAGGCCTGCAGAGAAAAATGTAACCATGGAGCCAGCTTCAGTTCTTGAACACCCACTTAAACAACAGGCTCTTTAGTCTGTAACATCTATCAGACTTGTGTGTTTAGCCTGGCTTCAAATTGCTGAGCTCCTCTTTTCCACTGTGACTTAATCCTCCATCTCTGGCTCATAACGCTGGAAAAATATTGTAGAGTGTGACCCCAGATGTTTGACATTAGTTTTCTTTTATATTTAGTTTGATACTAAAACCTCTGTTCTGTTTTGCTTATGCCCACTGCAGGGTAGTTATAGCACTTACTTGTGTAAACAGTTTGCCGTAAGCTTTCATGTCGGCTGTGTGTGGACCCTTTTGTTGTATACATATATAAACTACGTACAGTGCAGTACTGCTGTACCTTTTAGTTTTCCCTCTAAAATTGTTCTCATTATTGGATTAGTGCCCAGTTTTTCAGGACTAGAGAGACAGGAACAACCCAACCTGCTTTACCTGAGCAAAGCCTAATCCGTCTTAATCTAATAATTGCTCCCATATTCACTCTGTCTCATAAGAACACAGCTGCAGGGGACGGAGGTGGCTCCAGATTGCTGTGCACTATGGGTAATAATACCCACGGTGCCTTTCATGACTAGGATCAGATCTGTAGACACCGCAAAGGTTTTTCATCGTCATCATTTGGGTGTTCCAGACAAATCGTATAACCTATTATCAGCGCTTCGTTCGTTCCTCTGCCCCTCATTCTTCCACTGCCCCCCTTTTAGCTTATGTTCTGTCTTCAGCGTGTGTGGGTTACATAGGAATCCATCAGGCTGCCTGTGTTTTAACAGTCTGACTTTTATGAGTGGGTGTTGAAAATTGATGAGAGCTCAGATGTCTTTCTTTGAGATACAGCCTGACAGTTATGAACCCTGGTGTGGAGGGACAGAGCAGAGGAGTTGATGAGCGATGTGGCTCATATCTTCTCTGAAAGGCTTCTTCATGTGCTGGAGCTCCGTCTGTCATACAGCAAGAAAATCACTCTCTGGGAATCACCATTTACACATCAGACAATAACAGGGAATAACATGGCATTGTGATACTGCTGAAAATACTCAGCACCGATGAAAGAAAGGAGTCAGTTCTTTGATAGACACCCGCTTCAACAAAACTGGTGACATGAGAACAAAAAAATCTGTCATTAAGTGGATTACTGAGAGTGGAAATGTTTGTGAGCTGTTTAGAAAAGCAACACAAACACCTTTT
Source organism: Mastacembelus armatus (assembly GCF_900324485.2). NCBI lineage: Eukaryota > Metazoa > Chordata > Actinopteri > Synbranchiformes > Mastacembelidae > Mastacembelus > Mastacembelus armatus. The sequence continues at coordinate 8,256,085 of NC_046647.1, read as the reverse complement.
TCAAAATGAATTACCTGGTGTAAAATGATTCACTTCAGCGGGTTTTTCCTCCTTAAATTATGAGCGTGTGTCTTATTGTGCTGGCTATGAAAGATCCCTCATAAGTGTTCCTGGTGGGGGAGGCAGACTAGTCCCAGACCTCAGTCCCAGTTTAATTCCTGCTGCAGGCCTCCTAGTGCAACTAATAATGAGGCGGTAATGGCCTAAGATGGGTGGCCTATTAAAACATGCTTGGAGCAGTGTTTGGGCTGGGCCTAGTCGACACTTTGAAGCGTCGATCACCTCCCGGTGCGCTTATTAAGAGATTTATGGCTGACGCCTGTTCTGACCCTCCTGCTCACAGTGTTGAGCATTTTTATCATTTTTCCTGTCATGGAGACCATATGGAGCACTTCAGTTCAAAGGAAGAGGTGTGCTGGCAAGCAGCAGGTCATGAGGAGAGAGGAACGGTATTTCATAATGGCAAAGGAGAGGTTAGTGTTGAATTTCTGATTAAGCTGGCTTTCAAAATGGGGATCCCACTATAACCTCCACTGGGGTGTCATTGACGACTATTGCTGCTGTTTGAGGGAACAAAAAAACAAAACTTTCACCCGGAGAAGTTGCATGCTGGGGATGATGCCAGTGTTGCCTGGTAAGCAGCTGGGGGACCAGGGATGTCTGGTTGGTGCAAAGCTTTTTTTTTTTTTTTTTTTTTTTGGTCAGCGGTAAGGCAGAGAGAAACAGGCATAAACTGATAATAATCTCAGTGTGGTTTGTATAATGAGCTCAGCCCTCTCTTTGTGTAGGAGCACATCGCTCTGCAGAGTAAGACCCCTCCACAGTGCAATTACCTGGTACAATAAGAACAGAGATTAAATTAAGGTAGTGGGTGTGCTACCAGTGTCAGAGGTAAAAAGGCAGCACGGCTCTGCCTCTGTGAACACGGTTTTCAATTAGAAGCAGAGGAATGAACACAGAGACATGCTCTGCTGATGTATGCCCCGCAGAGAATACAATACTTGCCAGGGATGGGTTTTTTGTACGTAATGGAAAGAGACAGCAGGGACTTATTCTTTTGTATTAATTTGATCCATTTCATCTTGACAGAGCGGGGTCCATCTATAACGGTTGAGGTTGAACATGGTGTATTTGGACGGAGGTTAGGCGAGGTGTTTCCAGTGTGTATGGCAGGAAAAGCTAAGTGGCTGCTGGCTGTAGCTTCATATTTAGCTTGCAGATGAGAAGATTAATTCATTCTGTCATATCTTCCCAAAATGTCAGACTATTAATGAAATTCATTAAGCTTAACTGCCAAACAGTTTCCATTTTCTCAGTTTGGGGAATTGTGGTTGTTGATCAAGCAAAAAAAAAAAAAAGCAGTTTGAAGGAATCACGTTTCTTTAAATGATTAAACAGTGAATCCAATAAATAATGGGTTAATCAGTAATAAAAAATAGTTAGGTGAGGTTTTACCCTCAACGGGTTTAGGATTTATGGCATGAAGGTCTGTTTATTTATTTATTTCCCTGTGCAAAGTATTTCCAAGACAAAATGGCCTAGGTAAGCCTACACCAGGCAGCAGCCAACAGAGGTCAATAATGAGATCAGTCTGTGGTGAAACAAGCTGTCAGTCCCGTTACAGTGGTTTGACACAGACATTGTACCTGGTCCGACTCTGTCCTGTTTCACGTCTCTGCTGTCAAGTTAAATAAAGCAACCTGACCTCGTTGTTTGGGCAGCATTTCAGCTTCATGCACAGGTGAGTTCTCTGTGTGATTCACATTAGAAATAGCAAACTCTTGCTGACATGCAGCAAAATTAAAAATACTCACCAAATTGGTGAAGCAGGAAAATGCACCTCGAGCAAAATAAACTCAACTGGACATCAGTGTCTGGGATTAACTTCTACTTTACTCTTGACAACACTTTGTTTATAGTCCAGGCTTCTCCCTGAGACTTTTAACTCTATATTATTTTTTTTTTTTATAGATTGAATTGAAATTGTTTGCCATGATTGACAGCACTAATAAACCTGAATGCATGTTAACATGAAGCCTTTTTGCAGATCTTTTATATCCCTCTGGGTTTCATCACCGTGTTTATGAGACTTCTGGCAATCAGTTTTCAAGGAGACAGTCAGGGAAGAAAGTTATTCAGTGGAAAAAGTCAGACACACACTATACACACACACACATACACACACACACACACACACACAGTAATTTGTTGACAGACCATGAAAGCTCTGTCACTGGGCTTGGGTGCTTCCCATGACTTTGCCCTTCATTCTCACTCCAGTTTATCTCCCTGACGTCTTGGTCCGCAAACACAAACTGAGCATAAAGCTATCGCGGTTTTTCATCTGAGGTTTTACTTCTGCTTTTAAAAACACCCTTCTTTGAACTGTAACAGATGGATATCTCTCTGCAAATACTGACGTCACAACCAAATCACCTCTGAGATTTCATCAACACATGACTTTTTCTATAACAAAACAAAGATACAGCAGATTAAAAAAAAAAAAAATCAGTCTAGGTTAAATAGAGGTTCCAAATAGCTCCTGTCATTTTAGTATCAGCATCTCATAGTTCTGTCTAGTCCAATAGGCTCGTCCTTTGTAGAACATCGCTCCATTTTTGAAGCTGCTAAACAGAACCAGGTATCGGTTCGTTGTTTTTGTTTTTTTGTCTGTAACAAACAGATGACAAAGAACAGCTAAAAAACACAAATGACTTTTTCATTTTTTTTGACATTTTGATTTCTTGAGGCTAAGAACACATTTCAAATTATACTTAAAGAAATTTGGTGCAAGGCCCAGGGCTACTTCCATGTATTGGTAGGTTAAAATGGATCTGAAGCCTATTTTAACACACAGTGCATCTCACTGTCTACTTCTGACAGTGAGGACTTTCACTCCTTCGCTCTGTTTGACTTCCACGCTGCAAGGAGCTCTAATCTTGTTAGCCTGGCATTCCAGTGAAGCAGCAGGGATTGCTGGAAATAGAAATGTGATGTATGTTTTTACCTCCCTACTCCTTGGCTGTCTGAGTTTTTCATTACCTGAGCCAAAGTATGAAGAGGAGCATCCAGTCTAACTTCTTCCTCAAAACCATATTTTTGTTCACTCTGTATCCATCTTAAAAAACAAATCGATGGTAGATTTCTGCAGTCTGTGCTTGTTGCGTAAGCCCTTGTCTTACTGATATTAACTAAATAAGATGTTTCAGTCAGCCTCCAAATCATACTAAGGTCTCTTTCAGATCCTTTATGAACTCTTGGAGTTGTTAATAATTGATCTGATCAGAGGCACTTTAATTGTGCCTGTGTAGTTTCTTTTTTTTTGGTACTCCTTTGAAGTTGTGCTGTTCGCTGTCAGTGTGTGCAGTCTGAGTAAAGAGGGATGATGTTTTGTGAGTCTCTTATCCTTAATTGGGTTATGTAGATTTTGTGGCTCAAAGAGAATGAAGTAATGGAAATGGAGCTAGATGTGTCTCCATTCATGGTAATGGCAGGAAAGGAGATGACTTTGGAAAGATCAGATGTTAAATGCCCATTCAAGAGTTTAATAATAATCACTTGTCAATGTTTCTACAGATTTTTACACAAGCTCAATATGTTATATTTTGGTTCAGGCAGAGGCGTCACTGAGATAAGCATCTAATATCAGCCATGCTGACTGCCGCAATCACCGTGTCACGCTCTGTCAGCAACAGTCATTTCTGCGACTTTAAGACTCCTCGTTCTGCTGTCCTGTCACTCTAAAACATTTCAGAGCAGCTGTCTCACTTTGACACGGTCCACCGAGAGGCTGTTACACCGCACCCATAGGGGCTATTTGAGCTCTCACTGCAGGCGCGCCTGGTGCCGAGTATTTGTGGGTGCTGCTGTTTGTGTGTGCATGTGCAGGCGTATTGCCCGTTTAACCTCTCCCTGTGTGTCATTCCTGGTTGTCGTCACTCTGCAGCCGCTAGTTTAGGGCAGGTTTCAGAGATAACATTGTGGTGTGTGGTGGCCTGTTGGAGACACACAATCCTGATTACAGCTGATAATGTCATCCTCGTCTCTGCAATCTGAACGACTTTGGTTTCTTATCTTAAACATATTTAAAAAGAAATTGCATATTCCTCAGATGTGTGTTTTCAGTTTTAACATACAGTATTGTATTACGTTGTGAAATCTTCTGTATTAACATCAAACTGTTTGACTTATCTGGATATTAATTTCTTTGTAGTGTCTATAGATAGTTAAACACACAGGTTCTTTCTTTGACCTTGAAACTGCATCACACTTTCCGCCCTGTGCTGATACAGTGATGTAATATATGTTTTTCTTTTTTTTTATTATTATTTTGGGGGGGGGGGGGTTCTTATTCAACTCTGCCAGCTCTGCCTGCCTGTGCCAGCAGACAAAGTTGAGAATGAGAGAAAGGAGGTGTGAGCTGCTGCTGAGCCCATTATGGTGGGTTCTGGCTGTCAGGTGGAAGTCGCCTTGAAGTCGGCCTGACAGCCCTGACAGCCGAGCTAGGCCTAATGGGGACAGGAGTGCAATGAGTCGAAGAGTGAAATCTTTGTGTGCAGATATTTTCCCCCCTTCAGCAGTTTCCCCCTCCATTTTTAGCCTACTTTCAGGCTTTTCCAACTTATTTTCAGGTACCTTGATCAAAATCCAGGGAAGCTCAAATGATTTTGAAAATGTGGAACTATTAATATTTCATGAGATCACTTCTCATCCGGGTGCATTAGTGTATCCGTATTAAGGCTTTTCCCGGAAAGTGCATATTGATTGGTATCAGAGCCAAGACTTTTTGTTTTCTGTTTTTTGTTGTCAATATTTTATAAAACAGTTTTCATTTTGAATTGTTGGTCAGGCGAGACGAGCAAAACCCTGTGCTCTGACAAAATTTAATAGGCAATCATAATTTTTTCCCAACTTTTTATACTTTTTATATAAAATTGTTCTCACCAATCCATGCTGTTTATTCGTGATATCTAATAAATAGGTAAATTGTCACACACTCGGTAACTTTAATGATTTTCTTTTTACTTGTTCCTGTAGGTTTGTCAGTTCATTTCAATACCTCTGTGTTTGTATTTGAGGATTTCTGACATAAGAACATTTCCATCCTCTGCCCAACCCCAGACTCACTGTTTGTTTCCTTTATCTGTAACTCTCCCTTTCAGCCACTCACACTTTGAAAGGCCCACAGCAGGATTTTGGATAGCATTTGCCCTGCTTATCTCTTTGAAATGTCACTCTTTGCAGATCTAAGCATTACCTTTCCTTTAACCCTTTGTGACTCAGTAAAAAAGACATGGCCTAAATTAACTGAGTGGAATTTGTGTGAATGAGTGACGGCGGTAGAAAGGGTCGGGAGTGGGAGCTGTGTATGTGTTTATATTATGTTTGTGTGTGCACTTTCAATTTTTTTGTGTGTCTCTTTAAAAGTGCTATGGAGAGACAGGGCGGCAGTGTGTTTGAGAGATGTAGGTCACGGTGCCTTCTCTGTTTGAACAGTACAGTAAGCTTGGCAGGCTTTCTCAGATGTGATAGACTGCCTCACTCTACCCCTCCCTCTTCGTCTTGTCTATCATCCTGTGGTGTGTGAAAACACCTTATCTGCCTGTGCTGTCCCTGCTGGGATTTTTCCCGGAAGCCGTTCCCCCTCTACACAGATCTGAGCACACATACACAGACTCGCACTGTACGTCGACATGCAGCTCAAATGAAACCCACAACTGCATGCCACAGTTTTGCTGTGTCTCCAACAAAGCTCATAACATCAATGCACACAGAAGGCTCAGCGTGATGGAAGTCGGCACGCAACCTCACACCCCAGCTGTAAGCTCGGTGTGGAGGCTGAGTGCTGTCTGTGGACATTACTCGATAGATTGTTTAAGGTGGGTGCCTGGCAGGACTTCTGGTGTTTCTAACCCATCTGCTGCCTTACATCCCAGTTAAACATAGATGGAACAAATTCATGGCCTCTTATGGGAATTGTTAGATACCATTTGCTTGTACAGAAGAGAAGGTGTAACAGTCCTCTGTGCAATAAATCATGTGCAGTAATGACAGTGGAGCTCAGTTTAACTGATGCAAGAGTGATTTATGCAATAGGCCTAACTGTTATTTAGTCCAAGGCATGTTTGCTCAGTGGATAACAAAAAAGAATTGGTTATCAAAGCAAAAGTCCCAAACTGCATGTCTTTGCACTGTGGACGGAAACTGCAGGACCTGGAGAAAACCCAGTCAGGCAAAGGGGGAGAACATGCAGACTGCACACAGAAAGGGATTTCAACCCAGAACCTTCTTGCTGTGAGGTGACAGTGATAACCACCTCACCACTGTGCGCCTGGTGTGATGGACTCACAGTAACAGCATTGTGTCATTGTCTCACTGTTCTGAGCTGTTTCAGTCAGTCAGCAAAAGTGTGACAGAATAGATTTGTTTTTTTTCTTTTTTTAACCTCATCACGCTCCGAAACGCTGCTACACATCCCTTTTCTCATCTCACTGCAGTCTGGACAAATGCAGCGACGTTGTCTTGAGGGAGCATGTTTGTATGCTGTGTATGTCTTTCTCTCTGTTTACTGATTTTTTTTTTTTCAGTGCATCACTTGCTGTGTTTGTGTATTTGTCTCATTGTAGCGAACAATCTTTAGCTGCTGTGCCCTTAAACACTCTTGCCCTTAAATGCTAATGTTTTAGCTATTTTTTTGTCAACATGGCATTTTAACAGCAGCAGTTTTTTTTTTTTTCACCTATTATGGGTTTCTCCAGAACTCCAGTACTTTCTGGTGATTTAAGGCTGTGTTTGATCCACTTGCTGGCTTAGTGTGCAACAGTCACTGGTGTTGCTGGGTTTCTGTGTTGCTGACACTGCTTAACACTGGTCCACATCTCTCAATCTGACATGTTTATTTCTCCGGGCTGGAGACCATTTCTTCTGTGATTGTGACATGTAAGAAAATGAGGCATTTACAATAACATAATTTTCTAGTTTGCCCAGCCTTGCTACTTCTTTTTTTTTTTTTTTACCTGCCTGTTAGTCCAAGCCACCTGCAGCTGAGACAAAGGCAAGCCTGATGAAGAGACAGACAGACAGGCAGGCAGCAGCAGGGCAGGAGTGGTGGGATGTGTCAGGTCAAAGATGGAGCGCTCACCTTCAGCAGCCTCCTTGATTTAACATTATTGAAAGATCTCCTTTTTACTTGGCTCCAGACCAGCAAGAGGCAATGAAGACCTACACACACACTCACACACAGACACACATACATCACGCAGGTGTAGGTAAGCTCAATCGACTTTAGCAGTGGGCCATTCCTTATCATAACAAACCCTGACTTCAGGTATGATAACATTGTGCTGCACAGGACAGAGAACAGACGGCCATGCCCCACTGTGGACATGGTTATTGATGAGTAGTTCATGTGGGGTGGTTGTGCAAACACGATGGCAGAGTGCAGCTGGAGCAGCTGTGGAGATTAAATTAGAAGGACCCTATAAGGCTCCTTTTTTTTGTCTAAACTAGATCATTCCAGTCAGAAACAGCATAGTGAGTATGTTGTTTTTTTTTACCCTTTTTGGCTCAAACGAGAGTCATCAGGTATGCTCTGAAGACATGCTAAGAAAATATTTGTGTCTCTTGATGTGTGTGTCTGTGTCGAATTGAGATTGTTTAGCTGATGGGTATTGATGATTGGCATTAATAAAAGAAGATTAAAAATGCAAATGGTGAAGAGAAAATTCCTCATGTGGAACCAAGACCAATCTGACGAAAGCAATAAAACCTGAAGTCAGACTGTGACTCCATTCTTTTGTTTTCATGTTCTCTCCTCCCCCCTGCCTTTGCTCCCTGCTTAGCATCTCCAAATTCAGCGAAGTAAAACAGAATTGAGTATTTTTCTGTCTGTGTGTAGTCACACTGCAGTCATTTCCTCCAGTGAAATGTGGGTAAATAGAGCAGAAAGCATGTCTCCCACTCAAAGCTTGTATCCGGCATTAGGAGGGAAAATAACTTATTTAAGTGTGTGTGTGCAACATATTGTATCTTGTTTAAAAGATGTCACCCTGAGCTGAGTGCAGGTGTGTGTGTGTGTGTGTGTGTGAGAGAGAGACTTGGATCACCCACTCCCATCACAGCTCACTAGCAGAGTGTGTTTTCTCTGTGTTTCTAATAATTTTACAAACAAATCATTCACAGCTAGTCTCTATTGTCTAAGCATCGTATTTCTCTACAAGGCTAAGTGGTTGCTATGGCATACAACTAACGAACGGAAAAAGCAGTAAAATGTTCACAGCAGCCCTGTTGTAATACTCTTCTCATTTCCTTTCTCTCATTCTCGTTCCAGTTCTGTCCATCCAGGCTGCTGCAATCCAGTTCATCAAGGAGCCCAAGTCCCAGGATGCCTTGCACGGCCGCAGTGCCATGCTACGCTGCGAGGTCAGCGATCCGGCTGACATCAGTTACAGCTGGCTTCACAATGGCAAAGCCTTGGAAAACAGCGATAGGCGTTTCCAAGAGGGCAGCAACCTCAAGTTCACCGCTGTGGATCGGAGGCTGGACGCAGGAAACTTTGAGTGTGTGGCACAAAACACAGTCACAGGAGAGGCCGTCCACTCCACAAACGCCTCCTTCAATATAAAGTGTGAGTGTTTCATTTCAAGCTGTTCTCACCTTTATTCTGAAAAACCTCTGAGTGGAAATTGCCAGGTGACAGGGTTTCATAATGGCAGCAAGGGTGTACATCCAGTTTCTGGATCAAAAAGGCAAAACAAAAGTCAGAGTATAAGATGACCGGTAGTATGGGTTGAAGGAATGTTTCCACCTTGTTGCCTTTTTCTTTGTGGCCTCCTCTCTCTCTCCAAAGGAAACTGGATATGTGTGCCACCAAGCATGTGTTTCTTGTTGCTTGTCTTTTTTTTTTTTTTTTTTTTGTCCGTTGTGTAACACTCTCTTTTCCCATATACTCTCAAAAGGCTTTTGTCTGAGCAGTGTAACTTACCTTCTGGCTGAATAATTATTTAGGTTTACATCCAGCTTTTTATTCATCTCAGACCTTTACTCTATCGCTTTCTAAACATTTTGTCCCATTAAGGAAAGCACATTAGTGTCTTATTTTTGTCCTTTAGTGGCATAACCAAACCTCAGTGACCCTCTTAAGTTTCCCAAGAAGCACTGGGAATTCTGCACAGCCCCTTTTAGGATAAATAGCAACCTTGTTTGTGCATTGTGGAAAGCCCTCGGGTTGCAGTTGTTACTGAAAGGTCTTTGTGTCTTACAAACACTGAGTTTGTATAGATGGCCGTAGAAAACAAAAAAAAATAAAGCAGAGTGAAAAATGATTTAATCTGGAGTATGTTCATTACTCTAGTTACATTCAGTTGGGAGATATGTCTTTGAGGGGATGTTACTTGTTCAAAGGCTGATTACAAGAACAGATGAGTGTCCAGACCTCCTAGTAGCAAACCGAGAGACTGAGAGGGACAGTCGGGGGGAAGAGAGTAGAGGTTTAACCCCTGCTCTGTGATGTGTCTCCATCAGAGGATATTTGTGGTCTGTGATGTTGAGCAAAGGCTCTCAGTACTTAAAGTTTTAGCCAGATAGACCAAAGAAGCACCACGCAGTTCTCCAAACCTCATTAGATCTGAAGGGAACTGCTTTTATGTGTTGCAATTAAACATGATCTAGTGTGTCAATAAAGCTCAACTGACATACTCTCAGATTAAAAGGGAAAAAAACAAGTTAGACATGAAGCACCAGTTCTTATGAGCTGGCCCAGAATAAACTGTATTATCTGCCAGGTCATTAACATTCCCACGCATTGGAAAAGAGAGGCATATTTTTATTGGAAGGCAAATGGGGCATTAATTTAAAAAAATATATATGCTGGACTGATTTAATCTTGGAAATGTATGTTGGCTCTTGTTTACATAAGGTGTCTATATATTTTTTTTTTTTACCATTGTACATGTGTGTTACTCTCACACAAATAGGTTAAAAGAGTGTCACGGTGTATTTAAGGTGTGACTTAATCACCCATTTTGTTGCAATATCTGGGCCAATTTGAAAACATTTACAGATCAGAAAAGCATCTGATTTCTCTTTTTCACCTGTGTATTCACGCTGGTAGTGCTGTGACTTCTCCCTTTTCAGATAAGACGGCAATTGAAACAGATATGCGAAAATGCTGAGAAGCAGCTATGTATGGCTGTTAATAAAGCTCCGCACATTCACATCATGCTGCAAGATCCATAACTAAAAATACAGCATATTAAACGATTCCTCAGGCAAATAGAAACAAGATCATTTGCAGCACATCACTTGTTTTTCAAACTCAAACACACTGGGTAAATCATCCTAATCATTTCTGTTACATCTCTCTGTGTATATCAACAAATTTGTCTGTCTGTAATAATGTGCCGGTTGGCCGGCCTTCTCTGGAGAACTTAAGGCAGAACAGACCATGTCATGACAGATGTGCTCATGTTTTCCCAACATATATTTTACAGACGATAAAGCTGCGTGCAGCTTTAAATAAAGACTCCCTCTGGCAGTAACCTTGTATGTGCATTCACTCATGTGTATGCTACTTTGCGTGCATAGTTGTAAATGTAGGTTTGTGGGGTTAGGGGGGTTGGTACTGTACACGGACCGTACTGGAGTAGATTGTTCCCCTTCCCCCCACAGCCTACTGCAGAGAGAAAGTTAATTTATCTTGCTCTCAATAGTGGGTGGGCAAATCCTTCCAGTTGAGAGTTATTCAGAGTAATTATCCCCCCTCTGCTTTCACAAACACAGCTTTTAGCACCCCCCCCCCCTTCGTCTTTTTGTCACAGAAGGTCACTGGGCCTTCACAGTGAGACTGTGTCCAGCAGGGGCTCAGGCATCACGCTTGTCATTTGGTCTGGGGGTAGGTCTTTGCTTGATATGGACCAATATTGTCTTTGTGGCAATTAGTGACATACGTTGTAGGAAGAATGTAAATGTACAGTTTACAACCATAGGTTACCAGGTACATTTTCTTCCCTGTTTAAGCTTTCATGTCACAAAGCCACGTATGCACAAACACATCATCTGTGGATTCTTGGTTAAGTTATACAGCATGTGTCTTTAACTCAGATTTGTTCAGGGAATGCATTTTACAGGCTTCTTTCACTCACACTTTCATTCTTTTTTTACTCATCCTGTCGGTTCTGACAAAATGCAGCTCCCCCATGCCTAATGACCCAGGTTCAGTCTGTCGGCTTCTCCCCTGCAGAGCAACTCCCCCCCCCCCCCCCTTTCTTCCTGCTCTGCCTGCCTTGTAGCAACAGCATCTCTCTGAGTTGCTGTAGTTCATAGGGTGGCCTGTCGACCTCTGTCAGCCACAGCTGATAAAATCTGACATCTCGTCGGACACAGTGTGCTGGCTCCGTCATGGTTCGCCTTGTGCTGTGCCACGGCACTTTTCCTTAAAACAAAGTTCACAATACCAGTCTGCCTCATGTTTTAGTTATTTCCATACCCATATGGTGCTGTCAGTCATATCAAACCACTTCCCTGGATAACATAGTCTACCCTCCGTCTCTGTTGCGGTAACCCTTCTCCATGGCAACAAATCAGCTCATTGAGTGAAACAGACACAGGGATACTTACAGCTGCCTTTCGGCACAGTGAGAATGAATAGTTGGACCATCTGCCTTGACAATAACCTCACAATTCATCTATTATCACAGTTTTGAAATGGCTTCCTGTTCCACCTCCAACATAATAATTATTTGCTCCTAATTATGGCGTTAGCTGCAAGGCCTGCTCCAACACTTAGTCACGCATTCTGAGAGGGATTATGGGGAAGTATTCGCCACTAATAGGTTATGAAAGAGCACCTTCTGTTTGTCATGCAGACAGCTGGGGAAACCTGAACTGCATATAGCGCTGTGTGAGAAAATCCAGGTCAAATTGGAAATGCAGTTAATATTCAGAATTTGTTCTGACCTGCCGAACGGACAAAATAGGTCAGGGCTGTTAGAAACTTTAGTCGGTCACAAGGCAGTTTGCTTCACCGTTACTATGGTCATGTCTACATGAACGCAGAGTTATGTATGTTTTCAGTTTGGCTCTTCAGCCATAGGCTCTTCAGCCATAGTTTCTCTAACTACTCACGATACCTACACATTCGTGTGTTTCAGATTCATGCTGCTGGAATGAAAACATTTACAAACATAGATGTCAGCAAGAAAGACAGACAGCAACAGACACTGAGTTCTTAAAATCTGTAGGTTTGGTCTTTGTTGGTTTTTTTTTCAGTGAGCCACAGTCAGAGGGGGAGAAAAAAAAAATCACTCATGGACTCTCACTGTAAAATTCAGCCATATGTCCTGGGTTTGCCTGTATGACACCACCTGATACTGGGAACACCCACCTGTTACTCCAGGCAGGTTAAAACAAATTCCCACTGATATTTGGCTTGAATCTGACTGTCAGGCTTAATGCAGATGATTACTGGTTGTTCCGTCAAACCTTTTCTTCCACTTCCCTTTCTAGGTTGTTGGCCCCTTATGCTTCCACTGCACTAATAACATGTCTGTGTGAGTGCATTAGTCCTCATAGCTGGGATGACCTTGATCCCATCCTCCTCCACCTCACTAGGTTAGTGGAGCTGCTGGAACAGCCTTGAATGAGGCACACAACCAGTTAACATCCTCAGCTGAACTGTCAGACACATTTGCACGCATGTGTTTGTGCTTAGGGGCACAACATCATCAGCTGTGTTTCACTCCTCACCGCCACATACAAACACTTGTGTCTGACTAATGCATGTAAACACACAATATAGCACACACTCACAGTTGTTGGGGCACCAGTGTAAGGGTGAGTGATGGGGAGTGTAAGTGAAGGGGTTGGGGGAGACATTTCCCCTGATCCCTCACGGTGCAGAGAGCCATCAGTTTCTAGTGTAATTCATTTTGATAGGTCTTCCTCTTGTGCGCCCTCTGACCTCACATGGCTGCTGCATCCTCCCCCTCCCTTTTCAGCACCGTCTCAGGTGGAGGCTCATGCCATGCATATTTCATAGATGATCCACCCAGCAACAGAGAAGCGTCTGCACTATTCAGCTACAGGCCATGGGAATGGAGCTCGACAATATGGAATGTCTTACACTCATATACACACACACACACACACACACACACACACACACACAGAATGCAGACACACTAAACCCTCACGGACTCATGCATCAACCAGGGCAACCCAAACAAACATGTTCTCAGTGAAGGCACTGCACAGTCCGCAGTGACCACACAGTGTACACCGGCCTTGTTCTCACTCGGTGTAAACATAGAAGTATCTGAATAGTCAACACACAACAGCAGAAGGGGAATTCCAGCAAGGTCTGCTAAATGCTGTATCACAGCCAACTCTAAATAACTGTACGATATTTTTTATTCATCCAATGAAGTGCCTCAGACAACATTACATATAGCTACAAGTCTGTCTTTGACATTTTTAAGACTTAATGTCCTGAAAATGATCAGACGTTACCCTTCTGTTAGGAATGATTTGTTGCTGCAATAATTTCTTGACATTTGATAGATAGAGCCCACAAGGTGAGACCCTTAATGGTGAAACCTTAGAGTTCCCTCATTTCTCATTGTACCATGATAGATTAAGGAGATCAGTGTGGATCAATTTCCTGTCATCTGTTTTCTTCATTTGTTCTCTTGTCCGTCTGTCACTCAGACAGCATTGATCAGGTTTCCTGTCACCTGTGTGAGTAATGTATTTTCATCATTGTAACAGTGCAGACACCATCACTGATTAGATGCACCTCACCACTTTACTAGCAATAACTCTGAAAAGTGCAAATGTTCACTGTTGCTCAATTCCCTTCTGTCTGACTTTATGGGCATTTTAACAGAGTAAGTCAATTAACTGTCCATTAGATGTCCATAAAAAGCACTGTGAAGGCCCAGCTTGCTGCTATAAGTGCAGGACAGTGGTATGGTGTTCACTGATGTGCTAGCTCCCTGTCTTTGTTCCTGAGTCATAGTTATGTCACAGTAATGGGCCTGACTTGCTGTCATCCCTGCTGCACTTATTGCCATTGTTGTATGTCCCGTGTAGACAGACGACACAAAGACCACTTAACTCAATTTTTCCTCCTGTCCTTCTCCTCAGTTATTTGTCTCATCCAAATGAGCACCATCTCTCCTCCTGCTTACTTTCTCCTCTGTTACAGGGTTAGAAAGTGGTGGTGTGACTTTGAAGGAGCCCGCCTCTGAAGCTGAGATAGAGAGCTCAGCACCGGTCACGCTGCGTTGTCATATTGATGGACACCCACGGTGAGTCTCCTCTCTGTCACCTCCAGTTCAAAAGCCTAAAAAGGATCATGTTGAGCGCTGTACTGAAAATATTATTTTTCTGCCCTCATTGGCCTCTCTCGTGCCCTTTTGTTGCTCCTTTCCTTTTTTCCCACTCTGCCCAACCCTTCTCTAATGCCTTTTTTTTTCTTTAATCCTCCTCTCCCTCTCAGGCCGGCATGTCAGTGGTTCAAGGACGGGGTGAAGCTGACAGAGAAGAGCCATCAGATCAACAACAAGGAGAGGATGATCACCTTGAAGAGCGTCAGCCCAGACAACAATGGCCTGTACTACTGTTGTGCCAAGAATGCAGTCGGGCAAATCTGCAGCAACAGCAACTTCACTCTCAACATCATAGGTGTGTTTTCTGCCACTTTTTGTTATTGTCATTACCAATTAGTCTGCAAATTTATTTTATTGGTCACTACCTTACATTGAGTAATTTTTGACTATAAAGCATTGCCTGTTGCCTGTCTCGCTGTTTCCATAATCTCATGGTAATGTTGTGAAACTGTTTAACTCAGTTATTCCTTTTGTGATAATGTAATATATATTTTTTTTCTCTCAGATGAACTAATGATTGACAGTTGCAGACCTAGCTTGCATGTAATAAACAATCACATATTTTTAGCTTTCAGAATTTTCCACATTCCCACACCTGCCAGATAGTGTGATACAAAGAAGGTGGTTTGAACACCATTAGCAGTGAGAGATTTCCAAGGAGTGTGTTAGCACATTGGTCCTCCACCACCCACATTGACAACATTGTAAACATCTACAGAGCAAATAATGACATCTTCTCTCTCAGCAGCCTGATCTGCCTGCACAACTGTTACTTTCTCAGTTTCTTGTCCAGGGAGTTTATTTGTATTTGTATTTCTGCAGGCTCTCAACATGGCATTTGTTCTTTTCCCAGCATGTACGTGCACCCTGTGTGAAATGTCCCGTCAGCACACCACAGGCCCTTTACAGTACATGAAGCAGCACATCTGTGCAAGAAACTTGATGTCCAGTTCCACTTCAGTTAACCACCTGCAACACACACGCAGACAGACAGACACGCTAGGTTAGCACCTGGATGGAGGAAAAAAGGATAATTGTTGAGTTTCCAGTTTCTGTGTTGCCACCCCAGGTTGACAGATTTAGACAGGTTTTCAATGCGTGATCACAGCTATTTAAGCTGAGGCCGTCCCATCGACTTCCTAGGTGGGCCAGGTGTGCTCTGAGTGAACACCCCTTTTTTTTATTCACACAAGCCAGTAATGAAATTCTAATACTGCTGCTAGTATCATACCATCCATTAGCTGTGCAGATTTGAAATGCTCACATGCAAGAGCCTGGATTTCTTTATTACAAAAAAACGCCCGTCAGCTTTGTATTTAGAGTATAACAATGCCCTGAACCTGTGTGGTAATTACTCTTTCAGCTTGGTCTGTACCAAATCTCTGGTTTTAGCCCATCAGAGTAGCTTATCCTGTGGTGTGACTTAAAATTTACTGTGAAAATCCTGCAGCCCCAATTGTTAAAAGTACAAAATGTCCAGTCTTATTTTTTACCATCTACATTACACTTAAAATTATCCTTTTTTTTTTTTAATTAGCAGGTCACACTTCAGTCCTAATCTGTTTCTTGGATAGCGTGACTTTGAATTATAACAAAGAAGAAGAGAGATGATCTCCTGTGTAATTCTATGATCCAGGAAGCAAAAAAGCAGATAATGGTTCAGATAAGCTACAGGGTCTGTTCACTGATCTCATTAAGTCTCCCTGGGGCCCCTAAGGTGTTGACACACACACCGCCACCTGAAGGCCGCCTGCTCACCAGCCTCATACTGCTGTTCACAGCTTTTAATAAAGCCTGGAGTATATCAGTAAAATATATGCCGAGCATCCACACAGATAGAAGCTGATGGGCTAAAGCCTGCAGATGTGATCATGTCGATGTTTGTCTCTCTCTAACAGATAAGAGTTTTCCACGACCGCTGGTCACCCCTGAGAACCAGGTGGTGTTGAAGAATGAGGAGGCTATGTTTCACTGCCAGTTCACTGCCGTGCCGCCCCCCACGTTGGAGTGGTACCACGAAAACGAGCTACTGGTAAACAAGTCTCGGTATGTTGAGAGATAAATTATTCCATTTCTTTTTTATCTTAGCTTCAGAAAATATCCAGACCCCCTTAGTTTTTGCACTTTTTTGTGTTGTAGATTTAATTTTAAAGTGATAAAATTGCCATTTGTGTCCCGAAGTCCACAGTTAATAACTCAGAATGATAAAATGAATGTTTTTAGAAATCTTATCATTTATTTTGCTAAAAATCTGCCTTTTTTAGCTGAGTCTCAGTCTCAGCTTCAGTATGAGTATTTTCTTAAGCCACTGTACATTTAACTCTTTCCAGTTCTTCCTCTTCCTTCGTGTTTTCTGATTGACCTTTTCAGCTCAGTCCCTCCACATCCTGCTCCTACTTCGTTTTCTCTCCTTACTTTCCATTATATAAGCCTCAGCCTCAGCTTCAGGTATTCCTTTGAACCCAATGAGGTGGAACCCTCGGACTTTCAGCTTTCTGTGTGCTGTTTCAGCTCGGGCTTAAGATGAATTACGCATTGAGGAATGTTATTACTGGAACAGAGCACTGTAAAGTTCCTTTGCAGCCTACTATACATCACTTGAACTCAGCCTTTCTCTCCAGCCAATCACAAAAGCTTTTGCAGCTCTCCGGTGTTCACTCACTGAACCGAACAACGCCTTAAGCTACAATCAGCAAACCAGCATGTCCCCTATAAACCCATAAGCACTAGATAATAACCAATTTCTATACATCATGCCAACTATGCCCTCAGGGTTCATAGCACCCTCTTACACAGACATATTGCAGTTGGAGAGTATGAGCCTGTTTTTCAATTTTGAAGTGATTATTGTGTTGAGTGAGCAAAGGTAAAGGACCCTAATATCAATAGTCATTCGTGTAATGATCCTGTCGGAGGCGGGTTTTGTCACCTAGATGATGACAAAATCAGCATGAATATAAAAATACATACACAGACACAGACACATACAGATGGTTTCTTTAAAGTCCTGGTCTCTTGGCTAAGTTATTCCAAGGCAGCCTGGTGATTGTGTGTTTATTGATCTGGGCTGATTCTAAACCCAGAGGAACTCGGCTCTCTGCAGGGGATATCATCTGTTTTGCACCTGCACTGTTTGGACAATAACCTTCTAGATTATATGAGTGTTTGTTGTAGATTCTTTTGTATATCAGTGAAATCAAGAAAAAAATATACCAATGTTAAGCTTGAGGCTGTTTTTACAGACTGTAAAATTGTGTCCCATGGGTCAAACCAAGGCTGTCGGCAAAAATATGAAACCATACTGATTCTTTCTGTACGCAATCCCATGTACCTACTGTATAAAGACGAGTGTCTTGGAGAAAAAAAAAAGGTGCCTTTGTTCATTTTGTTCTTTGGTTATTTTAGTCTGTTCAGAGTGAAGTTCTCCATTTCTCAAGTAAAAATGTACACAAGGTCCCAAAGCTCATTTCCAGTTATGGAACAGAGAAGAAGAGGAGATATGACAGAAATATCACCCCTCCTGAGGGAATCCATTGCAGAACCACACAGTCCTGGATAGATCCTGCTTTCGTAAAACTTCTCTGGAATTGCACAGCATCCTAAATGCATCCAGCAGTGCCTTCCTGTGCTTTACATGTTCAGTTTTCTTATATAGCAGTGATGAAGCATTGATTTGTCTGGACTGAGGAGCTGATTTCTGTGCTGTGTGGGATGTGCAGCTCCCTATCAGTCATCCCTGGAGCTGGCTTAAGGTCAACCTTTAATTACTTCTCGTCCTGTCCATCACCAGCAGCCGTACTCCCTTCAGGTTTCCAGAGGCCAGCCATCGGGAAGGGGCTCCTAAAGCACAAGACTTTTTCAAATGAACTCACTATGTAGGGCAGGTTCTTTGTTTCTGTGGACAAATTCTTAGCATTTACGTCAGCCTATTTGGAGCAGCAGATGGCTTGGGTTTATTGAATCAGGGCAATTCAGATAGTGTCCAGTAACATGCCAAGCACAAAATAAATGTAGGCCTATGTTAAAATAGGATTTGCTATGTGCGTGTGTTTGTGTGTGTGTGTGTGTGTGTGTGTGTGTGTGTGTGTGTGTGTGTGTGGTTCTGGCAGGGCACAACAAATGGTAAGACTTATTTGCACATGCCATTTGAGTGAGATCCAACAGGGGTAGTTGTACTTGTGCAGAGGACATTTCTGTGCCACGTGCTGGCCCATTACTTACAAATAATATGTGACATGCTGCTTGTTGGTCAGTGGATTTGAGGTAATTCAATATGCAGGTTTGTAACCCATTTCATCTGTTTTCTCCACAGAGTGATCCTCCTTCCCAATGGCACACTGCTGATCACCCAGGTCAAGCCCAGGAACACAGGAACCTACAAGTGTGTTGGCCGTGGTCTCACAGGGTCCCATGTTACATTGGAGGCCTCTCTCCTCATAGCTGGTACACACACACACACTATTTTACAGTTGCTGAATTAGTGAGAGATAAACACTTGTGATTCTGTAATCTAAGAGTGCAAGGGGCATTTGGGTTCCTGCCCTCCATCTCAATCTGCTCTCTCCCCCCGCTTTCATCTGGGTCTTTCTCTCAGAGCCAGATCTCTCTGATGATAATCACATTCCCTTATTGACTTCCGGCCCAGATGTATCCACTACACCCACTGTGTTGGACCATTTTCCTGCTTCCCCTCCATATTATTTCCTCCAACAGTCCAGGTTTTTGCCAAGCCTGTTTAGCTTCGTTTCCTCCAAAGTCTAACAGCACCTGGTCCAACAAGCAGCAGAAGTAATATTAGATAACACAGCAATATGACTCAAACAGGCTAACGAGCAGAATAGTTGAGGTAGTGGAAATGTGTGTCATTAAATCTGCCTCCATGATTTCCGTCCAGCATCAAACAATAAATTCCAAAGGGACAGCTGTATTAAGTAACTCTACAATGAAAACAAAACATCAGGACTAAAACCAATAACTTTGTGGTTATGTACTGAGGCCAGGTTCTGATGTAGGCAAATTAATGTAATGTACAAGTCAAGACACATCAAAGCTATTTTAATACTGCATAAAACACTGCCTGCTCTTTTCTTGTTGCTAACCATGAGTCTATAAAGAACACCTTTTTAAATGGCTACTGGAGCTTAAAGCCATGAGTATCGTTTTGCCTCACTAATAAGCCAGCATTCTGAGTTACAAGTGCATGCAAGTTGTATGTTTTGAATAAGATCAGGCTGGAATTTTGATGCGTTTAAGTGTCCCAAACACCTTATTCCTCTCAAACAGCATTTTTTCCCCCAAGGGTTTTGGATTAATGATGTACAGCTCTTTATCTGCAGTTTTAACCCAGTGCACCACAGCTCCATTTAAGTACCTTAATTCACTTAATCTGATGGTAATCCCTGCAGGCATTATAGGGGATTGTGTCACAGTAGAATTCAGTATTTAGGGACAAGTTTTAACAGTCACTTCATCATAGCTCCACCTCCCAGCTCAACTTCTTTCATCCTCTGAGAAATATGCGTTTTCTTCTCTTCTCCTTAATTGATTTAGATCTTAGACTGCTTGAAGGTCGCAGCCACTGATCAGCTTTCAGAGCCATGTTTGCTGCTAAACTATTCACTCACTGTATTCCTTCCATTTGGGACACCACACTGTTAAACCACACAGCAGTGAGAGGTCTTGTTAGTCTTTGGACCATAGATCACATTTTACTTTCTGTATAATGGCGTGAGTTTTGACCTACCTCACACAGGCCTGAGTTATTTCCTACACAACCTACAGTATGTCCTCAGTTTGCCTAAAGTGCACTTTGTTCTCTAATTACTGTGGTCTGCATGACAATCTAAAGACTGTTAACAGGAATTAAGTGTTCCCTGGGTGGTCATGCAATTCAAATTGGTAATGCTTCACTAGCTTTGAACACAGTTTGATATTTATCAGGAGTCATGTATAAATGGAAATCAATTTCAGCATTCAAATTGCTACTACCTGCTGAAAATCCACTCCCTGTCTCTGCTCTGTGCTACAGAGATAGATGACATAGTGCCCAAGATGTCGAAGGTTTTCACGGCGGACACACTGCAGCGGGTGGCCTGCCGTCCCCCACACGGCAGACCTGAGCCCAAGGTGTGGTGGGAGAGGGAAGGGCAGCCGGTCCCCACAGAGGGCAGAGTGTACCAGGACGGCCTGGATCTGGTCTTCAGTCCTACAGAGGAGGGTGATTCGGGCATCTACACCTGCGTGGCCCAGAACAAGGCTGGACGCAGGACACAGGAAGTCACCTTCACAGTGGCCAGTGAGTCATACATATTTCTAAAGAGGCAGTTTTATGAAGTTAAAGTTTCAAAAAATAACTGAGACCCTAAGTAACAGAAATTTGTAACAGAGTCTGCATTGCAAACCAGAGAGATTGGGATGAAGTGGAATAATCTGTTTTCTGTGTGTGCTTGTACAGCTGCTCCCGTGTGGGTGGCAAAGCCTCAAGACACTCATTTAGAGGAAGGTAAACCAGGTTACATTCACTGTTACGCTCAGGCCAACCCTGAACCTGAGGTCACCTGGCTCCGAAACAACGTCATGATCACACCTGAGGTGACGTGTCACACGCTAACACGCTAGCTAAAAGTTTAGTTTTTTGTGACATAATACAATTTCACTGAAAAATGTTTTTTTTTTTTCTTTAGGACTCTCGGTATAAACTGTTCCCTAACGGCACCCTCAGGATCAACAACGTGGAGGTGTACGATGGCCAGATGTACGGCTGTGAAACCAAGACAGTAGGCGGCCGACTGTCTGGGCAGGCTAGAGTTATTGTGCTTGGTAAGCTGCAGGGGAATCATGTTGTTGATCAGTAAACACTCAACAAAAGATAACGTGTAATGACTGAAATCATATTCGATTTATAATGAGAAATACTGTGCAGAGAAATGATATAAAACAAATGTGGTCATGCCCTTGTGTTTGTATGTGTGTGTGCATTCGTGAGTGTTTCTTAAAATAGGAATAGCGTGTCCATGTTGTGTCTCCAGGCAGGACACCCACAGAGGTGTAAAATATGACTCATGCATGGCAGCTTTATCCGAGCCTCCATTTGAACACATTATCTCGGTGATAAATTCCTCTCTGCTGCTTTAAGATTACTATGATAGATGGCCTGACATGTCACTGTTTTGTCTGGCCAATCTCTGTTTATATGATCTCAGCGTCTGATAGACGTCACTTTTTATCATCACATCTGTGTGCACATGTGTGCCTCCAGCCACATTTCTCCAAATGTGTCTGAACACGAATTTCATCAGCTTACTGTCAGAGGTGCACAGAAGAGGCTTTGACATGCTCCACCCCCTTTTGTGTTTCCCACGTGCATAATGTGTGTGTGTGTGGTGTTTTGACTTGTGTTTTAGAAAAACTGAAGTTCACGCCGACCCCCCAGCCTTCTCAATGTCTGGAGCTGGATAACGAAATCACCATCCAGTGTTCTGCTAAAGGCAGGGAGACCCCCACCATCCGCTGGACGGAAGCAGGTGTGCATGCCACCAGTTTAACCTTAGCCCACAGTAGCTAAAATCAGATAAGGACTGTCTGTTTAACAGTTTCCTGGAGACATATAACAGTCAAAAAGCAATACCCTTCACTTATTAAATGCTAAGAGTGACAAATGCCCTTGAGAATATGTAGAAACCTGTACAAACTCTACACTGAACAGGGTGTGAGGAAGATTCATCATTTCCCCTTTATGCACAGTGGCCATGATGGAGTCGATTTAACTACTTGAGTTCCAAATACAGCACCAGACTCAGCCCTGCTAACTCCCCTCTTCCCTGTGTGTCTCTGTCTCCCCCTGTAGACGGAGGAGAGCTGCCGCCTCATGTGAAGCAGAGGAACGGCCAGCTGCACTTCACCAAAGTCACACGCAGTGACGCCGGCAACTACACCTGCATCGCCTCCAACAGCCTCCAGGGGGAGATCAGAGCCTTGGTGACCCTCACTGTGGCCGGTAAACCACTCACTCATCATCCTGGAAGTGCGGAATTAAGAGAGAAAGGGTCATGCTCCCGTATTAGTCACCAGTCCCACATCAGAAGTACTTGTGGTCTCAGTACATCTGAGGGTGGTTTTATGAGAAGAAAGCCATTGATCATTCTCATCATGTGGCGCAATCAGAAGCATTTATTTTATACTTGGTGGCCTTTTCATAGTCCGGTAATGAAATGTGTTTGGATTGTAGAGTGTAACTGAGTGGATGTTAATTCCCCACAATCTGTAAAGGAGATATTATTGCCTGGTTGCATTAATGACCCTGTTCGTGTGTGCATGTATTTTTGTGCACACACAGTGTACATTCGCTTTAAGGTGGACCCAGAGAATACGACAGTGTACCAGGGTCACACAGCCATCCTGCACTGTCAGGCCACCGGCGACCCTGAGCCTCACATCCACTGGATGGTCAAAGACAAGACGCTGGACATCAGTAAGAACCGGAGGTAAATGAGACCATGGTGGATTAGAGTTTGTGCTTACAGGTTCCAACCAGAGTTGATTGCTGTTTCATCTCTGTGCATTTAGTAAAGAGTTAGCTTGTGCTTATATACAATTACAGCTGAAGTCAGTGGTTCTAATGCAAGAATGTCTTGTACAAACAGATTTGTCACGTTCATTACATCGCTTGTACTTTCTCTGAAGTGTGAATAAAATGAATGAGTGGTTTAGACCTGTCATACTAGTCCTGAGCAGGTGTCGGCCTGCCTCCACAGGGAGAAGAAAAACGGACTGTTAGGTTTCACTTGACAATTGAATGTTTTTATCTGAATGAAATTTGAGTTTAGGCATGCTATTAAATTCAACCAAAATGAAAATAACTAAAATTAACTTACAGCAGAAATGAAATTCCATTATCATCATCACTGTGCCTTGCCCATTTATTTAAAACCTTTTTTTTTTTTTTTTAGCTTTGTTTTCTTCTTCTTCTTCTTATTATTATTATTAACTTATTATTTTCTAACTTGTACATTTCAGTTGTTTGTATCAGCATCTGCTTCAGGGTATTTGTGCAGGTTACTGTCCAGGTGACCATCCTGTGTTTAATACACCTGACGGTACAACACCACCTGCATTTATAGTTTAATTTTCTGATGTCCATCTCTGTGCCTGTCACTCTCCTTGAACACGTCCCTTGTCTGCTCTGTTGACAGTTTTCAGTATCTAACCTTATGTCAAACCATTCCCTCTTTATTTCTGTCACAGTGTGACGCTGCCTCGTTGACAGCAGCCTTTTTTATCAGTAGTGATACTGCTGAATTTGATTTCCAACAGCAGGCCCCGGAGTGCAACATTCTTCTCATTACAATTCAGTAAACCTGACTAGAAGCAGGGTGGAACAGGCAGTCGTAAAATGGCAGTTTTAAGGTCAATGATCAAAACAACCATCTCATCCTAAATAGATGGCACAAATCAGGCTGAGTGAGAGTTACTGACATTTGGATACGTTGGCTTTCCGTCTTGTTTGCTGGGTGTTCTGCACGTGCAGATCTCCAGCCTCATCTATGCTGTGTCTCCTCTCTTCCAGGTTCCAGAAAATGCCCAACGGATCTTTGGTGATTACAGATGTCACTACAGATGACACGGGCAGATACACGTGTGTGGCAGGAAACAGCTGCAGCATCAAAGACCGTGTGGCTCAGCTGTATGTAGTGGGTGAGTTAGACATGCACAAACATAATATAGGCTTCCTTTTTTTGGAACAAAGGTGCACACATGGGGAATAAGCCACAATCACAAGCGTAGGACAAAGGCATTAATTAAACTGTCACCCTCTACCTGTCATCCATCTCAACAGGTTAATAACCACAGCCACATGTCTGACGCTGCAGCTGTCACTGAGGTGATGGGATTGGGCAGACGTTAGATCTAA
Source organism: Mastacembelus armatus (assembly GCF_900324485.2). Lineage (NCBI taxonomy): Eukaryota > Metazoa > Chordata > Actinopteri > Synbranchiformes > Mastacembelidae > Mastacembelus > Mastacembelus armatus. The sequence goes on along the minus strand of NC_046647.1, from coordinate 8,231,788 downwards.
TAATGATTCATGCTCTCTGGTTCCTTGTGTGACTGAAGCTGAAAATTACAGCTAACACTTGCACTAGTGTCCCAAACCAACGCAGCTTCTCCCTAAGTAGCAGGATCGTGTTGTAGTTTAGTTCAAAGTAGGAGACAGTTGAATTAAGAAGAAATAACTGAAGAGGGAAACTCAGGAATATGATGTATTGGATCAACCACCTATATTCTTAAACAATATAACACTATATACTGTAAGCAATAAGTTATTTAATGGGTTCAAATCATAACTGTAGCTGATCTTTTACAGTATATTGTCAGTGCAACAGTCAGTTGCATATTTGCATCCAGCACTTATTTTCAAAAGCCTATTTTTGAAATACTCTTGCATACTTAGTGTTATGTTGCATTGAAAGAATACAGTATGTAACCTCGAATGAAGACCAGTGCGTTCAAGGTAACACTGCACTCTTACTTCCCATTATAACCATAATTGCTGCCTCTGGCCAACAGAAAAACCAGTGCACGTCTTTGAAGAAGATGGGGACAAGGCTCCTTACAAGATGATCCAAACCATAGGTCTGTCGGTGGGAGCCGCTGTGGCGTACATCATTGTTGTGCTGGGGCTCATGTTCTACTGCAAAAAGAGACGCAACGCCAAAAGACTGCAGAAGGGCCAGGATGGAGAGGAGCCAGAAATGGAGTGTCTCAATGGTATGGGAATGTGAATGTGTGCCTAGGCAACTGTTAAATCATCCAGGAGATTGTGTGAGTGTTTGATATTCAGTCAAACCATTGTTGAAAAGTTTAGGATATCTGCTGCCATCTTGTGTTAGTCATGGGTATTACACTTATGCCTTAATTTTAGATCTTGATGAGGTGTTAGTTGTGTTCCCATTCCTAAATATTAACTATCTTGAAAATAGTCAATATAAGTACAAAAATCATGAAAATTTAGGAGCTGCTCATAAATCATGGGATGTTGTGAAATAGTTCTTGCAACAGCTAGGGAACAGTTTTGAAAGATGGTAGTTGCACCCTGCCCTCTAATACCCACTGAGACTTGCACTATGAGATGACCTTTGACTCTGTGAGATGTGTGTTGTGTTCGTCAGGAGGGGCTGTTCAACAAAATGGACACACCACCGCTGAGATCCAGGAGGAGGTTGCACTCACCAACATGGGTAGCATGGCAACAACCGAGAAACGCCACAGCCACGGCAACAGCGATAAGCTCCACTTTCCTCGAGCAAATCTACAAACCATCACTACTTTAGGTAGAGTATTTTATACATGTTTCTATTGTGTTTATTAATGGAGAAAACTTTCCTTGTGCTGTGATTGAATAGAAACCATTCTCCTACTGAAGCTGCCACACCATAGTGTGTTCAGCTTGTATCATTATATGTGTGAGCTTTAGTTTTGAGCATCTACTCTGACATTTGCTTCATGGTGTGTAAATGTTTACGCAGGTAAGGGAGAGTTTGGTGAAGTGCTGCTGTCCAAAGCGAAGGGTATTGAGGAGAACCAGGAAGAGACGGTGGTGCTGGTGAAGAGCCTGCAGACCCGAGATGAGCAGTTTCAGCTCGACTTCCGCCGTGAAGCTGAAATGTTCGCCAAGCTCAGCCACCCCAATGTCGTCCGCCTGTTGGGCCTCTGCAGGGAGGCAGAGCCGCATTACATGATCCTAGAATACTATGACCTGGTAATCAGACAGAAGCAGAAGCATGCACACAAATAAGGACTGAAGAAATATAGAACATTTGCTTGTTTTCTGTCTGATATAATGCCCTTTTTTGCTTCTATCCTACAGGGAGACCTAAAGCAGTTTCTGAGAATTTCCAAAAGCAAAGATGACAAGGTCAAATCTCAGCCTATCAGCACCAAGACCAAAGTAAGTGTTGAAGTTATCATAACTGACTACTCACCTCCACCATCTACATCAACTCACACGGCATCTAAATCGCAAAAACATATAAGACGGTAATGAATGTGAGCTTAAGCAAAAAAAAATTTGTTGAACATGTTTGTGCTGTGTCCATTACCAGTATTCTCAATGTTTTAAGCATTTGGGAAAATACAGTTATTTCCCTTCTTCCTGAGAATTAGTTGAGTATATTAGTACTACAGTTATGTCTTAACAAAAACTTGGCCTGGATCTGTTTAAAGATACAGAATCCATCCCCCAGCCCCTGTAAAGGTCATTAATGATGAGTTAGATCCTTTTTTATCTGCACAAAAATGTATAAATAAAAAATTGTTTTTTTAGGGGGTTTATGTGAGAATTTCTTTCAAAATTTTGAATGGCCATGGCAATTTCTGCTGCTGCTGCTATATTATCAGTGACTGTATGCTGATGGTTCTTCTCTTCTATTTTTCTCTTTCACTTCAGGTTTCCATCTGTGCCCAGGTGGCTCATGGGATGGAGCATTTGTCCAATCACCGCTTCGTTCACAAAGACCTAGCCGCCAGAAACTGTCTGATCAACAGTCAGAGGCGTGTGAAAGTGTCCTCACTCAGCCTCAGCAAAGACGTCTACAACAGGTCTGTGAGAAAAGAGATCACATTAAGTAATCACACAGGAAAACAAACCAATTCTGTGCCCTCTCTGTGCTTTTTCATCTGGCTAATATTAACTGGTCCCATCCTTTTCATTTCTCATGTGACCCTGTGCAGTGAGTACTATCACTACAGACAGGCATGGATCCCACTGCGCTGGCTCCCAGCTGAGTCTGTATTTGAGGATGACTTCTCCACCAAGTCTGATGTGTGGGCCTTTGGAGTGTTGATGTGGGAAGTGTTCAGTCATGGGGAAATGCCATACAGCAAACTCAGCGATGACGAGGCGCTGGAAGGTCAGTCTGATGCTTTAGTGGTTTGTTTTTAGTCCAGGCTCAAAAACAAGATGAGCAGTGTTTCAGGACAAAAGCAGTCAATGTAATTACATGTATTTGCTCAGGTAATGGTAAATTAAAGAGGTGGTATGTAATCAGTTCCTGGAAGTAAAAAAAATTCATTAAATGTTGCAATCTCAAAAGGTGGAATATCCACATCTCCATGTTTTTGATTTGGTTTAACTTTCTCCTTTGGGCTATTCCTCCACCTCTCCAGGTCTGCAGACAGGGAAGCTGAAGCTGCCTGTTCCAGACGGATGTCCCTCCAAAATCTACAAGCTCATGGTCCGCTGCTGGGCACTAAGCCTCAAAGAGCGCCCCTCCTTCAGTGACATCGTCCACACCCTGGGAGAGCTGCCCTCTGATAGTAAAGTCTGAGACGACCATAGGTCCATGTCACAGGGGAATGTTTGCCCACCCCCTTCCCCCTAAATAAAGACAGGAATGCTGGATTATTAGTCTCTCACATTTCAGGGAAGAGGGTTGAGGAGAAAACATTTTTTGTATGCATTTCAAAAAAAAAAAAAGGTGTGTCAATATGAGTACTTTGCTACATCAATGGAAACAGACGTTTGTGCGAATGGCTTTGGGGTTTACATTTGCCTTAACCACAGCATGGACAACCCTCCCCTCCAGACCCTGTGTGTGGTTCCACCGTGACCCTGCCTGTCTCTGCAGAAGCTTTGTCCCAGAGACCCTTCAATGAATCTCACAACCTCAGTGCCTCTACCCCTCAACACACACTCACCTAAACTTTCAACTGATGTTAGATGCTGTGCTTTTGCTGGCTCTGAGCAGGAAAAATTATTGCACTGACGTTTAGGAAGCCCCTTGAAATTTAGCTCTGTTAAGTCCTCTGTGTTTTTGTGTAGATTTGAAAAGAATGGTGTAGTGGAGCGTTGATGCTTCTTAAATATTCTGGAAACACAGAGGAATGTGCTAAGCTTGAATTTCAAATTTCCAGTCAGCTGCATCCTGATCTGCCACCCTAATCCTGGAGGAGAAATAAATCTGTCCGTTCACCCGAAAATGCACCATTATCCTCCTCTGAGTGTGTGTGTGTGTACACCACTGGACTGTCCCATGTACGTTCAAAGAAGAAGTGGAATGGGGTTTGCATGAAGTTTTGTCACCTGTTACACTTGTGATTTTGCGGCATGAGGAACCTTTTGGAAAAAGTCATCCGTGTTACAATAACACTTCAGGAACAAAAAAAAAAAAGATCAAGTTTATAGCCAAGGAATATACTGAATAGTTGGAATTGTGCCAGTGTGGGATTTGTACATTTTTATGAGTGTGTTCTGTCCTTGTATTAACTTTGAGGTGCTTAATGGTCACTATCCATGGGTATTCATACCCATTTTACCACATTAACATCATGTTGTCTGAGTTGCATGGATGCAGTCTATCACTGTGCCCTTTAACATACAAACACAATTTCTTAAAGAGGTCCAATCACAGTTTTCCCTCCTGGTCCAATTGTTTTGTGCAGTGCTGCAAAGTGGACCATTATACCAGGCAATGTGTACATAATGTAGGAGCCATGCACTAACTTCAAGAATATCCCTCTGTCTCTATCATGTTGTCTAGAAGGAAATGCAGGTGCCTGTTATTTATGATGAAGGTCCTGTCTTTTGTTTTTTTTGTTTTTTTTTGAACTATGATTATAATAGAAAGGTACTTCACTGACACTATGTATTCATTTCATTGGTCCATCTCAGTGTGCATTCAGTCTGGTAACCAGCTGAAGCACAGAGGTCAAAAGAGTGACCGCTGGTCTCCAGTACTCCTTTAAGTGCCTGGTAAATGAAGGATTATTTTAACTGTTTCCCTCTTTTTTTATGTTATCTAATCAAATGCAATGGCCTTTGTTTATGAACTTGTTTTTATACGTTGTTTTTTAGTATATTGTTTTGTTGTTATGAATGCTAGGCACTCACACCTAGACCTTTTTTTTTTTTAATCTGCTTCAGCAAACATTCACAATAATCAGATATATACAAAAGTATATACATGCTGCTGACAATAAAGGTTCACAGTGTTTTTAACCAATGTGTTGTGATTAATCCTGCATGTGCCAATCTAGCTTCAAGAACTACACGGGGGACTGTTCCCAAAATATCAAAGTTTTTTCTGTCCTATGTATGAAAAGCAACTTTCACATGGTTGAAATGAATGAACATCTTTTTGTGGTGAAGTGTTTGCGAGCAGGGGCCATTTTAAAAACTCTTCTTCCTTGGTCATATTTACAAGAAAACTCCAAATTAGGTATTAAGCTGCTGCAGCACGCTGCATTCATTTTGTTTTCAAAGCAAACTGCCAAGAGTACAACAATGGGAATTTATTAACTTCATTCCTTTTAAAAAATCTTGCCACTTTTAAGCTATCTGAAGACGGCCTCTGCTTGCGGCTGCATTACCACACAATATAATAATGTTCACTAGAAATAATACAGGTGATGTAATGTTCACCGAAGGGGGGGTTACCTACCTTGAAGCAAGTCTCTGCAAGTTGATTTTCATACTGTGAGTAAACAAGCTGAATGTGACTAGAGAACTTGACTTTGAACAGGACAAAGAAAAGAGCATATGGGGCTTTTAGTTAATGGATTACAACGTTTAAAACACCTTGCATGGTCCTGTAAGAGTACCAATAATCACGGTCCTTCTGTTCTATTACTGTCAACCTATAAAGCTCTAACCTGCCACTAGAGGGTGGTATAGATCTTCTGTAGGCCTTTTTAACCTGACCTTAAAAAACTTGCCAATTTTTTTTTTTTCACATGTAATTATGTTCAGAGTTGAATAACATAACCTTTTATAGCTGCAACAGAAATAGCCCATATGAATTCACATTGTCTAGTGATTTTACGTGATAAGTGTTTCATTATGTAAAATGTCACTTTTTATTTGGCATCCCCAGGCACCTTCAGCTGTCCCTATGAGCTGAGGCATCAAGGCGTCCTCTTCTGCTGGAGCTGCATGGTGTGCTGCAGGTTTACAGTGGAGGCTCGACCAAAGGATTGCACACAGAGCTTACGGGCAAACAGCTACAATCTTCATATCCTTATAATCTATAGTGTTAATTGGAGTGATAACACATCGTGTTTTAAGTGTTTACTATGTCAGATCAATAGAACCATTTTATCTCTTGTAAAATCCTTTAATTAAGAATAAGTCTTAATTAGGTGTAATTTTTAGCTAGTATTAATATGATAACTTCTTACAACTGCATTGACATGTTAAGTTAGCTCTTAAATTTTAATAAGAATCTCCTGCTAACAAATACCGTTTTCAAAGTACCATCATAACATGACATTTGTTTTAACATGCCTGGAGTACCAGCCGGGTGGGGCTTATATCATCATTAAATATTATTTAACAAGCTGTTAGACACACTAGTACACAGGAGAAGTACTCTGCTGTGGCAGGCCTTTTACACAGAACACATTTTCACATGGTCCACTAGGAAAAGCAGCAGACGTAAATGATACAATAAATAATGGCTGGATTTCTTTGAGCAGCTTCAGTTTTAGGGTGCTGACAGTGTAGGTGACACACTGGGACACTGAAGGTAACAGAGCCATGTTTAATGTTCCCCTGTGCTCTTCCTGTGGTGACAGCAAAAACAATGTCAACGTGAGTATATTTTACTACATTTTTAAACTATGATAACTGACCTTTACATTTTATTATCACAATATGTTTGACATATACTTCTACCAACAGTTAATACAGTATGTAGAAACTGAGTCACTGAACTTGTCGAGTTTCACCACTCACCTAAGTGGTTTCTTCAGACTGGACTTGTGGTGAAACGTAGAAGAAGAAGTCCAATTGACTCAGCTTCTAGATATCTTCACCTGGACGACTGAGACTCTTCACAGGAGTAAACTGCTGTAACTCTGCAAAATCCAAGCTCAAGCAAGTAACTCCTCTGATATGCTCATTTAAAGTCCTTGGAGAAAGACATATTTTGGAATAGAAACCATGTGAAAACAGGATTTATGGCATGACGTGGTGCAACCTGTGCTAATAAAACTTAAATGTTTTGTTATTTTGGTGCCTCTGCTTGTCCGCGGTGACGTTGTCGGCAGCGCAACCATTTTGGTATTTATTCTAATGAGTGCGGTTTATTGACCAATGGCAGCGCCGCTCAGATAAGCCTCAGCCAATCGATGGGCACCGCTGTGACTCACCAAATAAGGAGAGACAGCACCAAATAAGGAAACATTGTATCTCTTTATAAGGATGGAAGTAGTTCCTCGGTTGTAATATTACTCCGCCGCGCTAAACGCTGTTTTAAAATGAGATGTTTATTCGGGTTTCTGGACCATAAGGAGAGGAGTATTGTGGTATTTAATGGAAGGAAAGCGGCCATGTGGACGCCGACAGACCGACAATAGTGTTATTCTCGGTTTACATTGCGGACTACGCGACGTAGCGGAACAACATCAAGGGCGCTCATCGCGCTTTCCTTTTTGAGAAAGCGCTCAGAGTTTTGGAAATAGAGGAGGGGGTGAGTCAAAGTGAGCCGGGGCTGAAGGTTGTTGGGGTAGCATCACTTTCGAAAGTTTGTTTCTGTGATTTCCTGGAGGCATCGAACTGTCCACGGACCTAGTTTGTTTACATTGTGTAGCCCAGGTGTGTATACGTTTTATCAGTCCTGTACGACACAACGCGCTCCAGCTTTTTGGCTGGTCTTTAGTGACTCGGTCCACTCAGTAGAATGTTACCGAGCCAGGTTGGATCGGCACCATCTGGAAACGGGTCGGCTACAGCCAGGGGAACCACAGGTCACGGTTCGGGAGTTGTCGGCAGCGGGATCCGTCCCGTTTTGGTCAGACCTGGGCAGGCTTTACCGGGGGTAAGCGAGAGCACTGGTGCTGCTGGGCGACAGGGGGAAAGAGACGCAGTCGGGATGCTGGGGGCTAATGGTCCAGGGGGTCCGAGAGGCGCCAGACCGGGCAACGGGGCTGGGGTGATTCCTTTACAGACCGCCGTCCAGGGCGGCATGGTGGGGTTAAACACTGGAGTGGTGTTGGCTCACGGTGGCCGGTTCGACCCGGACAGAGAGAGTGCCCCTCTGTGCAGCGGCTCGGATAATGACTCGGACTCCGGGGACGACGATGACCCAGTGGGTTCACTGGGGGACAGCAGGAGAGGGGTGAAGCGGGAGAGAGGGGAGATGGAAGCTGCGGTGTCCGGGCAGGAGGTGGGAGTAGCTCCCGGAGGTTACGGCATGGTGCCCGGAGGTGTCGCCGGGGCAAAGCCGGGGAAGAAGACACGTGGACGGGTGAAGATAAAGATGGAGTTTATTGACAACAAGCTGAGACGATACACGACTTTCAGCAAGAGGAAGACTGGGATTATGAAAAAGGTGAGTCAGGTTATTAGCCTTGGAACTCGTCCTACCATAACATTTGATTTTGATTGTCACTCACATGGTGCTTGGCCTCTAAATATTACAGTGTAGTATATGGAGCAGTCAAGGGATTCAACAGTGAGGTTGATTACACCTTAACCTGTTCAGTCATAAGACCTGTGGGAAAAAGAAGTGGTAATAAATATTATAACATCATTTACATATGCAGAGATATGGGAATATTACAATAATAATAAAAGGCCACTGAGCTGCAGCCTGAATCTAATTTGTGTTTGGTTCCAGTGAAAAACAATTGTGGCACAAAATGAGTCACCAGATGTGAGCATGTCAAAGCATTTCTGACATATGATGAACTTTAAATAGACTTGAGCAAATGACAGTTCTATTTATGACCATCCTCAACTCTCTCTCTCTCTCTCTCTCACACACACACACACACACACACACCTGACCTGCACAAAGATTTCCACATTAAGTAACACACACCTTCATGCACATATACTATTTTATGCTCACACACAGATATACAGGCTTAAAACTGTAGTTCCCATCAGTAGCCCTCAGTGCACAGGCTGTTCCCTCTGTCACTGTGAAGTGGGGCTTTGCTTGCAGGCGGCAGCCATGTGGTAGCGAGCAGCAGCGGGTCTGTAGGTGCCAACAGCTGACTAAACCCCAAGGAAACAGATCAGAGGACAGTCAAAGAGCGCTCAAACAGAAGAGAGAACCGCGGGACTGTCTGTGCATGCATTATGGCGTTTAACAGTAGCTACATGTTGACAGGATGCAGGCCTTCAGCCTGATGGTGTGATGATTTGTGTGTTTTGTTGTTTTTTTTGTTTTTTGTTTTTTTGAGTCAGGCACATAAGCGGTTGACATTAAAGATGACAGAACCTGCTCAGTGGCAGTCATAATTACCTCCATTACTGTCGACTAAGTTTAGTACCAAAGCAACGTGTCACTGGAAATGTGCAACCCAACCACACAATTGCTGCCATTATAAAGTAGTGCTATGTGGCATTTGGCATTAAGGCATCTAAAGTTGATTATTTGGAGGCGAGGTCAGTCTGGTGACCAGAAGCACAGCAGTTGTTTTGCTGCAGATAGGACCATTTTTCATTATGACATTAAATAAACACTTGTAAGCCATGTTTTATTGTAGTGCGAGAGTTTTCGTTTGTCTGTGCTACTTCGAAGTGCCTGCAATGTCTATTCTGCTGTATTTCTCTTTTTTTAATGTATCCCAGACTGTTGTCGTGGAAACTGAGGTGTCTTTTATGTAGGCTCTTGGCAACATGAACACTTTTTGACACACTGTGGGGATGGAGATTTTGAAAATGTTGCCTACACTATGTCAGCCATCACAGAAATTGACAGGTGGGTGGAGTGGGAAGATTCATAGTAGATTGGTCTCAAACTGGTTTCTAGGATCAGCCTGGCTTGATTTTGATGGGTATGCTTTGCGGAGCATAGACTATTTGCTCTCCTATCATATATGCCTTAGATTACATGCATGTTAACACTTGCACAACACAGGACTACTCCTGGAGTGCGAAATTACTCAATAAATACTCATGGTTCCTTTTTTTATTCTGTTGTTTCTACATAAAGGGCCAGAAAAGGTTTCCATTTTTCCATTTCAGCAGGTTATTTATATGGCAGAAAGTTTAAATTGTTGTAATATTAAAAGCACAGGGGTCAGTGTAAATCCATTTGTCCAAATAAATACAAGTTTGTCAACATTCATAGCATCAGTGCACTGAAACTGGCTAATATGATGCACATAATGGAGACGTTATTACTCTTATTGGTACCTTGCTGTGACTTTTCTCCTGCAGAAATAATTTGTCAATTAGTTGATTGAACTTAAGTTAATCAACAATGATTTTGATTGAACATTTACAGGTTCCAGAAGTAATAACTAATCCTTAGTTGCCACCCCAAAAGAACATATATGACTGCAGTTATTTCCATGACCTGACTAGTAATTGTTTTCTATTGGGGGGGATTAAAAAGTCTCACATAACTTCACAAGGTTCTACAAGGTGACTTTTCAAATAACTTTTTCCTCTTGCACGCCTGTGAAATCTTCAAATCGATTTCTAGTCAAATGGTTTCTCCATATGTCACAAGCCTTGCTTATTCTTGAGCCGCAGAATGTCGATGTCTTTTGCTCCTTTATTTGATGTATAGCCTTGACTACGTTTGTTTTGAATGACAGAGGAACCAATTACAGCCAAAACTGACCCTCCGCCTTCCCCCAGCCTCCTATGTGTTCCCTGCTCTCATGAATATTTATGAGAAAATCAGCAGAGCAAGGAAACTTATTAAAGGTCTAGTAGGTCTAGTTTGTGCTGCCACCTCATACGTTTAAGTTGACAAATTAGTCTTTTTCTGTCTTGGATGTTGGCCAAACATCAGCCTCTCTTCTTAGACACCCCTCTGTAGCTGCTGCACTAATCAAGCGAGAAGCTTGTGGAAGAGGATGACTGTAGCTGTGTACTTCATTACCTGCTTGTGGGAGGCATCAGTGCATTGGGTGAGGTGAGCTGTACAAGCAGCCAGAGGTTGTAGAGGTGCTCAGATGGAACAAACAAGGTGCAGCAATAAGCTGCTACAGTTATAGCTCATCATCAAAAGGTGATTGTGTAGTCTGCTTCAGCTAACGTGCCCAGATACAGAGGACTGGACTGATATGGGTTGTAATGAACAGAGTGTCAAAGCAGAGAAAGTATCATGGAGTAGAAAAGAGTGAAGGCATGTTTTTATAACTGCTTGATAAAATCCCTTATTTTGAATGTTATTCTCCTCCTCGCCCTGCAAGAGCACTGCACTCCAGCGTACAATGGAACATCTATCAGCTAGCTCTGGCCGTCTTCACCAGGGTGACGGTAATGGCACTGCGCCTGCACAGCACCAGAAGCATCCTCCACATAACTGATGACTCATTTAGATAGAAAGTCTTTCTTAAGAATTCACTCAGAGTGCAACTTCTTATGTGCGTGTGTTGAATGTCATTACATTTTTTTCCTTTGTGCTGTGGAGTTTGAAGGTGAGCGTCTGCGTGCTGTCTATTGAACAACTAGACAGGCAGCGTGTGACGGTGGCCTTGTGTTTCACAGCCCAGTTACCTCTGCTTGTTAAGAATGATTCCTCCTCTGTCAGGACTGGGTTACCACCGCTCCTCCTGCCTATGCAACCCAGTCCCCTGCCGCAATCAGTCTCTCAGCTATATCACACTCTCTATTCCAGGAACCTTGTCTCATGTTATTTTAGCTTCATTTGTGCTATACGTCAGAGTTCACTACCAGGGTATTTTTAGATGCTAGTAGTGTCTTGGTTCAGATTTTTTTTTTTTTTTTTTCTCTCCAGAGGTTCATCTCAGGAATCCCTTATGTTGTGTATGATATGAAGGTTAACTAAACAATCAACCAATATAAACCATATTTGAATACTAACATACTTTGTCACATACTTACATTTCCTATGTTTCCTCACTCCTAGGCCTACGAATTGTCCACCCTGACAGGAACCCAGGTTCTATTACTTGTGGCCAGTGAAACGGGTCACGTCTACACATTTGCCACTCGCAAGCTCCAGCCCATGATCACCAGTGAAACGGGCAAAGCCCTAATCCAAACATGTCTCAACTCACCGGACTCACCACCACGCTCTGACCCTTCCACGGACCAGCGCATGAGTGCCACCGGCTTCGAGGAGACAGACCTCACCTATCAGGTGTCTGAGTCGGAAAGCATGGGCGACACAAAGGTGAGAATGAAAAAGTCTATAGATCTGCTATTGTAGACTAACCGTTTAGATGGTCAAGACAAAAATAAGAAAACAATTCATCTCTTCTTGGAGGATAATAGTGAGGTGACTCCACCAAAGCTGAGTGCACTCTTTTCTGTACCTGTCCCCATAGCCCATATTCCCTGTGTTCAGCAGCAGTGGTGCTCAAGTTGAAGTCTTTGTGAGTCACTAACTGTCTACTCTCTAATGGAAACATGAATTGCAGTGCGAATTTTTAAAAAAAACTGATAAAGCACCAGAGCGAGTCACTAATGGGTATAGTGGGAAATCTCTCCAGAAAAGGCTAGACAAGCACACAAGGAGAGCAAATAAATCAAACCCGCAAGCAGCTGGCTGTGGAAAATAATCTTTGTCCTATTGTAAACACAGTTTTGAACTTTTGCCTGGGGCCTATGTTTTGGGCTCATGCTTTGGTTCTTAGTACCAAGTAATTCTTTAATTAAGCGAAAAAGTCGCAGTTCTCCTTCAAAAGGCTCTAGACTGAAGGGAGAGCCAGATAAGATGTGGAGTATTACCGTACTGCTAAAGGGAACTGTCTACACTTTACCTTTGTGACCCCTCATCCAGGAAAGCCTCGTAACACTCTTAAGATAAATCACAGCAGGTCTGGGTTGTGTCAGGATGAGAAGCATCTAGTCTGCTATATGGAGGTCTCTGTTGTTTATCTTTGATTTTGGGACAACTTGGTCTTATGTTCATGGATGAAATAGTAAGCTAGTTGGAGTGTCTCATGTTATGTGTTTTGTTAGTGTTTAAACTTACTAACCTTATATGCCATTAGGACAGACCTTAGTTAATGGCAGAGGTTCAGGATGTGATGTATTTGAAAAATGAATTTATATTCATAATCATTCCGTGTTGCTTTTGTGCCCGGTGCGTCCCTGCAGTCTGCATTCTTGCATTTTCCACCACTTTGCTGCAAATGTTCTTATATATCAGGTCTTTGAGAGTTGAGGTGAAGACATAAATTTATCAGTAGACACACTTCACCATCCACACCTTTGTGCAAACATGCGCTGGAAGCCCAAGCTTCTGGCCACTGTTTACCCGGCTTAAGGAAGCCTCTTTGCAGATGGACACTTCCAAGCCTGCTTGCCTGCGTGCTGTTTTTACAAGGCACCAACTAACACCTACCATATACTGTCAAGGATGGGAGATCAACCTTTGCATGTTAAGCCACTCTCATGCCCACTCTGCTCATTGATAAAAATTAGATTCTGCCTCTGTTGCCATATATGGTATGGTTTCCCTGCCTGCTCTCTTGGCTGAGGCCCCTCACATTCCTTATAAGCTGCAGCTGTCTTTGGAGTCCTGTGATTTCCCCCCACCACCACCATCACCACTCATTTAGTTGATATGGAGGGAGGTATAGATGTAGATATGAGCGGGTGGAATGGAAACATTTGAGCAACACTCAATGTCCCATTACATGGTATTTAGGTGGCTGGCTGTAATGTTATGACTTCTGTCCTGCTGCAATTATTAGTGTGGGAGACCAGTATGGGCCCCTTGGACTCTTGGATCTCACTGTGAGATCCATTTCAAGATCAGCACTGTTATGGCAGGTGGATAGAGAGGCCTTGATTTTGAGGGATCATTTCTGTGCAGCCAATCTGTCGCATGAGGGCCGCGTTCGCCTCTGCAGCGTCTGGACACTATTCATCGAGAGAGTAGTATGTCATACATACAGTCCAAGCTAGTCTAAACAGTTCAAAGTTTGCGATGGCTGCTGGGGGAAGTAAGACAGAGGCTTAGCAGATAAGTGAAGTAGACATGATGTGGTACTTTAAGCAGTGCTCATAAAATCATGTGACAGAAGAGATTCTGCTGCTGAAATGCTGTTACCTACAATACTTTGTAGGATAAAAAGTAAAGATTCTGAAAAGCAGAAAAATATTAAAACATCTACATTGTTACAGCTGTCGTAACTAAGCATTTATTCAGCGGTTGAGATGTGGTTTATTTTCCTCTAGAAAGAACAGTTGATCGTTTTGGGAAATACTCATATCCTCTGTCTTGCCTAGGTCAATACCAATAATGGTCTTTTGCTCATTTAGTATCTGGTTATGAGTGGGACTATTTCTTGGCTGGGAGAGATAACTACGCCGGTTGCCTGACAACATCACGCTGACGACAAACACTCCAGAGAGTCACTTCACCCGGGCCAAGAAGTAGTGCATCACATAATCCATTGCAACACCACAACATGTTTTTACACTTCAGTTGTACAGGTTAAACACAAGCGGTAGAACGTGTTCATTGTGAGCTTCACAGATGTTAGTTAGTGGATGTTAGCTTTGGATGGAGCCAGGCTAGCTGTTTCCACCTGTTTCCAGTCTTTATGCTAAGCTAAGCTAACCAACTGCTGGCCATAGACTTATACTGAATACACATTAGACAGTGGCAATGATCTTTGCATCCAGCTCACACCAAGAAAGTGAATAATTCTGTTTCTTAACATAAATAAATTAATAACATAATTAATATTGCATACTGGGCCAATCAGTGGACAGTGATTACAATCAGATTTTAGTGTTGGCCCCATCCTGCACTATTCATCATGTGCCATTATGATAAATTAGCTTGAGGGGAAATTTTAAACATCCTACAAACAGGTTCCTACACAAAGGAATTTTCCTGCACCTGATTGGATCAAGGCACCCCTTATTTGGGCTGTCGTTCATCTTTGCTTCTGAGTTTCAGTTTGGGGAAACATGTCGGCTGCTCTGGAAATTTTATCCCAGTCTCTTCAACTATTCACCAAAATGAGACCTGAATACATTTTGAGGTGAGAGATGAGCTGTGCAGTGCAGTCATGTTTTACAGCATATCACAACTTCTCCTAGCTTTGTGTTCGTTAAGGTTTTAGACTTTGGAAGGGATGTGAGTCACATTCTTATCATCTAATCATCTGCTGATGGGTGTGATGCATATCTAGCCTGGCTGAATTGATTCTTGACTCACCAGACCTAAATCTGCTACTGAAATCTGAGCTTGCAGGATCTTAATGAAGAGCGCCTTAAATTGAGCAGAAAGCAGTACTAAGATGATAAGACATTAAGTTTAAGGTGTGTGACTCAGTTTATGTCTGGAAAACTGTCACTTCACTATTGCCATTGTTCTCTCAGCACACACTTAAACCAACACCAAGACTGTTTTCTAATGGTTGTCTGAAGGCATTCTGGGAAATGCAATGCTTGACTAAGAGGTGAAAGACATACGTGGAGGGAAAAGAAAAAAAATACATTAAAAAGTAAATGACAACACTTCACAAACATGGCAAATGTGTCCTTATGGTGCCTTTGTAGCATCCCCAAAATAGCACTGGATTGTAAATGGCTGATTTTTAATACTAGATGTGCCTACAGTACAGATGTTTTAATGGTTTTTGGGTTATTTTTAGAAGGGGATGGCAAATCCCACAACACGACAGAATCTATCTTCGCTCTGAGTTCTCAGTATCACAGTCTCCTCTGGTTTTCCCCTCTTCCCTCCTCTCACTTTAGCTAGCTTTTCCTCCCTTGCCTCATCCCCCTCTCCCTCTGTCTTTCCTGCTGCTCCGGCTGTCAGTGCTGCTGCTCTTGTAAACCTGGTGAAGTTTATTTGTTGCTCTGCTCATTATCCCAGATCCTATTTCTGTTGCCACTGTCATGTTGCAAGAAACACCGACCAAAAGGCATCCAGACTGAGGCCGCTGTCCTGACCAACAGCTGGCATGTTTGTTTTCACTGCATGTCATGGCTCTTTACGCATCCCACGACAGACCTGACAGCCTCATTATTCATGTTGCAAGTCTAAAAATAAACCTGATTGTGTTTCCCTGGAGAAATTTTACTGATTTGATAATGAATTCAGTCTTAACTGGGGGATTGCACCTGAAAAGAAAAAAAAAATAATTTTTCTATTTTCCTGTGTAACTGTGGCTATAAGAGCAGAGCAGCGGCTTGAAGCGGGTGATAAAACGGAATCGCTGAGATAATGGAAAGTTAATTTACTTAGATATCCAGTCTTATCACAAAGCTGTTTCTAAGCAGGCAGAATGAAGAGCAGGGCAGCGGTGGTGTCGGAGGGATGGGAGCCCAGCGTGTTGACTGTGTTATGGATGGGTGGGGGGAGCAACGTTATGTCACCCTTCTTCCACCCCCACCCTCTCCTCCACCCCCTTATTTTACAGCAAGCAACTGGACAGGTCAGCCACCATTGGCTGCACCTCCTCTACTTGGGCTGCCTTGCCTTTTTTAGCAGTCCCAAATGGAGCTACAAATTCCATGTTGCTGGCAGGGTGACAGACTGGGAGATGAGAGCCAGCAAATGGGAGATTAGACGAGGGCCAGGCACCAGTAAACTGCACAATGGACTCTCCAACCGACACTGGACTAGCCTGCCAGTTGTCACCTTCAATTTGGAATGAATAATCCCTCATGAATAGGGAATCGTTTGTGTCCTTCTCTTTTTAATTACTGTCTCGTTTCCTCTTCCTTTAAAACGGTGCCTTGGTCTGCTGTCTGTGTATGTAAGGAGGGCAATGGAGGCTTTTAATCTTTTACCATATATAGAACCCTTAGGAAATTTAGAAACAAGCATACTAAAACTATTGTTTTAATACATCTATTTTAGCACTTCTCATATGTTCACAGTGGATATAGGAGGGACAAAATGTGCAATACTTGTGTAATATCTGCTCTTGATTGAGTTTAAAAAAAAAAAAAAAGCCCATCTGTAAGATGTGCATATCATGTTATGAAGTGATGTGATGTAGCAGTGAGGTTGATTTGAAAACTAAATCCGCGATAAGACTGCTTTTGTATTTCACAACAGAAATCTCTTCTTTATTTCCTCTCAGGATGATACAAATCTTTACTCTTTCAATTCAGATTATTCAACTCAACCAGTATCCAACCAGGAAAGTGCCAGTAATATTAATTCATATACTGGATTATAATATGGTGTGTGTGTGTGTATATGTATATGTATATGTGTATGTATATATATATATATATATATATATACATATACATATACATACACACAGGTAAAAGACTTTTTGACAAAATGTTTGGAAAAATATATACTCATCACTTTGTCCAGCCAACAGTCCAAACCCCACAAACATTCAACTTAATACAGTACAACACAAGTAAAAGGAGGAAAATCTCAAGAAAAGTAAAGTTTGGTGTTTTTGCCATAAAGTGAGTTAGCTATAATTGAATGTACTTGTTTCAGGTTTAATCTATTAAATAAATTATTCAGACTTCCAGTATGTTTCAGAATGACAGTGGGAGTTGGGTTTCATTTTTATTGATGGACATAATATGATGTGTAAGAGTGTAATCGAAGGAGCAGGAGATGGACGGGCCTTGAGGAGGAAATGGCAGTGCCGGGACTACGGCTACGTCCCAGAGACAATTCTCTGCTCTCACTTCTGGTCTAAAGGAATGCATTACACCACCGTGCCCTATGTTTACGCATTTATGCACAGCCTCGACTCTGAACCAAAAGCCAGCACTGTTTATAGACACGGGAGACACATGGAGATGGTCAAACAAAGCAGTAGGTCAGTGGACGCTCGCTATGTAGGTCGTGGCAATAGTATCAGTTTGACTGTTAGATCACCACATAGGCTCACTCCAGAAAGGTTACACTTTCTGAAGCCAAGCTCTCGGTTCTCATTGGATGTGAGTAGAAGCCTGACAGCGAAACAAAAGCAACCATTTATTTCTCCACTGCACAGTGTAATATGGAAAACACACTGACCTTGTCCCTTTACAGAGTCGTGTGTGTGTGTGTGTGTGTGTGTGTGTGTGTGTGTGTGTGTGTGTGTGTGTGTGTGTGTGTGTGTGTGTGTGTGTGTGTGTGTGTGTGTGTGTGTGTGTGTGTGTGTGTGTGTGTGTGTGTGTGTGTGAGACAGAGAGATTAAGCACAAGGTGAATCACCTCTGTCCATTGCAGGAATGTAATTGTTCAGTGGTGAGAAGTGTTCAGTGGTCAGATGGCTGCCTCCTGTGGCCTCAGCTGGCCGGGAAGGGGTTAATTTTCCCTCAGAGGAGCTCGGGTTTCCTGCCAGCTGTCAGTAACCTCAGCTGTTTGTACTCTCACCCCTGTCCTGTCCCCTGTCCCAGCCCTCACACAGGTCTGGATCTGCCACACACAGACACACACTCTCTGCTGCTTTATCGCTGGCTAGAAAAGTGTTACCACACCACTGATGCAAACACGGCTGGCTGTCTTTACACACTTTATCTCTAGTGTCAAGTAGAAATGTTACGAGCGCTGTACTTCCTACGCTGCTGCCTTAAAGATTCTTTTTTACCTGTTGTCATGACGGAGTAATATTTTTCACCTCTGCATCAATGAAGAGTCAGTTATGGCCATTTGTCATGTTTTAGTGTACGTTAATAGAACCACTACTGCTTTATCCAGAGCTGGAGACTTGCAGGGCAATGAAGACGTGGTGACAGCTGCGTCGCGGTCTGACTGCCGGCAGTCACTGTGGCAAATGACAGAGCTGATAGTTGTGTAGCAAATGGATGACAGATTGTTGTGAATTTGTTCAGTTTTCCTTTTTGGTTGAGAGGGCAGAATAACTGAGTCCTCTGTGTAGCCCACCCCCCTCCACTTTCCAGCTGCTGTTTAACTAAGGAGGTAAAGGACCTTGGACTGTCAGAGCTGCAGAGCCCGTCTCTGAGCTGCACACGAGCTGCCTAACTGCTCACTGCTGTGCAGTTTTAGTTTTCTCTACTCTTGTTGCGTCAGGGCAGCTTGTCTAACACCAGCTTCACCCCCTGTACGTCAAGAAGCCCAGAAGAATTAACTGTGACACCCTCCATTCATTGTTAATCCTCTTGGTTTTAACTCATCAAATAAAACCCGGCTGTTTTAATCACTCCAGTAAGCCAGACCAGAAGACTGGCTAAAGACCGGGAGCCAGTCCTTACAGTATCTCCTTTTACATGTTTGCATGGTATTGTGTGTTGGGAGGCCTTATCAGTGGAGTCCATGCTGGATCCTCCACCTCTCACCCATGTAATCAGTCACATATAAAAGCCAATAGTGCTTTGCTAAGACAGGTTGGTCTACGCCGCTGACTCATTACCTTTCAGTTATTAATAATGAATGTGACTTTGCCAGATTTGGAGCTTAGAACACACCTCATTCACTTGCTTTCTCAAGTCTGTCTGTTGTGACACATGGCCGTGCCCAGACTGTTCATCCACAAAACCCGAATCATTCACTCACCATTTCTAGGAAGACTGCTTTGCATCTGTGACACAAATGCTTTGCCCCAATTCTGAGGCTGAATCCTCTAAAGCACACAGCTGCTAAATGTATGTCCTTCAGAGGGACTGATGTCCTGAATATTGTCCAGCGCCACAGCCCAAAATCTAAAGGTTTTTAACTTCAAAAGTCAAAAAAAGGAAGGTGACCTCAAATGAGCCCAACAAAGTGTAAATATTGGTGAATTGGAACAAATTCCAGACTTTTGTAGTGCCAGTTGTGACATTTCACTTCAGTAGATTATGGAAAAGTAACAGGCAGTGTACAAGGTTAGTTGTTAATGTAGCATTGTTGGTATATCACTGTTATTTCTGTATCACCTGGAGATTAAAGCATCATTTTAAACTTTCTGTTAAAAATGAGAAATCTTCTTTTTTCTTTTTAACACTGTAAAAATGTTAAGTCTTACTCTCTAAGACCAGATAGACCTTATGATATAGAGGGGAGAAGAATACACAAGGAGGCACAAAGAGCTTCTGAAACGGGACATGTTGTCATCATGTCCTGTGTACTTTAGAAAAGTGGAGAGTTGGAGGATCCAGCCACTGAAATAGGATACAGTTTGTGCACAGCATCCCCACTGCGCTTGCATGCAACTGCCTTTTATACGTAAAGGGCCCCCTGCACTATGTCGTATATCATATCATTTTAATTCTTTGTTTTTTACACACATGGTGCAGTCCCGATTATTACGACAGCTGGGAATATTCTGACTGTTATGTCTTCTCTGTATTCATATTCTCTCACCTGACTGCAGGTGAGAGAATCTGCTATCATTAATATCATGTGATAAGCATGTGTGTAAGTGAACGGGCATGGTGTGTTTAGATGGGCTTTGTAGTCCCAGCCTGACGCCTACCCTGCTCTCATCATGCAGCCCACTCACCAACACATCCTGCTCTGCTGCTGAATGGATGTTCACATTAGTTCACGGTCTGATGCTGTGTCTCAAATTAATGTGAGCATCTCATCGGCCTGAGTTCGACTCTTTTTATGGGGATGTCATGTTACTTGGTCAGTTAGTTGTCATAGTAACATAGTAACAACATTTGAGGATAAATGGTGCTGTTGTTAGTCTTCAGTAGAGTCAGCATGAGCAGTGGAAAGGTTGTAGTTGCAGGACACAGGTATATATGATGAATGGATGATGTTTATGAAGGTTCCAAGAGGATGCACAGCTGTGTCGCTGCACATCTGGTGTGACTTCTACATCTTTTTCTCTGTTGGCGGTCATGTATTATGGAGTTGCATTTTAATGGGATTTAGCATGTTTCCCAGTGAGTTTTAGATCACCACCTTTCTACATTCAGGATTGAAACCTGAAAGATTTATTTCTCCAACTTAAATTTAACATCTTGCTCTTTTGAGACTTATGATTGGAAAGATTGGACGTGCTCAGGAAAACACACAGTGTCTGCGCTGCTTAATATTTTACATATGGATGCAATTAGAGGGGTCCCAGTCTGTTTCGTTACCTTGTTTATGTCAGTTGCCCGGAGTGTATTAAAACCCAGTCTGGTTTGTGTCAGCCATCCATTGATCCCTGAAAATACAAGACGTTCTAAAGGCTCCTCCTCCTCCAGCCTACACCACATTCAGCTGTTCAGAGAGGAAAAGCCCCATTAATGTTGTTGTTTTAGGTGTCCTCATGTGAAACACTGCTGATGTTGCATTTGCAGGTTCCAGATTCAGTGATTTTGAGCAGTGTAGAGCAAGTGATAGTGCATCACATGGCATACAGGCAGTTCCCTCGTAGTAAAAATAGCATCTTAAGGGGGTACTGCACCACTTTCACAACATTTCGCTGCCAACTCAGTCTTTGCTTTCTCCCGCAGGAAACGCTCAAGCCAACGTTCACGGTAGCCAGCCTACCTGGCACTACCAGCAGTGCCCAGTCCACAGTGCCCACCACCTCCACCACCATGCAGGTGAGCAGCGGACCTTCGTTCCCCATCACCAACTACCTGGCGCCTGTCTCGGCAAGCGGCAACATAAGCGCCAACGGTACTGTCCTCAAGACAGCCGGCGCCTCCTCGGGGGTCATGCAGCTGCCCAGTGGCTTCACTTTCATGCCTGGTATGTACAGCAGCAAAACATGGCATGTCTTGGCCTCAGCATCCAGAGCTCTGTTACAGTTTCTTATTCTTTTTTTTTCTGGTTGGTGTGTCTTAACCCCATCCTTTAGAATCACCATGATACTGCTGCAGGCCTTCATGTTTTGTTAATGTCGTCGTGTTGTCTAGCTTGTTGGCTGATTAGAATTTGAATGGCATCGCTCCGTGACCTGAGCCATCATCAGAGGTGGTCGTGCCTCTCTCTCTCTCTCTCTCTCTCTCTCTCTCTCTCTCTCTGAGCTGTTTACATCACACAACAGCCCTACATAGCCGGTCCCCAACACTCAGCTCCCTCGGGTTTTACAAAGCCCTCGGTATCCAGGGAAGCCATGCGTACTGGCAACCGGCCCTGCCTTTGATTGTCACTTGGGGACAGGAATAATTAGGTGAGAGGGACACAATAGACCTGGCAATAAGGGCTGATGAACATGGTCCATAATTAGTCATGAATATTCAATGAAGAATCGGTGGCTTGTGCTGAAACTATAATTGAGGCGTATTTTTGAGGAGCCGGGGCTTTGTGACAAAATGGTCCTGAACTAGACATGACCCTTCATTAAGGGGGACTTCACAGACACTCTGAACCACATGGGATCTCCACTGCACTAACTCATTGAGCACTTGGGGTAGGAAGCCTGATTTGGGGATCCCCAAAGTGTTTCTAAATTGGCTTTCCCTAGTAATTAATAATTACACTTCTTTTTCATGGTAGATGTTTTCTGGTCTACATCTGGGGGCCTCCAGGAGGGGCCTAGGGGTGGTAAGAGGTTATGATCCCCTCAAAGATATGAGAAATATTTGAATTTCATAGTAATTGAGTTTGATATCATCTCCTGTCTGCACTGGAACATTTATCCGGGCTGTCCATCACTCGAATAAACCTCAAAAGGAAAGTCTGTGCTTGAACTCTGACGGGCACAGTCTCTTCCATGGTTTATGTGATTGTTGTTATTACCTTGTAAAAGAGCGTGTGTTGCACTGTGGAGCTGAAGAGGGCCAGTGCTGGGGGTCAGTATTGTTTTCTCAGCAGTGGCAGTAACGTCACTATCTAACTCTGCCACAGCTGAGCAGACAGACACAAGATGTCTGTAAAGGGTCCAGGCAGCATCTCGGTCCCTTCTCCCTCACTTTTTCTTTCTCCAGCTCCTACAGCCTTATGTCTCCCCCCTCCCCCTCCATCCATCCCTCTTTCTGCTGCACTCTCTCTTGCTCAGTCTCTCCTCCCTCCTCTCCTCTTCACCACCTGTCTGGCACATAGCAGCAGTGCCAGGTGGAACAACACACCCTCCCACACTAAACCTCCTCAGTTGACAGCTTGAAAGGCCCTGCACACCCTACTGCAGCAACTGTCTATAGAGCATATGACCAAATGTGAGGGTGCAACTCAAGAGTCATGTTCTGAAATTAAATATCTGCCATTTGGTTAAAAAACAAAACAAAGCTTTTTACAATTTGGAAATATTTAAATATTACAGGACACATATAAGATTTTCTCTTAGAAATTAGTTGAACATGGTCGAATGTCTTAAAATGAGCTGTGTATAAATGGGTTTGTGTAACTGCAGTGATGCTGACTGTGCGTTTTAGTGAAACACTGGATGCAAACATAACTTATTTACAAGTAAACGCCACAGGGCACATTGTCTGTTAGCTGAACCTCATCCAATGTAAAAAAAAAGATTTGGTGTGAATGTGACATCTCTTGCTAAACAGGATATATCCATCTTGGGCAATGGAAGGTTGTTGATTTAGTACTTTTTCTCTTTTTCAAACTGTCCTTTCCTTTCACATTTAGTCTTATCCTCCCCGTGTGTGTGTGTGTGTGTGTGTGTGTGTGTGTGTGTGTGTGTGTGTGTGTGTGTGTGTGTGTGTGTGTGTGTGTGTGTGTGTGTGTCCCTTCAGCAGGCACTCCTCTTCCCCCTGGCACCCCCACCATTCCTCTGAGCCAGCTGCAGCAGCACTCCCTGGCCCTCCAGGGGCAGCATGGTCAGGCTCTGGCCGCTGCCACGCAGCCACAGCAGGGACAGCAGGCTGTCTTCCGCTTCCCTGCAGCTGTCTCCCTCACAGGTGACCTGCTCTGCATGCTGCCACAACTATGCCTCCCTTTACTAATCACAATCACATCTCCATCTTAAGCTGCTGCTGCTAGGTACTGCCATTGCTGCCTGTTCTACTGTGAATGATAATCATGGAGAATCACTAATGCCACTTGCATGACAACGTGCAACCAGTAGCACAGCCAAAGCTCCTCACTGATAGTGCTACTGTACGCCACCCCCACTGCTGCACTACACATTAGCCTGCTGCAACTACTGCTATTCCCTGTGTGGGCTGTTTGATGACTTATTGTAGCTGCTTTGTTCTGCCTGTGTGTCTCTAGGAGCAGGGGTTCCCCAGCAGCTCCAGGCCATCCAGGTCCACCCCAACACCCAGTCCAGCTCCAACAACGACAGTAGCCCCGAGATCTCCCACACCTCCACAAACTCCACTGGTAGGTCATATCCCCTCCCTGAAGAGAAGCTGGCTGGTTCTCAGAAATCCCACCCCAGTTCATCTGTTTTTTCAGATAGTGGAGAGAAATGACCAGGAAATTACAAAGTAGAGTAGTCAAAGTTTCATGACATACAGTAGCATGTACAGCAGAATGTACGTTTGGCTGATGTATAAACCCATCATCAGACTTTAAGCTTGGCCGAAAGTATGTGTGGCATCTGGATGAGTGGGTGCCTTGTCTCTTGCAGTTCTACTTTGTCCCTGTTAATAGATTTTTTTTTTTTTTTTTTTTTTCAAGAGATGCCTTTAAAAAGATTTTGTTTGTGTATTTTTCCTTGTACTGTTTGGTTTTTCACTTTGCTCTTGTTTGGACGGAGCTGTGTCCCTAAGGGAAGTGTTAGAGCCACCACACTGCGTCAGTAGCAGCTGATCATAGTGCTCCACCTGCTGGCCAACGTGTGTACACACCTCTTGCCCTCTGTGTGACATGCTTCCTGTCCCTAATCCACCCTACCCCGATCTCCTCCCAGCAACGGTGAGTCTCCCGGCAACCATCGTCACCTCGTCAGTGCCAACATCTGTGGCGGGTCACATGATGTATCCCAGCCCCCACACGGTGATGTACGCCTCCACGCCGGCGCTGGCTGACGGGGGACTGGCTGTGCTCAATGCCTTCTCCCAGGGCACCTCAGCCATGCAGGTGTCTCACGCACAGGCCCAAGACACGGGTGAGACTCTGATACACACACTTCACATACTTTCCTTACCGGGTGACATGAGGATCAGTATTGAAATTGGTAAAGTTAAGAACCCTGGCAGATCCCTGTCTGATTTTTTTGTTAAAAAAAAAAAAACAAAAAACGTGTTGTTGTTCTCTCAGGTGCTGTCCCTCAGGTGTTCCTCACAGCACCTCCAGGCACGGTGCAGATCCCGGTCTCGGCGGTGCAGCTACACCCAGTACGGCAA
This sequence comes from Mastacembelus armatus, assembly GCF_900324485.2. Taxonomy (NCBI): domain Eukaryota; kingdom Metazoa; phylum Chordata; class Actinopteri; order Synbranchiformes; family Mastacembelidae; genus Mastacembelus; species Mastacembelus armatus. Next base: position 8,206,874 of record NC_046647.1, on the reverse strand, counting down.
GATCTGCATTTTACAAGTGAAACTCTCATATTCCCTATGCAACCAGCATGCCATGTGACCTCACTAATGCATCCTAACAAAGCACTGGCACACAGAGGCCACACTGTTGTTACTGTGGCCTCTTTATATGATTGTGGATGGATCAGTTGGCATCTTGTTTTACCTGTTGTTTGTAGCTAATGCACATACAGTAGACTTAACAAAACACCAGCGTTGCATTGCATGGAAATGAACTTTTTAATGGTCTTATTTATGGTCTTATGAAGGAATTTGTGGGGTATGTACAGTATTTATGTGAGTTTCGAATAAGTTGGTATTTTGATGAAACAATTTACAGATTTTTTTTTTTTTTTTTTTTTGTTAACACCGATCCTATTAGTTTAAATTATGAAATCACATTCTGTAGTTTGCAAAGTAAATATCTTAACCCTTACAGAAAAACCTCAGCATCTATTCCAGCAGCACCTCACTTCATGATAAACAGCATGCGGTGTACAGGGTGCCGTGTGATGTGATTACTTGTGATTGGCTGTTTAAATGGGTCCTGTACTCTCTGCTGACGTAACTGTGTTTGTGTTCCAGATGGTGATTGGCCAGCAGTCGAGCGGCAGCAGCAGTAACTTGACGGAGCTCCAGGTGGTCAACCTGGACGCAGCACAGAACTCAAAGAGTGACTGACAGCAGGAGCCGTTTAACACGGCAGACCCAGGGACACAGACGGACTTACGGACGAACTGACAGACATCTCTATTTATTGATGCCTTCCTACAGAGTTTCACTTCTGAATGTGACTTTAAAGTACATATATACACACAATCAAGGGCATATGTGTGGCTGACCCTTATACAGTATCTTTTGGTATATGAATATATATATATATATATATATATATATATATATACACACGCGAATGCATAGAAATATCACTACGTCCATCAACGGAACCTATTTTCTATGCCATTAGATGGTGTTATTTTCCGTGTGTGAGTGTTTTTTTTTTTTTTTGTGTAATTACATGAATGCAAACATTGCAAGGTGCCGCAGCTTCACACCAGCCAAAGAGACATTTGTTTGTCTGAATGTTCCAGTGTGAGCAATTTGTGCATAAGCATGTGTGTCTGTGTGTGCACGTGCATAATCTGGGGTTTGTAAATGGTCTTATTGACTTTAAAAAGAAGAGACTTTTGAAAATGTACATACATTTTTTTTTTTTTTTTTTTTTTTTTAAATTGACTTGTATTTTTAGCCTGATTTAGTTTGTGCAGCAGCATGTAGTTTTTTACGTAGTGGTTTTGTATGTACATGAAAATGATTTGCCTAAAGAAAATGAATTATTTACATGTATATGTAAATTAATTTAATATACCATCATATGTTGATGTATTGTCATGCTGTTGGCAGTTTTCACTACAAGATGGAGAAAGAACGCTGGATGTTTTTCTACATTCTTTCATTGTGATATTTGTACGACTCAAAACAATATGGCGTACCTGGGTCATGAAAAGTAAAAAGATTTTTCTAATTTACTGTAAATGTAGATTTCAGTGATCTGGCACTTTGAGTGTATTAATCTGTGTTAGAAAGACAATCTGATTTCTCATATTCATATTTTGACGTTTAGCATACTGCTAACTATATTTTCAGTGTTCACACACAGAAATACAAATCCTGTTCTGACTCTTCCAAAACATAACTGTTATTAAGTGTGACACACAATTGATAAGCTTTAATGTGACATTTAATGACTCATTGAATTTGGTCACCTATTTTTAAATACGTGACGTGCCTCTCTGGGTTAAAACCAGTGCTGAACACGTTTTGATGACATCAGACAAATAAATGAACTTTATGCTGTTTGTTTCAGTAGCGATCCATTGTAGACCTGCTGCACTGATCTGCCTCCACTAGACTGCAGAACGGCAGTTATGTGATGCTGTTACTGACTTGAGTTGGGATATTGGACATAAATGTTTCTTTTAATAAGACACTGTATAGACTTGGCAATTCCACTTCAATACTGCAAAGCATTGGTGTTTCCTTGTATTGACGCCCTCGAGGTTATCCATTCTGAATGCTGCAGAAGTGGAACTATGAGTATTTTTTTAAGAACAGGGATCTCACAATTTGGAAGTGACTTTAGGTGCTTTAAAATATTGTGTTCATTTACCTACAACCAGAAAACCCTACGTGACTGCAATCCTAGCATGTACCTCAGCAATCCACAAAGAAAAGCATTGCTGAGAGCCTTCTTTCTGCACCATAGTGCCTCTTTTTCCATGGCTGATTTCTAAATCACTGCAAGACGAGGGAAATGTGGGGTTTACTTAGAATTCCAGAGCGCCTCACACGACTTCGGACCTGTCACACAATCCTCTGCTGCGTCCGTGAGGGAGAGAGATTTCTGACTCATTTCTAGAGAATTAGCTGGATGACTGAACATGGCAGGCTTGAAGCCAAAGAGTATCTGACAGGGATAAAGTACCCATGCTGACTGCTGTTCAGTTATACACTGACAAGAGGGGTCATTTTCACGCTCGATGTTCTCTGGTCTGTTCCTGTACATGTTGCCATGTCATCCTTGCAGGGCTGTTTGCATAAGATTATTATTACATGTTAAAGATGTATAATTCTCCCCTATTATCTGCTGGTTAGTCAAAACTATCATGTTTAAAAGGAATTATGGCAGAGAATTTGTGGTTTTCACCTTGTCACTGAATGAAATTATTTTGTGTATTTTTGTTTTGTTGTACAGACATTTTATAATAAAAATAAGCTGAAACACGAACTGTTCAAAGAATGACCACATCACCTGCTGAAGATTTTTTTTTTTTTTTAATTGGGACGGAGAATGTTTAACAAAACTGTACTGTCCTGAATGAAAACTAATATGGTTGTATGAAAGCAGTGACGAAATGAAGACGAGGAATAAAAAGAACCATAACTGATTGAGTGCAAAAGAGAGTGATCGCTTTTGATTTCTCTGTGAAGCACTGGGAGGCAGGAGGAGCGAGCATGCACTTCACCTTAATGTTTCAATTACGCATTTCACAATCACAAAATCAAACTGGCTGTGAGACAGAAGTAGTATAATGAGACTCCCATTTCACACCAGAGGAAAGCAGCGATTAACACGGTGAAATGCAGCAACATGATACAGTGATTGGTCTGAGCTGACAATGAAAACAAAACCGTTTGGCATCTGATTTTTTTTTTTTTTTTTTTTTTTGGACTACACAAATTCCTGTATATCTTCACAAACCAAAGTCTATGTGACAGGAGTTAGAAGTAAGATCACAGCAAAGTGTAGTGAAGCAGAAACCCTTACACATCTATTCTAGGAGTCCTCAGGGATCCACAGTGTGAAGTAAGGCATCGTGTCTCCCTGTCAGTGTTGTCAAACAGCTGACGGTGAAAACATCATCACAGACTGCCGGACTGCCTTTTTTTCTTTCTTGCAGCAATGAAAAATCACATGTAAGCATGCATTTAGGCCAGGTAGTATATCTCTATTGCTCTTGTACACATACAATACACAACTGTACAGAAAAAGTTAGAGATTAAAAAATGTGCATGATTGACAATTTAAAAAAAAAAAAAAAAAGAAGCTTCCCATTAAAATAGAAATGTTTCTCCTGGTACATCCTAGATTATTTTTTGGTTTATGGAACAAAATCACTGGAAAAAAAAAGCTTTTTTTCTGTGTATATTTACATTAACAAAGATGAAGGACAATGTGCAAATCTGAGTCCATGCAAGAGTTTGCATAATGTTATGAGTCTGAGGTGAGACCAGAAGACAGGGAGGGAGGGAAAAAAAACAAAACACCAGGTTTCAGATCAGGGACTCATGACCTCAATGAATAATTCTGTCCATTCTCCACAGCAACATTAAGTCCCACTGAAAGAAGATCAATGTCAAACACACCAACCAATCATGGAAAAATGCACACTGGCAACGTGACACAAGAACCAAAGCTATACCAAAAAGCATCTTAATATACACTCACAAATCTGTGATCATTCACTGAAGTTACACACACCCTCCTCAGACATTCAGGAAACATACCAAGAAAAAAAAAAAAATAACACACCAGACAACCTGTTTAAACAGTTCACAGCACCGTGAGTACATTTCCTCAGATCAGGAGGAATAAGTAACACTGCTAGCAGATGCAACACCATTATAGGAAGTGAGGATAGCCTATGGAAGAGACCAGAGCTCTCAGGATACTGTAAGAAACCACTCTACTCAGTGGTTTCCAAACCAGGGGTCAGGAACCTGCTGAAGAGCTGTGAGATGGTTAAACACTCCTCTAATCTTTGCTTTTGTATGAGTTACTGGATAATTTCACATAAAAGCAACAATCTGAGAAGTTAGAACTGCAAATGCGTTGAACTGTTCTACGTTTGTAAAAGTTTATATCCCAGCAGACTTAGTTCTGTTTTAGAGCTCACAAGCTCAGGAACACTGCAGTAAATTATAGTATGTCATGATGAACTCAACACACTACTCAATAAAAATCAAGACATGTTCCTTAGCTTGCTCCCATCACTAAAGAATTATAAGACAAAACACTGCTGTGTGTGTGTGTGTGTGTGTGTGTGTGTGTGTGAACTGCAACAGTGGGTCTGGAGAACAACATTTGAGAACAAAAACTCAGAATCACAAAGAAGATGCCTCCTACCACAAATGCCAACTTGACATTTGCTAAAAGCCACCCAACAAAAAGCATGAATACACTTAGATAATCTAACAAGTGCAATGCAATGAGCTCTATGTGCAAATTCACATCATTTGCAAAATTCACCATTTAACAATGTGATGGATGGTGACATCTTTGGGCAACTGTAATTACAGATGAGCTTTAGAAAGACACAACAAAGAAAACAGCATCTGCGTAGCCAGTCAGATTGTTGACTGTTATAAATGAATTTTATCTTAACACGGCATTAGTTAAAAGGCAAGTAAAGCAGACAAATAAATAAGAGGACTATACATTTAAAACGTCAGGGACATATCGCAGATAACAGAGTTCTGTGTTTTGTAACTACAGGTAATGGGCCTCTTGTCTTCAAACAGACAGCATGTGAGGGGTTAAGATAAAAAATGTTTCAAAAGGAAATAGTTTTCTGTAACTGAAAGGTGTGATTCCACACTAAGGCAATGATGTTTACAAATGGCTGATGATGGGACAGCAAAATAAATACACATACATCTTTTCTTCTTGACATGATAATTACAGGGCTACTGTCTTTTTGTTGGTGAGAAGGGGGGCAGTGAGAGAAACTGCAGAGGCTGAAAAGAGTTCAGTGAACATCTGCATCACTATTCTCCTCCTCATCCTGTTCCTCTGCTAGCTGGGCAGTGTCTGTGCTTGGACCTGCTCAGAAACAAGACCAAAGACGTTTTTTTTTTTTCTGGTGGAGCCCAAAAGGCCAGAGAAGGGGGAGTGATGAAACCCTATGTGGTCTTTAACTCTCTTGCAGGGATGAGCGGTCAGTGGTAACATTCTGCTGACTCTGTGCCACCAGTGCCACACCACCACACTCCAACGGCCCACTTTTATCCTGACCTGTCTGCCGGGCTGCGGCAGATGGATGAACAGCAGGGTGGATTACGGCAAGGAGGAGGCAGCTGCATGGTATTTGACGAAGGCGATGGCTGCCAGCTCTTTGCAGAACTCCTCCAGCACGATCACACCCTCCAGCAGAGTCATGTGGTCAACACTGAAAGAGGAAAACATTGATTACAAACTGCATCCACAAACGCGAACACAGAAGATAAGTGCACTACATCATGTGGAAGTACATACTTGATGCCTTCTGGCTCTAGTCCTAGCAACCTCTTCCTCACGAGCAGCAGTTTGGGTGTGAAGTCTGGGATGCGATGAATCCTCAACATGAGATCTCCCACCACCTAACGCATACAAGGACACAGACACAACATGACTGCTTCAGTCCCTGAGTAAAAGGTGCACCAGCAGTAAATCGTCCCACCAGCCTCTAAACCTCTGAACTGTGTACTGGCCACTGGGACAGATTTCAAAGAAAAGTGCTGATTTACAGGAGTAAACAGTCAAAGGTGGTGGTGTTCCAGTAAAAAGCAGGTCAAGCAGTAACATGCTCACCAGATTACTGGGAAGTCAGATTCAGAGGAAAATACTTGCACAGGTCAGTACTTTTCAAAGATGTTTTTTTTGTTGAGCCAAACTTGCCTGAATTACAGTGTGAAAAATCTGTACTGCACGTAACAAAAAACATCAAGCAAGAAGTTTTAAAACAGCCAAGCAACGGTAGCTGTCAGTTCTGGGCATGGATGGCAGTACCACTGTGTGGTCTAACCAGGAGTCTTACCCTGACGATGACTGAGAACAGGGACCTGCAGCCAGGGGCCAGGCTGATATATGGGTCCAGCAAATACTCGTGCAAGTGGGGGTGTGGTAACAAAGACAGCTTGGACAGCACCGCGGTCACCTGCAGGTTCACATCATAGGGCTGGAGGACAGAGCAGACAACACATTAGGAACAGGCAAGGCAGGAACTTTGCACTTACTTCTGGATCTCTATCACTCATCTGTGAAATCAGTCCATGCCTTGTGCTGGGAGGGACAGTTTGGCAAGTGAAACTTGGGAAGTCAGCTCACAGTGCCTCAGGAGACAGTCCATATAAGAGTAACTAGAGTTAATGTTGTAGTCACAAACACAGCAGGTTGTGTATTTTCTTGAACTTATTATTCCCTAAGAGGATGCTGTAGAAACAACATTCACGAGCAGAACTAGCTATGGAGGTGGAACAGCTTGCTGGAGAAGTGCAGGTGCACCCAGTGGAGGTTGGATGTGAAGGTCTTGGTGACAAGTTAGCTTTTCCTCTGTAAACTGGATATAAAAGGGAGGAGCATAAAGCAGACAGCAATATGGCTGACAGTGCAGCGAATTTCAGTGAACATGGCAGAGGCAAAGACAGGTAAGTGTAAATGTAACAGTGGACTGCATTGTCTACTGCAGCATATGTTTGGATTGTGACAGATAAATTGAGGTAGATTTGGTCATGAGGATTTGATTATTAGCAGATGTTTGGGGCATGAGGCAGGCTTGAGGCAGGCTTGAGGCCCACTACCTTTGAGGAAGTGGATTTTGGTTGTTAACAAAGGTTGCTAACAATGGTTAGCAATGTTTGGTGACTAGGGCAGGTTCCATCTCCTCATTTGATCATGAGAACTTGGCTGTTAGCAAATGGTGTGTGAGGAGGCTTCACGCCAACTAGTTTTGATGTAGTAAAGTTTTGGTGTAGGTTGTGTGGGTGCAGATAAACAGCAGGGTGTTTCTGGGACACTGGAACTCACTGTTGTCAGCCAAACTCAATGAAATACCATTATTGAGAGGGTGCCCACCTGATGACCCTGTAGACTTGCCTGCACTCTCACACACACACAAAGGGCTTGAGAATTTAGTCCAGAGAGATTGCTGCTACCATTCCTCCTTAGGTTAAAGTTACTGGTTACGGTTAGCAGGATAGTGCGGAGAGGGCAGAAAGCATCATATCATTTGCCTCCAGGTATTCAAGGCAGCATGACAACCAGTGTGGCTGAACAGTAACCGTCATTACAACTACAGGTGAACAAGTGTAGTAAAGCTTGCATAGGACTCTCACGCTTTTCTTTGGAACAAGTCACTGTGTATATTAGTAACTGCCAAGCACAATTTTAGTATTTTTTTTTAAATGATAATAAAATGTCTCAGCATAATCAGCAGCTTGAAGAACTGTGCTCATTACAAGAGGAATTTGTTTATGCTAGTGCCACTCAAGTTGCAGTGAGGAAAAATTGCTGGGTGCACTGGAACAACCTGAGTGAAAATTATAACACATTTAAATAAGATTTGTGCAGATTTTTATGCAGAAAGCTTAATGTGTTTACTGGAATCTGGTTGTCCATGTCAAACTAGGCTAGAACTAACCTCTCAAAACCTTGGAAACATGCCATTTGAAAATCGTTTGGAATCCACTAAAGTGCAGTAGAATTTTAATTGTCGCTCCATGAACAGCAGACTATTGCTGGCTATCTGTTCTATTTGCTCTGTTTATTTGATTGGCATCAAAATTGCATTTGTGATTGCTATTGGTGTCGTGCTAATCATTGGTCTAGTGGAGCCTAAAGGTTCATCTGAGTCTCACTAAACCCTCTATCTCCTGAGAGTAGGTAGAATATCTTTAAACAATGCAACAAGAATTTCAAGCATGTGTTTGTATTGAATGATGCCTATATTACTACAGAGATTTACTACAGGTTGGATCAAACTAACCTGGTCTAGGATGCGACCCATCCTGTCGAAAAGAACCTTGAGGAAGTGGCCCTCAAAGAAAGGGATTTCCAGGTTACATTTCTCAAAAGGCTTAGGATTTCCCCTCCAGTCCCATCGATGGCAGACCCCACAATAATCCCTGAACTGAGAAGAAGAATTGAGGAAAAAAAAAAACAATTGTTACAGCAATTCAGAAGCTGCCCCAGCATTGAAATTAGGTGAACATACTGCTAGAAAATTTCCCATTACTTGTTCAGTTTATCACAAGCCTGAAAGCATACCTGTCTGTGTGCGTCTCTGAGGTAGGTGTCATACCCTGTGCCTTCAACATGATATGATGACTTGGCCTCATCAGGCACCAAACACAGGAAGCTGTGGTCCAGTAAAATGTCAGAGTCAGAACTTTCAAGGAAGGCAGGCTGAGCAATGTCAATTATATTGCATCGTGAGCAGACTGTGCACCTGTTGACGATCTTGTGGACTTCTGTCTTGCCGTCAGATTTTGAGTGGTCGGGACTCTGCGGTGGAGAGGAGCTGAGCCAATCAGACCCAGACAGTCTGCTGTTTGGGGAGAGGTCATCGCCGAACAGTGGATCCTCCTCAAGGTCTCTGAAGAAAGAAAACAGGCTCATTAAATAAGAATGTGATCCACTGTGATTGAAGAGGTAATACAATCAAATCTTAACTCAAGCTTCATTTTGTTTAGTGGGCCCCTGTGTACCTTATGCTGATGCATGACTCTGACAGAAGAGACCCACTGGTTGAATTACTGAAAGCCATTTTTTTTGTTCTAATATAACAGATGGAGAAGTCAGATTTGCACTTACAGAATGGGATGATAGATTTTTATGGCCCATTGGATTTGTGTGGGAGCTTTGAGGACAGTGGTATAACCTAGTACATCAACAAATCCTTTCTAAAGGTTTTAATGGAATCTTTTTGAAAAGATGTGTGATTGTACACACTCCTTTGTAATCTTAGAAAACTGTTACAAAAAAATAAGTGTAATGACTTGATGACTTTTGTATAAGGAGTAATCAACTATAAAGAAACACAAAAATAAGAGGGTTTTCTTAACATTATTCATGATTTTTTTTTAAATTGATCACATAACCTAAAAGCTAATTATGCTTGTTATTTTTCAGCCTCACAAAACTGACCAATTCATGGGGGGAAAAAAGTGTCTTTTTTGCATTTATCATGATTCTACTTAATTATAGCTCAGGAGACTCCCTCTAATTAAAAAGTGCACAACAGTGAATGATGCAGATGAAATGGCAGGACATCTGAAAAAACACTGATAGTTGATGCATTCATTTTATTTCCACTGGTTTGTGTTTATGCAAAAGTTTTCAAAAAAGTGCATGTAAAGCAGGCAGTTCAAAGGTTCAGGGGCAGGTCCTTACACAGCATCATGGGGCTGGCCATTCTCGAGGGGCTCCCGCTCCTCTTGCGGTTTGTTCTCCAGGTAGTTTCTCTCCTCCAGGTTACGCAGCACCAAGCTGTGGAGGATGTGTTGGTTGGGCTTCTGTATCAGCTGCTCAAACAGCCGCAGTGTCATGATGCTGATCTGGAGGAAGGAATGAGGATTAGCTCCCACTTGCAATACAAAGCAACACGCCAAGTATTTGCTCACTGACAGAAAAGTAGGCAGATGATGTAGAAAGATGATTCAGTTCTTTTGTGTGATAAAAATGTGTGCAATAGTTCTGTCCAGATACTAATTAAAATTCACATGCTTGTGGTTATTCATATAATTCACTGGAGTTTAAAATCTTTGAAGGGCAGATGGCCATTTGTACTTCTGAATATTAAACAAGGAGAAATTAAAGTCATTGATTTTCATTTTTGAATGCACATAAATGTGATAAAGAAAGGGTGCACTAAAATCTCTGACTATACAGACGCAAATTAGCAGGACCAGGTGCAACCTTAAATAAAGACAAGAACCTCGTCTGACAGGTGGTCGCAGTGTTCGATGAGTCTGTGTCTGAGTGGATTCTGAGTGACAGTAGCTGAAGTCTCTGGCTCTCTCTCCTCCCCCAGCAGGAAGTAAACCATCTCCTGCAGCAGAGCCTGAGATGTCACCTGCCTAATGATCCTGTTCAGCAGGGCTGTGGAGGTAAGGATGCCCACCTCTGACCTATGAACACCCACAAACACCCTGTGTGTTACTGAGCATTCACGACTCACAACACTGAGGAAACTAAGCATTTCATTACAGGATGATTGATTGATGATTCAAAGTGGGACTTACGTCTGCATAAGCTGTGGTTCCATCACAGGCACAAAGAATCTTTCTCTCACAGCTTTTGCCATCACAGCAGCTGCTGACTGAAAGACAGTGAAGAAGAAAAAAAATAAAGCTCATTTTTCTGTAGCTTTCAGAACTTACAAAAAGGACTTCTTTGTAGAGAAGTTCTTTTATTCTGACAATTCTGACTACATCATGACACATCAATGTACGGTTAGTCAGCAATGGTTATGGACCTTGTGAGCCTCCTTGATGAGCTGGTCGCAGTAATCTAGCCAGGACAAGAAGGAGATGAGAGCCCTCTTCCCTGTAAAGACAGCAGCATCCTCCTTCAGGTTATATACATCCAGACTGAAAAAAGAAAACAAAAGTCAAAATATTAAAGGTTTGATGCAACATTTTATAAAGTATTTATTGAAAATAGAATTTCACAGATCCCATTTAAGGGCTACCTGCTAAGTTAAATCAAAAATTCAGGAGACAACTGGATGCAAGTGGTCTCAACAAAACAATGGATTCACTACATATAATTTTTCAGGAGATAAACCCTAAAGAGAAATTTACCCCCAGTTCACAGATTCCACTGTCTCAATGTCCAAGGGGTCCATGGACTGTGGCAGGGCTTTATAGAAGGAGACCAGTCGGTTGGTTAGAAGCTCACAGAGCTCAGTGTTTTCAGTTAAACACTTGGCAGCAGCAGGCTCTGGTAAACTGACGAGCAGCATCAAGCCTTCACATGCCTTCACCACTATTCTGCCATCCTGAGCAGGGCAGAAAGGAAAATACAGCTAATGAGTATAGATTCGAACTCTGAAAGACATACTCAACCTAAGCCATGGGTTACTCACGGGGCTCTTAGTAAGGTTAAGCAAGGAGGTGACCAGATTGTAATTGTTGCTGTTATTGCTGTTGCTGGTTGGACTGGAGGTAGAGGCAGCAGCAGCTGCAGCCTGTGACTCCTGTGGGTGCTCAGGCTGTTCCTCTGCTGGAGGCTGACCAGTGTCTGGAGCCAACACATTCTCCTTCACCCCCTCTGCTCTTCCAGGGCTCTTTGTCTCAGGTCTCTTTGACTTGTTCTGCAAGCAGCATCACAAAATAAAAGAGGCTTTTTAAACTATTAACTTAAAAATCCTGTAATGCTCATTTTTTTTGCTAGTAACATGTACAAATGAATATTTATGAATGTGCAGCTCAATATTTATTTCCCTGGTGGCATAGGAACCCACCTCAAGGAAGAAGCTGACAAGGTATGGGTCCTGCTTCAGTTTGGCACAGACTATGCAAAGGAACTGAATTTCTTCATTTTCTGTAGGAGCTGCCAACACTTCCCCACACAGACGGATCAGTTTCTGACCAAGCATGTCACAGCCACAGGTAAAAAGAATGTTAGAAATAAGTTGCATAACCATCAAAAGTTTACTACCATCTACACTACATCATCTCTCACCTGTACAGGTCTGTGGACGTTGATGTGTGGCAGGAGAGGCTGACGAATGTGTGCTAGCAGTTTAGTGTAGAAGGTAAGCACCTGCTGCTTCATACCCAAAGGACACTGATGTCAAATCACACAAGCAGAATAAGTTAGAATTCAGATGTGTCCCTCATTGCCATGTAGAAATGCAGCTCACACAGCTACCAAAATTGCAGTAATATGTTAACTTTTAAATGAACTGTTGTAATTTCAGCTCAGTACACACATATTGCTCTGGCCAGGCCCCTGTCATAGGCTCAATGCCAACAGTTCACACTAAACACTGCTTTCCATTAGATTTAAGCCAATATCACATTCTTATATGGGTGTCTAGAGGTATATTTCATGTAGTTACCAAAATTTAACTCTTACATCTGCCTTTCCCAAGGTATAAAGAGTCTCCAGGATCTTATGGTGTAAGAGATACTCCATGCAGGGTCCTGTCTCTCCAGACTCCCTTTCCCCTTCCTCCTGGGTCAGAATGTCCAGCATCTGTTCCAGATGCGATGGGATGTTGGTGTCTGTGACTGGAGCTTTATCATCTAAGAGGTAAAAATACAGAAACTTGTCAGATCCATTAGATAAAACATAAACATAAAGGCCTTGTTCATCTTGAGCACAAAAGTATTCAGCATCTTTATCTGTCTATTTCACCTGCGTGATACCACATTTCTTCCTCTATTTTGTTTGGCTCACACACAAAAGAAACTAGGTACAAACCTACCTTGTGTCAAATCAAAGGGGGTCCAAAATAAAAAACAGCAGCAGCTTAATGAGAAAATAAAATTATGAAATTATGAGGACTGATTAAATCAGAGCTCAAGTTTTTAAGTCTACAAAAACAGTTCCTAGATAAAACAAGCTTGGCTACATAATACTCAAAAAAGCCCCCGCCAGCAGTTCAGAGTTCAATTTGTTAAAGCAACCTAAGTGGAAGAACTGTGACGAAGCTACTCTTGAGAGTGACAAGTAAGAGCACATTCATGGCCCAGTATACACAGAGAGACGAGGTCATTCAGTTCAACCAGAAAGTGTCAAAATTTGAAGTGAATTGGTGTAACTACTAAGTATCAGTACATATTAGATGCAAGCTAACACTCATCATTCAAGGTCTACCTCCACAGATCCTACAGAAAAACATGAAGTAAGCACCATCAGTCTACAGGTATTTTGTTTCAGACAGACTTGTCTATTGTCAGAAGGTCTATTGCAAACTTGATGAGCATGGCATTCCTACCAACCATCACAATAATGGCTTTCTGTTTGGATTTTCTTCAAAATTATGTCCTGCACTGCCTGTGCACAGTGGTTCTACAGGAAGTGTCCTATAACCAATTAATTAATTATTGTAGTTGATTAAAAAAATATGGCGTGTTTGGTAAAGCTAGAAATGCTCTTGTTTGCTTTCTTTTAAAATTTAGCAAGTTTAAGGAAACTCTTTAGAATCTGGTAACTATGATGTACATTCATCAGTTTTTATAATACTGAACACTGACAGATAAAATTAACAGATGGCTTAATTAGCAGTGAATGCAGCATTATCTGAAATCTTAACGCTGTTGCATGCAGTAGGAACAACTCACGAACAAGCTCAACCTCCTGCCACTGTACTCAACTTTACACTTGGGTCAAAATACATGATCAACTTCGAAGGCAACCTGCAAAACAAACTAACCGTACCTCTGTAGATATCATGATAGTGACAGGTATTTATTATTTCTGATTTTTCTTACCAGAAGTCTCAATGTAGTAATGTGTAATGGCTTTCCAGTGATAGACAAAGTCCTCCTGCAAGGGCAGCGATGGGGCAAGCTGAAAAATAAAATAAGAAACATAAATATTGTATATTTATACTGGTGCCTTATAGAAACAACATTAAATATCATGGCAACATGTTTTCATGTCTCAGCCACTTTAACAGTAAAAACAAACACAAAAAAACAGGGCTTCAATGGAGAAAAACTTTTAAATAGTTAAAAAATAGTTAATACTAAAGTGTTTCTTCCGCAGTCAAGCTTACATGCCATACAAAAGAATAACAGGATACTAAGTTAACATTAGAGATTTCCTTATTAACAAAGATCTACGCCTGAAGTTTGACTCACCTACCAAACCTCTATTGTCTGAAACGCCTGACATGAAGCAGCTTGAGAGCAGAGCAGAGCGTTTCAAAAAGGCTCAGAGAGAACCAGAAGACTAGCTCTTTACTGCCACAGCTAGAAGGTTTACGCAACAACAAACACGACTGTCCAGTCACGATAAGACCCTGCTGTGTGAAATCAGAGAGCTAACTGCCACGTTAGCTTAGCTTCTGGAAGCTAAAGTTAGCGGCTAGCCAAACTAGCGTCCCTTTTAACACAGGCGACTTGCTGCAGCGAAGGAAATTGTAATGTGGTAATAGGTTAGTGTCATAAATGAACAGACACATCTACACACATACTATGACGTTAGCTAATAAGAAAAGAAACGACACAAACACAAACCCTAATGCTAACTTCGGTTAGCCCGCTAGTTAGCGACGTATCCCTAACGCTGACGTTATGATAGGCTAATGATACAGCTATGTGATGACCAAAGGGCCCTTTGTTGGCTAAACGAATACAAGTCAATGGCCATGTTTTAGTAAAAACTCACCGCCTCCACAGCGTGCTGGAGAATAGACGTGAATTTGGAGAACATCTTGTTCTTCGACTGGACTAGTTTCTCTCGAGAAGACCTAGAGAATTCCTCTATCTTCTTCTTCCTGCTGCTACCGCCTCGATCCAGATTGGAGGTTTCATATAATGACCCTTGTAACGAAAGAATAAATGTAAGCAATAAAACCGTAACACGCTGTGCTGCTGCTCAATGGGCTTCAGAGGCCTGGCACATCCACTGTAAACAAGCCGTCTACAGGCAGCAGTAACGATGCTCCCTTTGGACACCGTGGCACTTCCCCGGCCAGACGCTGCTGTTTCCAGCCACCAGGGGGCGCAGAGACACAAGGCACAGGCTCATAATTAGTGACAACCCGCGATGCATACAAATGAAGAGACACCACAGCACCAGGTGATCTGCATTTTCTACCTGGATAAAGCAACCACTAAGTTCACCTCAAATATGAAAGCACGTGGAAAAGCCCCTGGGAGACCTAAAATCAGATCATCTCACATAATGCACTGATTTGGGCATATTTCTCTGAAACTGCGCTGTTTTCCACACATTGAGTTGAAGTTCTGCTTGCAACTGCTTTTAGGATAATGTTGAAGAGTCCACATGGCAAATATTTTCCCTAAGCTCTTAATGGAAAAAATGAAAAAAAAAAAAAAAAAAAAAAAAACATTGGTTGCTCCGGAGTGCCCTGTCAACTTTATGATTTAACCCAACTACCGCGTCCAGAACAGCACAGTCATCCCAGACAAAAAGTAGGTTATCCATGTGAACGCTTAGCTGACCCGACAGCAGCTCCAGGCCAGGACTTTGAAGAATGATTTCATTTATAACTCCGCGATCCTGTGTGATTCTGTTCAAATATGGACATAAACTTGTTGGAAAATAAGAAGGATGCCGTCTGTTCCAGGACACGCCCTGTCGCTGGAAAGTGCTCTCTCCATCGCGCAGCCTAGACTACTCTACCAAATCGCAGGCTGTACGCTTCCCTGCCTTTAATCCCATCAAATGACAGGCACAAACTTAAACCAGACATAATATCGGCCTATCCACCGGTCTTTCCCCTCCAATCCGAGCTGCGCCGGGGCATCTCCTGCTGTAAATATTGCCAAAGAAAGAGAAGCTCTACCTACCGGGCATGTCCGCTAGAGGTGAGTATCTTTTGCCGCAGAAGCCTTCATAACAATACATATGGAGGAGAAAAAGTCTCTTAAATCTGACTGAGGAGGGGTGTTGGTTCAAAGATGGATGCAATGGGGAAGAGAGCCCATTTGCGTCGTCTTTTCGGGAGGACCAGGTTGTGATAATGACTGTGTTATTCTAAGTAGGTTACACCGGTGCATAACTGAAACTACAGCATCCGCTGCTGCAGCCTTTTCTAGGCAGCCTGCAACTTATTTAGTTCATATGAACACTACACACTCTGGTGCAATCTATAAATAGAGCACAGTCCGGCTGAGATAAAGAACCTCAGTCTGTCTGAGGTGAAAAGATATTTTCATTTCTTGTTAAGCTTTAAGCATCTGACACCTGCAAACTGTGCAAGTGTTTCTTCCCGTCAGGTGGGCCTTTGTGTTCTCCTGGATTTGTGTCAGGTGACTCTGGCAGAAGAGATAAAGAACCTCCAGCTTCTCCTGCTCTAGGTTGTGATCAGATGAGCTGGATAAAAGCAGAGAGGTTACAATACTGACACGTCCTCAAGCTTATTTTATTAAATCTGCATCCTGTTACTGGCTAAATCATCAACCTTTTTCTAAAGAAGCTGAAACCTGCACAGCATGTCACTCTCCCTCAGACACCATATGGGTGAGCCTGTGTATCTACATGGCTTTGAACTCCACCAGTCACTGATGTGGTATACTGTATCTGTCCTCGGTGGATGCTGGTGGAGATTGATGGAGCTCAGAGCCCACCACTTGACAGCCCCCCTGTGGTACATAGATCTGATTAGCACGCTTAAGCCCCTGCACACAGCCAATCATTATTCATGAGAAGTAACTACCCTGCATTCTGCAGTTGTATAATAGTGCCAATTATTTCTGTGTTGATCTGACAAATGTGAAGCTTTTCTTTTATTATTAGATATAACCAGGTGCATTTACACAAACATGAGTCTTGTGTTGTGTGTAGATCAGCCTATTGTTAATATTAAAAATTATCATCCATTAGATATATTGGTTCATATTACTCTCCCTTCCCTTTTTCCCTGTATACATTTATGATTTCCGGCTCCTCCCTTGGTTGTCCAGGGAGCTCTGTCTTGCAGTTGCCCAGCCCCCACCACTGTTATTAGCACTGGGCCATGAGCTTTTACCTTGGTGATGCTCTTACCCTAGTCACTCACATTATAAGACAACCTTGTGTGGGCGCTTCTAAGTCATATTTCCTGTGGTGTGTTCTTTTGTCTAGAACAATTATTTAAACATAATTTCATGAAACATATAGTGGGGATGTGTACACAGTATACATACTATATGTAACAACTGCAGCAGTGCAGCCAGTTTTATTTCTTGAAGCTGTTCAGTATGAGTTTACCACTGAGTAGCTCCATCAGAAGGGTTAAGTGCCTTGTTTAAGGTCAACCTTAACCACTCCAAATTGTAGTGAAACTAATTGTCCTCTTAGTTCTTGGAAATTCACCCCAAACATTTGCCACAGTTCTGCCATTTTTTGCCACAACACCTGAAACGTTTCCATTGTTCGTGCTATTTACAGCACATTTCTGTATTTGCCTGGATTTTCTCTTTTTCCATCATGTTTGTGTATTTGATTGTTTCCTTTTTGCAGTATTGTTTTGTCCTAAATGCTTCACCTGCCTTGTCAAATCAGTGAAGTTGTTTTCGTAATTTGCTTGAGTTTTGTGTACTGGCAGTGTGTTTTTGTGTTGCAGTGTGTTGAGCTCTCAGAGCCACCGTACTGTCTTCCTAATGACAATTTCAGCTGATGCTCAACTCATAATCAGCTCAGTTCATTATCAGAATCAACACAAGATTTCAATTCATATACATTTGTCATTTAGGTCTGTGATCACAGTTACTGTAATGGGTATAAAAAACATGTATTTTCCGAATATTATAATAAAAAATTATTTGCATGTACTTATTTTAATATAAATGCATCCTAAGATTATTTTGAGTGCCATGCTTCGCTGTAAAAGTCCCATCTCTATTCTAGAATAGCGCCTGTTGGCAGCCAGTTACAGCAGTTCCTCTTTATTTTATGTTTTTTGCAAGTTTTTTACTGAATTATCATCTGTTAATCCAAGTCAAGTCAAGATCTATGCTTTCTCTCTGATAACGGATGAAAGTGGATGAGTTGGGATCTTCTAATTCCTGTGGAGAGATATATGCAGATTATGGAAACTGCATCAGAAAATATACAGTAAGTTTCTGTGGCAACGGCATCTATACAAGGGAGCAACTGTTAGCTCTCAAGGGAACAAAACTGCTTCTTGGTATAAAATCTGAAATCCCCCAAGACCTGAGGAGGCGTAGGAGGCACTGCAGAGCAGGAGGGAAGCATCCAGAAAAACGTAGGAGAGCAGTCATGGCCTAATGGATAGGGAGTTGCAAGTTCAAGTCTCAGGACCGGCAGGAATTGTCGGTGGGGCGGAGTGAAAGCCAGCACTCTGTCCACTTTCAATACCACGATTGAGGTGAGACCCTTGAGCAAGGCACCAGACCCCCAGTTGCTCCCTGGGCACTGCAGCACCACAACTTAATATATCTAGTACCAACATACAAGCCCATAGTAAGACAACACTCAGAGGTATGTGAAGGTTTGCTCAAAGGATGCTGAGGAGGCCCTGCAAGAGTGCTTCAGGGTTACAAACTGGGACCTTTTCATGTATGCTCATGGTGAGGACATCGAAGTCATCTCTCACTGTATCACAGACTACATCCACTTCTGTGAGGACAATGTTGTTCCATCCAAAAAAGTTTGTTGTTTCTGCAATAATAAGCCATGGATAAATAAGGACATAAAGGCCTCCTCAACAAGAAGAAGAGGGCATTCATGGCAAGAGACAACGAGGAACTCTGGGCTGTGCAGAAGGAACTCAAGAGGAAGCTGAGGGAGGTAAAGCAGCTCTATAGAGACAGAGTAGAGCACAAGTTGAGACAGAATAATATCAAAGAGGTCTGGAATGGGATGAAAATAATGACTGGCTATAAGAAGTTACACACTGCTGTGGAAGGAGCCTCAAAGTTTGCTAATGAACTTAACCTGTTCTTTAATAGATTTGACACCACCTCTGCTTCTTACTCTTACTCAGTGTCCTCACACACCATCCCTCCTCCCTCAACCACCTTAGCTGATGCCTTGGGGTCTCTTCACATCCCTCCACCCAACATCTCTGCCAATGCTGCCTCCCCATTGCCCACTGATGCCATCTCCTCTATCAGCCATACAACATTGAAGTATACCTCACCTCCAATACCTCCTCCCCTGCCCTCAACAGAAGGTGCCTAAGTTATGGAAAACCTTCTGTATTTTCCCATTACCAAAAAGAGGCCGTCCCAGTACCCTTAGTGACTTCAGACCAGTAGCACTAACATCACATGTCATGAAAGTGTTTGAGAGACTGGTCCTGCAACACCTGAGGTCTCAAGTGTCTGAATTTCTGGATCCCCTGCAGTTTGCATATCAGGAACACATCGGAGCGGATGATGCCATCATCTTCTTAATGCACAGAGCATACTCCCATCTGGAGCGGCAGGGCATCACTGTGAGAGTCATGTTCTTTGACTTTTCAAGTGCTTTGAACACTATTCAGCCCCACCTGTTAAGTGCAAAGATGCAGGATATGGAAGTTCCCACAGACATGGTGGAGTGGATCAAAGACTACCTCATTGGGCGGCCACAGTTTGTTCGCTTAGATGGCCGCATATCTGATGTGGTGATGAGCAGCACCGGTGCACCCCAAGGAACTGTACTGGCACCGTTCCTGTTTACACGCTACACCTCAGACTTCCGCTACAACTCAGGAACCTGTCACCTCCAGAAGTTCTCTGATGACTCTTCAATCATTGGATGCATCAATAATAACGATGATGAATACAGACACTTGATAAAAAGCTTTGTTGATCAGTGTAACAACAACTGTCTAAAGCTCAATACCAAGAAAACCAGAAAACTGGTGGTGGACTTTAGGAGGAACAGGAAGACCCCAGTCCCTGTCTCCATCCTTGGAGACGAAGTAGAGATTGTGGACTCCTACAGATACCTTGGAGTCCACATTAACAATAAACTGGACTGGTCAAACAATACAGATGCACTCTTCAAGAAAGGACAGAGCAGACTGTTCTTCCTCAGGAGACTGTTCCTTTGGTGTGTGCAACAAGCTACTGAAGATGTCCTATCAGTCTGTAGTAGCGAGGGCACTGTTCTTTGCAGTTCTGTGCTGGGGAGGTGGCATCAAGGCTGGTGAGGCCAACAGACTAAAAAAGTTGATCAGGAAGGCAAAATCAGTTGTTGAACTGGACCTGGACAGTCTGGAGGCTGTGGCAGAGAAGAGGATGGTGGACAAAAGAAACTCCACACTGGACAATCCTGCCCACCCACTTCAACTGTGGTGAAGGGGAAGTTCATTCAGCCACAGACTAATTCCTCCTAAAGCCAAGACTGAGAAATTCAGGTTTTTTGTATCCACAGCCATAAGACTCTATAATTCCTCAATATAAACAACAACACACACACACACCACATACACATTATTATTATTATACTTTATTACTTTTCTCCATACAATTAATTACTTTATTAATTACTATTAATATAATTTAAATAATATTAAATGTAATAACTTTAAATTAGAATAACTGCTGTAACAATTGAATTTCCCCTTGGGGATTAATAAAGTACTCTTCTTCTTCTTCTTCAAAAGACGTGACGTGATTTTTCAGTTATCAGATCTAAGAGCAATCTTTGCATTTGGATGTGTGGATCACTTTAAATGAGTAGCAGCAAAGAAAGTCCTCCCCCTGACACTTGGTACATGTCCAGTTTTGCCCTGCTCTGATTTCCTGTGCTGCCTCATCCCTTTCTTGAGCAGAGTTACCACATCCCGCACACTGTGCCAGTTACACTGTGGTGTGTTCTGGATGATCAGTGCTGGATGTAAAAGGAGGCATGGCTCAGTTCTGCACTAAGCCAGTGTGATGCCTCCTCCTTATCTGACCACTGGAGAGAGCTGTTTATTCTCCAACATCACAACCCTCTGCCTCAGCACTTTTTCCTTGTCGTGTGTGTGTGTGTGTGTGTGTGTGCTAATGTACACAGTATCTGCGAATATGAAGGTTGGCGTGCGCGCGCATGCATGTGTCCTGGCAAAAGCCTGAATAATTGATGAGCAGGGGAAGGAGTGAAATCGCTGTCGGACGGGACAGTTTGTGTGGGAGTGTGTAGAGATGGGGGAAAGGAATACAGTGAGGCAGCAGCCTGGCTACGATGGGCTCTGCAACTACGCCCAAAAAATCACCTCCTGCTTCGGGCTAGATGGTAAGACCTGGGGAAGCAAAGCAGGGGTGTGTGTTTTACTGTGCCATAGGAAGCAGAAACAGAAGCAGCTTCAAAAAATATTCAGGGAGGTATTTTGTCCGCAGTGCAGATTTTTTGTGTGCAGGAATGTCAGTCGTGTTTTCTGAGCATGAATGTGTTGATGTGTGAGTGTGTGGGTAGTTGTGTCAAAGCTTCCACAGAGTAGTTGACTGTTGGAGGGCAGTGCCTCGCTGCAGCAGAGTAGCATGTCCTCTGCTGCTCTCAGGTCCATGTGTCTGTATGTGTGGCTGTAAGAGTGTGTGTCTTTTTGATAATACCTTACGATCACACCGTCGTTTCTCTGGAATTAAACTCTATCTTACTGAATGGAAAAGTGAAGCTGTGCTTATAAGTGAAACCTAAATGAACACAAATTAATTAAACAATATATTGATGTAAATGGCTGTAAACTCAGCCAGCCGACTGTATCTCTGTGCACCCTCTGAGACAGAGGAAATTCATTAAATTTGAAGTGCAGGCCATGCCCGACATCTCCAGACTATAAGGATATTTTATGCTTTGTCATTGTCTGCTGTGTTTTCATAGTGAATATGTACCTCAATGATTTATTTGATTTAATGAGAGAAACTAGATTGCTCTGTTTAGCTTTATCTGTTTGATGAATGTTAGATGTCAACGAGGGTTTTTCTGTCTATTATTCTTTTATGTAAGAGGCAAAAATAGTGCTGCTGAGACTGTCTCGGTCTTACTGTTTCTGTTTTCACTAACTATAATGTTTTAGTCTTTAGTTTTAAACATGCAGGAGTATTGTAGGACTGTCTTGTGTTTGTGGATTTTGCTCAGATTCTTTTCGCATCACACAGGGACACGTTGACTGAACTCATATTTCCTAAGAAAGTGAATACATTTTTGACTCAAGAAGTTCTTAGAAATGTTCAGTAGCCAAATGATGATTATATGGATTTTGTTTGTTAGGAAAACCTTCTGAGAGTTCTCACAGAAATGTATTCACCCCAACATTAGATAGTTTGAAGATTAAAAGCTCACAACATGTCTTCTTACTAAATTTCATCTTCCAAAATCCTATTGCTTTACCCAAAGATTTCACTGGGTAATGGAGAGCCCCTGCTGCCATATCCACTCTGGTGCTGATGCATCTTTTATTTTAAAGGATCCTGCTGATGAATAACAGTGGGGTTGTGCTTTCTTGGCCGCAGAAATGATCCTGCTGTCTGCTGACCTTGTAAAGGACTGGCAGGCTCCCAAGACAATCTTCCCTGAAAGTATGTCTTGGATCACTGTGATGCTGAAATGTCCACCAATGTGCATCCATTTGGTCTCACTGTACCTGAACACACTTTAATGCAAAGCAGATTCACACAAAAACACACATAACGGAATCTAAAATGTGTTCCTAAAGAAACTGCGGTTGCTCAGTGTTAGATATAAATTGTAGCAATCTGATAACAAGGTCTGACAAAAGACAAATACAGGTCTTCATTGGACATATGAATAATCAGCGGTGATGGGGATGAGACACAGTATGTTTACAAACTTCCACCATATATTGGAACAACCTGACGTACCTAACCCCACCCAGAAGATAATCGCAGGCTCGACGTCAGCCCTAAGCTGCTTAAGGCACCAGGCTGGTTGGGTTGAAGACAGTGTAAGCTTCTTTCTGTGTCTCACTACCTGCAGCAGAGTGCTTTGTCATACCTGCTGCCTGCTGTTTGACGTCTCCACCTCAATGTGGACATCAGCACATTTAAAGTGAAAGTTGGAAAAATCCAATCAGGAGATGGTTCCACCTGAGGTCTCATTGGATACTGCTATGATTTAAAGATGACCTGCTGTGAAGTTGCCCATCGGGCTCCTCTGTTTCTGCTAGGTGCCTCTGTAAACGCCCCTTATTCTTGATGTCCAAAGACGACTGGATTTTAGAGCGGACCTGAGCCCGACCCTGGCCAACGTCTACCTGCAGTGCTTCACTCTTCTCTGTGGGACAGTTGAAGGTGAACAAGAAACCATGCCCACTCTGCCCAGTCTCAACAGCCTGGGCAAGCTGTGCAGCTCCAACCGCAGCCACAGTATCAACCGTGTCCGGGTGAAACGCAAGAGCTCCGTCAAGCGCATGTCAATCATTGAGGATGGGCATGTGGCTGAGGTCCTGTACCTCATTCCTAAACAGTACATGGAGCAGCTACCAAACCTCAACCCAAATGATTATTATCTAAGTGAGAGGCTGAATGAAGTCGCTACAGGTAGGACAGTCTAAAAGATATATCCATTTAAAACATTTGTTCACCAGTCTCACAATCCAGTCGTCCAACCTGGCTGAGACTGAGTTGTAATTGCAGCATCAGTCAGTTTGAAAGATGATTGCTTTATCTGTGAGTCAAATACATTGTGTTACTTTGCCATTTTCAATTGAAGCCACATTAACTTTTGTTATTTCTTTTCTTTATTCACTTTCCAGCCCACCCTTCAGTAGTTGTTAAATATGGGGAAAGTCTGGGTCCTGCACTTTGCCTGCTTTTTGCAAGTAAATGTCTGAAAGTAATTTGATCTGTTCATTAGTTGGTTTTAACTGGTTAACAGTGTATTACATCTCTTAAAGGGTTTCACATCTGACCTGTATGTACTTTTAAGAACTATGCACAAGTTATGCAACCATAACTCCCTGACACCAATAAGCCCTACTAATGTCCTAATAGTGTCAAAAATGAATCACTGCATTAACCATAGTTATATAATGCAAACACATATGCAAGGGTGGACCTGCTGCGTTTTGCCAAACAGCAGTACATGAGGAAGCAACATGAGGCTTAGACCTGGATTATACCATGGGCATGTGGACAAATTGAGATTTTTAAACCTTATGTATTCTCTGACTTTATGCCAGACACAGTAGTAAAATCTAATTGCTTGGAACCTAATGGTTTGCCAATATCACAGCAACTTAATCTATTTTCTAGTTTATAAAAATAAAAAAATATTATTTATTTTGATTAATAACCAAAGTTTACTTCCGCAGTCAATGCTAAAATCAGCCACTGTCACAGTCTGCAGCTTATCAGTGAGTTTTGCAGAGGCCATTGACTAGTGTTTAAATGTTTGGGGCTAGAAATGATTCTTCAACTGCTGCGACACTTTCAAACTCACAAAGAAACATCATCGATTTCTTTCAGCCATTACCTTTTCTGGTACTTGTCATGCTGTCACTCTAAACCCAACCAAGCTGAAACACGGTTTCCACACAATAAACAATGGATTCATTTTTTTCCACTTTTTTTTTTATATGGGTGGTACAGTCCACCCACTTGGGGAGCAGCCAAGTGATGTTATCCAAAGGTGATGGAGTATTTGAAACTTCTCACATGAAAATAAGTCACCAGCTCCAACTTCCTGTGGGTTGTGGATAGAAAAATGTGTTTTTTCTTTGAGCAGCCTACAAAAAACAAACAAAGAACCTTGTTTTCCATTTGCCACTGAAGGATGTAGTCAAAACATATTTCTGTGTTGTCAGGGCAGCTACACAACTGGAATGTTAATGTAGCGCAGCACAGGACTGCTGTTCAAAAGGTCCTCACTGTTTTGTAACCCATTTGAAAATAGAAGCAAACTGGTGAAGTGCTTGGCATTACCCAGAGATAGAAAGGCAGGTTTGTCTCTGCCCCAAAGGAGCTGGGGACTTCATCCTGATTATCAGTATTTTCTAACAGCCATGCTATGCATCTGTGGATTTGTAAAAAGAGAGTTGACACATACTTTCCATATGCATTTCTCTCTCTCTCTTTCTCTCTTTCTCTCTTTGTGTGTGTGTGTGTGTGTGTAGTAATTTTACTCCATTCGATAACTGTGCGGTATGGCCACATAAACCTCTTTGGTGTAATGTAAATCTGACCTGATGCATGATAATGTCACTCTGGCTTTACGACAGACTGCTGTAGTCCATAACTGTAAATGAATTGGCATTTATTGCTGTCTGTTCATGCTACACAGGAACACTGCTTAATCTGCACTGGTATGAGGGCTGTGCAGTTCCCTGGGCAGGTTATTAATGGACAGTCAGACATGGATCATCCATAGGTGAGCCAAATACAGTAGAAACCTTTCATCCATGGATAATAGGCTTTGCTGCTCAGGAATTGCTCTTGGCAAGCCTTACGTGGCATGAATATCCAGCCGCTCTTACTGAGATTATTAAAAGAGACAAGATGATAATAGGTCCATTACCCTCAGTAATAGGACATGTTTGTGTTGCATTTAGCAGTTCGTAGCCGCACTGTAAACCCCTTATTTTCTGAATGAGGTGGTTTTTGACCAGCCAACATTTGGAAAACAGCTCTTTTTGAAAAACGTCACAAACGTTTGTTCATCAAAACTCATTATATGTTTCCCTCCATTCATAATAAAAAAAGGGTGGAGTGCTGACGAAAAGTCCACTAACTATTTTTACCGTCTGCCTCACTGGCATGTCTCCATTGCCTGATGAGAAGAAAACGCCCTTGTGGAATCAGATGCACGTTGATGGGTATCCAGCAGGTGGCACAGTTGACACTGCAGTGGATGAATGCATTCTGAATCCATAATGGGCTGCCTGCATCAGCAATTACAGAGGTGGTGCTGATGTAAAATTATTCCCCACCCCCCAGCCATAGAAAGGTAGAGTGAGACTCCAGCATGGGACACATGGATCAGTGGCTGTTTGGTTCCCAGTTGCTACTGGTGGTACATGGCACTTACAAAATCCTGTTTTCTTAGTTCACATGCTGAAGTGTTAGATTGGTCTCCCCGGTAGGCAAATAAGAAACTTAATTATATTGAGAAACACTCTTAGTTATTCTTTTAGTTATATATAAAGAATATAGTATTTGTAAAAAAAATCTGAAATTTGATTGATGTGGGGAGTCATTGAAAGAGGATAGTGGTGATGCAGCAGTTGTCCATATACTAATGTTAAAGTACACTACCTCTGCTGCTCAGGAATTGCTACCAAAGTACCAAAATAAATAAAACCTCAGACTGCATACAAGGAGTGTTTACCTGAGTTGCATTAGAGATCTGCATTAATTTTTCATAGTGCAAATGTTTTTCATCTCCCTAGCAGATTGCAATAATGCTTATTTTGGAACAAATGTATGCTCAGAGAATATGTGTTGAGTCTCTGAAGTAGAGTTGACCAGGAAAGTCAATATCTCATGTGGCCATTTGAATGGCAGTTCATGTAAGAGCTGCCTTGTTTTGCCAGGTCAAGCCAGGAATGCACTCTCCTGCGGTCTCTGTAATTGGATTCCAGAGGATCCACTGGAGATATTAATACAAATCTCATGCTAGAGATCATGGTTAAGTATGACCTTCAACGTTAAATAGTCTCAATTGGCCTTCACATGTAGTTCTCATATAATATATTACCTGCTGGATGTGGTGCAAATATTAACAACCTAAGCTGTCATTCAGATCTGCTGGATAGTACTGAATGGATCAGATTAGATAATCCATAATATCTCTCATTCTTCACACTGAACTATAGATAATATTCTTCTAAATTAACTATTGTTTTAGGAAGCATATGTAAGCTTCAGATAATGTGGTTGATGTTTTATTTATATCTTTTTATTTAATTTATTTTGGTGCTATAACTACTTCCTTTTACAAAGTTACAAATATGAAGTCATTCTTTTACTCCAGTGCTTTATTTTTGATCATTTCAAAGCCAATATATTTTTAAATGGAACCCAGAAGATTCAGTTTATTGAAAACTTTATTTGTGTAGCAGATTTTATTTTCATTTTGTCATAAACTGAGAGTTTATAGGTCACAATGGAAGTTGAATCAAATGTTTTATGAGGCCAAGATGATACAACTGAAAAAGACAGAGAAGAAGAAAGTCTGATGTAACAGATTTTTATAAATATAGATACAGTGAGTATCAGTTTATCTTTACGTATGTGTCGCTCAGGGGAGGTGATGTGTGTTTTCCTGCATTAGTACTGTAGTGTGTGCGTCTGTTTTGGGGACTTTGGGGTTACTGGTTTTGGTCACACAGAAGCAGCAGCAGCAGCAGTCACCTAGTTGCTGCAATGAAGAGGCGGTTAACACAACAGAGGGGCTGAGAGAGGGAGCAGGAGGGGAGCAGGAGGGAGGAGGAGGAGGAGGAGTGGGCAGAGTTGGGAGAGAGGGATGGGAGGAAAACAGACAGTCGGGAGGCAAACCCCACACTGTAGCTGTGTTTTCGGGAGGAGAGCTTCGCAGCACCTATACCTCTCTGCCTCTCTCTCTTTTTGTGGTGTCTCCACTCTCTTTTTCACCATTCAGTCTCGAGTAAAACAAGGAACTAGCAGCTGCTGTGTTACTGGTGATCGATCCTCAGAGCCTTTTCTGGTGCAGATTTACCCGGATTCCAATGGTCATGGTCAAAGAAAAAGGTAACCCTACAGTTCTGGTCAGAAACAGTGTGGCTGATGATTATGCTTTTATTGGAATTTGTTTTGCCTGTCATGTTGCTGACAGTCTGCAGTGTGTTTAGATTTTCAGCATGCCCAGTAGGATTTGCACTAGACTGTTGCCGACTGTTTGAATTAGATTTAGTTTTACTGAATCCTCAGTCTCTGATTTGATTATTATTAATGTACACATGATACATAGTCATGCTAATATGGAAATAGTTTTCTTTATGTGGGTGTGTGTTGCCTGGAGGAAACATGCCTAATGACACAGTATAATTGTGCAGCTTCAACAAATAACCATATCTTCTCTAGTTAAAGACTAGCTCATGGTCGATCACGCCCTACTCAGTACTCTCTAGCAGCTGATGCTTCGCTTGAAGTCTGCTGAAACTGGCAGCGTTGGGCTTTATGTAAATGTATGTTGGAACAAAGCATCCCGCTTGTTGTGTAGGAGCTTAACAACAAATCTAAAAATGTTCAGGGCTTTAATGTGACGGTTTTTACTTAAAACAATCTGTCAGAATGGAGGCTGAATAAAAAGGTAACATGTAGAGAGGAAAAGCGGAGCAATATTGTAGGGATGCACATTGCGCAGAGGTATGGACCCGCACTCTCTGTCTCCCCATCCCTCTCCCCCTCGCATTCACTCTGTCTGCAGCCGTTGCCATGACGACCATCTAAAAGGTACACTCCATTGTTGTCAGCTGTGCCCTCATTCATAGTGTCCTGTTAAATGCAAGTGATCATCGTTTCCACCTATAACCGTGGTCGCACAGCCGTGTGGGATGAATTAGGTGAATTTCTGGAGCATGTTCCAGCAACATTCCCAGCAAATGACTGAGGCATGTGGTCATAAGGTTGACCTTTGTTTGTCAGGATGACTCACAGCAACAGAGATGCAAATTTCTATAATAATAATTAAAAAAAAAAATCTCCTAATTGAAATTATTCCAAAATGAAGCCAATGACAAACATCCTTTGCCACAGGGTAAAATTATTTATTGCAAATAATTAGTTGAAATGAAAATTTTTTTTGTTGAGTAATGTAAATGTACAACTTGTATACTGAATCTAGAAATAGTCCTAGAATTTCATCACTGTAATGGAAAAAGCTAAGTATTACATCATCTTTCCACTTGGTTTATTGGACTGGAAATGAACATAAAAGCCATTAATCACAGTAGTAAATTATTATACATCGTCACCACTACATAGGCTCTAAGTTCCTTAATGGTGTCTTGAGTTACTCCTGTATTTCAGTGAATGCTTTACGGGTTAATCCTCCAGCTTGTGTAGACCAACAGATTTTGTGTTCTGCGTGTGGGCATGTCATATTCTTTTTATCTGAAAATAACTTGTTTACCGAATTTTTTGACAGATATGAATGTGTAGGTTTGTTTATGTCTCTGACAGCACACTGGTGGCTGGAGGCTTGCTCCCTTGATGTGGATTCGATTGGCCACAAAAAAAAGGCCTTTGCCATCGAATCCTCGTGCTGGCAGAACACCCATAACCTCTGGCTGCCACATGTTCATCTCCCACAATCCCTCTCTGAAATTTTTCCGTAGATTTAACCCACTACCTTGCCTGCCAACTCTTGGGATATGTCAGTAGTAGGAGCCTTGTCTTGGTTTATCGTCCATATTTAGAGGCCTGTAGCTTTTATGTCCTCTGAACAGAAAGCTAGGGGAAATCTTTCTGTGGCCAAAGATTTCTCCATGCACCCTGTCTGACGCCAGGTGGGCTCTGTACCACAAGGAAGCACAGCTGGCCAGATACTGTATTATACTGAATGCTCAGAATGATGAATCACATTCAAGGGATTGCAGTGTTAGCGTTTTGCCCGTGTGCAGGTGGTTGTCCTATTTCCGAAGCCAAGAATACCCTTGAAATAGTTTGTAATTTATTGAGGTCGAAGGCAGTCTGATCTTCTTTACCTTGCTCTACGTGTGTGTCTGAGGTTTGTGTACAATCGTGCGACTAGTTGATTCATTTATGCTCCTTCTCTTTCTCACATTCTCTGCATTGAATGTAAGATGCCCTGCTGACTGTATGCTGTGAAATTAGATAATTGTCATCACATGCATGTTGACTGCACCATGCAAAGAAACATCAACTCCCAGAACTCTCTGCATTCACAATCTGAACATTTTCTATTGACTTTAAAATCTAGTGTCATGTGGCTCTGTAGTCACCTCCCGTGATTTTGCAGAGTGCTGCAGACAACTGCAGTGGTGCCTCATCTTTTGAAGCTCGCCAGTGTCTACCCCCTGATAGAGCATCTAAGCCCTTTCATAGACATCACTGCAACACACACTCTCAAATACGCACACTGTTTGTACAGCTGGCACAGACCACCAGAATATACAGATGAGATAAGTGGTCGGCCAGTGAGAGACAGTCACTGACCTAAAACATACAGGCTAAAACAACATGGGAAGCATGAGAATCACATGAAAGAAACACAGACTGTGACCACACATTGTGCCAGTCAACAAACTTCCTCCCTGTCTGACCTCAGTTGGTTTGATTATCACAGGAAATACGACACGGGAGTCTGGGGCCGTAATGACCAGTCATTCAGAGGCAAAGGAGCAAAGCCTTCACCAGCTCCACTTCTGCAAACACAATGACTTCTGCAGTTCATGAACCAACCATTGTCTCATGCCATTGTTAAATGACTGGATTGGAAGTCTCTTTCTCTGTTTATCACCATGTTATTATTCTTGTGTACCTGCTCAACAACAAACGTTCCACACTGTGGTGTTCAACTATTCAGAGCGGATCACTTCAAATGCAGGTCCCTGAGGATTAGTTGTTCAAGGCTGGAGGGGCCTGGTGAAGGCTGATAGGGTCCCACCCCCTCATAATTTTTGCCTGCGTTTGAAGTGCTTTGTCTGGGGCACTGGTGGTGGGGCAGAGGGATGGGGAGGTGGTGAATACATACATATTCATGGAGAGGAGGGTTAAAAGCTTCTTGTTATGTCTGGGTGATAAAGGGCTCCAACCACCCCACCCCCAACCTCGCACTCTTGCAATCACACATTGGGATTTCGTGGTGGGCATATTTTGTGCCTTTTGATATTCATTGAGGGTTAGACAACTTGTATGGATATGGAAGTCCCAAGTGTATGTGTGCGTCTCACACACACACACACACACACACACCTTTGAGACTGCTGTTTGTGCTGGAAACTCGTCTGTCTGTGAATCTTGTGGTAACAAAGGCAACCAGCGACTGAATATTTCATAAGATCTTTTCAACTCTCATCTATTGTTTAATTGAATTCCTCTTCTCTCAGTGCTTTTCAGAATCGCTACTATGGTTTTAAATTCTTTACAGTTCATGTGGGAAATTAAGGCAACACTTTCTGAACGTCCTGTGCAAATCCCGCACTCTCTGTCAATAACCCAACTCTGTTGTTGTTTACCAGCAAGGTTGGAGCACGTGTTACTGGAAAATCTGTCCTCAGGGGATTCAAGATGGCTTTTTTCAGTTCCCTCCATCATCTGCAGCCTTTATTTTTGCCAACACAGCTAGGCTCTGCTTAAATTGGGTGGGGGGTAGGTGCGATGTAGGGATGGTGAGAGCAGCCCCCTTTCCTCTGTGCCTGGCTTTGGGATGCTCTGCTGGTTATTGTTCCCTCAGCACCATGGTTTTGTGTGTGTGTGTGTGTGTGTGTGTGTGTGTGTGTGTGTGTGTGTGTGAGGGTGTGTGTGTGTGTGTGTGTGTGTGTTTAGGCTTATATCATTCACTTTATCCCCCGGTGATGAGGCAGGACAGATCACTCTGTCAGCACAGCCAATGCATGCAGCTCAGAAAGTGGAAAGTGAGCAGCATTCAGAAATATTGTACTACTGTATATTTCACAGTAAGTTGCACATTGCTGAAGTCATTTCATGTGCTCCATGGTTAATTTTTGATACTGTTACACAGTATACATTCTAGCAAATCAAGCCATTTTGACACCATGGCAAGAACCCCTAAGACTCACTAATGGGTTTCTTTCAAATCCATGTTACTGAAGTAAAATTGCTTGAAGTCAGGCATTTGTAGACAAGTATGGATGCATGCTGAACATTTGAAAGAGAATATACTAATAGATTTTAGGTCCAAACAAATCATTGAAATGGTTCACTGGGAATCCTTTTTGAAAATCAAACAGATGTTTTTGTGTTGACTTCTATTTTTATGAAACATTGTGCTGGGTATGCATTTTGCCTTGATTATCCCACAGTCTCACTGCCCTTGTGCGGCTACGGCTCACACAACCATAGCACTTTATAGTGGAAAAGGCAGGGTTAAGCTGAAAAAACACACAGCGCTCATAGCTTCCCATCCAAACCTCAGAGTTTAGATCCTCTGATCCACGAGATCCAAACATCTGTTTGGGATTTTTGTCAATTTGTTATGACATTAGGTAATATGTGTGCTGTCCCTACTGGCAGCACACATATTACGTATTTAAAATGTGTTAGAGAGATGTTATTTTCTTTTTAATATTTTGCAAATATTAAAAAAGGTGGAGATGTTTTTGTTTGCTGAAAAAAGTCTACAGTTTATTCTGAACAAATGGAACTAATGTACCTCTCCTTAGTGTTAAATGATTTACCAGTTTGCTACAGCTTGGTTCTTGTTTTGTAGTTTAGTTTTCCTGTGCAATCATTACTAACATTTCAGTTGTCAGTTTCACCTCTAAATAAAGTGACTCCAGTAATGTGGCAAAGCTGTTTCTCAACATGTCTGATTGTCTGACTGCTCATTTCTTGCCATGTTGCACTTTATTGTAGTGATGTCTAAATCTCACATCTCAGCAGTTACTTTAATGAGGACAATATCATCAAACCCAATTGAAATTATAGGCTGACTATAATTTGTAAATTGTATTGATTTGGTATTTTGTCTTAAATTGTTCTAGCGTGTGTGTGAGGCTTAAAATGACTTGTTAGACTGGATATATTTTTGCAGTGTGTAGTTACCCAGATGGCCTGTGTTTTTCTATGGAGGTGCAATGTCACACACAGAGCTGAGACTCAGTTCACTGTCACAGTAGTCTGGTTCACCCAGAGATGACTCATTGTCCTGCGGAGTGTAATCACATCAGAGACACCAGGGAGACAGATCCTCTACCTTCCCGTCCCTCGTACCCAGATTCTGTGCACCATTCCTCCTGCTGTCTGTCTTCTCGTTCCACTTGTTTTCTCCCCCTCAGGCTTCTCTCAGTTCCTCTTCAGTCCAAACTATGAACAGTCCAACACTCTGTGAACTCTCTCCATGACATTTAAGACTGTCCCTAGACAATAAATTCAAGGCTGTTGAAGTGTCTCATTAAAATAAATAATGTTCTGAAGACTCTTCTCTCTTTCTCTGATTTGATTTTACTACAATCAAACCATCTCTCAAAATTAGAAAGCCACCGCAACTGTACTTCAGGCTAAGTCATCAAAACACAGAGTAATATCTTCTTTAGGTAAACGATTGATTGGTCATGATCTTTTTCCTGAGCCTTTGGTGGTGTCTTATTTTAGCCCTGCAGACTAATGATTCATCGCAGAGCAGCGGAGCAAAGATCCTTTCATGTGTGTGTGTGAAGTAATCTACTTGTTTCAGAATAGCTGATAAGCTGTGCACAGTGCAGCACTGTAGGAGTATTTATGTCCCATACACTGTTGTGTCAGTGCCTGTCTATACCAGGGTTGGCCATCTCAGCATATGGCTCTAAAGATAACACTGGATACTGCACATGACATTTAATGGTCATTTTCTAACACCAACATGCTAACACTCTAAACTAATGGACCATAACGTTATATTAAATATTCCTTTTAAGGTGACAGTAAATGCAACAGTGAAACTGATTTCATTGATACCATTTTAGTGTGCCATGTTCTAAGCCCTGCTCCCCTCAGCTTTTTGGCTTTCTGATCAAGATAGACTATATTTAGGTTGTTGTTCTCTAGAGAACCTTATCTGGGCCGTGCACCCAAAGTTGTGCTGTCCTGCTCAATGTTTATTTTTTGCTGACAGCCTCTCAGCTGTTGGTTTTTATCTTGGTCTTTGTGTGATGCTGCAGATTCAGGTCTTTGTACAGAGAGTGTCCTCAGATGAGCACAGCTTAAAAAAAAACAGTTACGAAAATTACACTGACTACCACCTCCAGCAGCCACAATGACTCATCACTATTCCAGTCAAACGGTGTCCAGTGGCATAATGGATAAAGCACATAACACGTAACCACAATGTCCATTGTTCACTTTCCAGCCTGAGAGTCTTAGTTGCATATTATACCCCACTTGTTTCCTGTCTCTCTTAAGACTGGCTAATGTCCAATAGAGACAAAATGACCAACATTTGAACGTTATAGTTTAACAGTAATGTCTCCTCTTTTTTCAGTGGCTCATGCACAGGACACACACCACCACTCCACAGAGAAGCCCCTGATTCAGTGCTACAAGTGTGGGGAACCATGTAAGGGCGAGGTGCTGCGGGTGCAGAACAAGCACTTCCACCTCAAGTGCTTCACCTGTAAAGGTACATTACCACACAGTCACAAAGGAATAATACAAATAAAACAATAGCAATAAGATTTTCAACAATTTGTATCAAGATGGTGTTTGCAGTTGGTGATTCATATATAAGACTGAATTTACTGCTTGTGATTTGTCTCAGCCTTACACCATGTCAGATGATCCCATTATTATGATCAGGAAGACAGTTTCTGGGTAATAAGTTCAGTTTAGAGAGACCCCAGACAGTTTGGACATGTATTTTTTCTCAATAGGAGAAGAAAAATGTGGGAGTTGTGTGAAAATTGGCAGTGAAGATGTGAGGTTTTAAAATTCATAGCAAATTTGATACTGTCACAGTAATAGGACATTTGTTTCCCTTCATTCACTACATGCTGCTTGATAAACAAGTCAGGTTTTTTAAAATATGATTCTTCCCTGTCATGTATATGTTGGTGAAATATAATAGTTCATAGGGATAGAGAAAGCTGATGGCACTTGAGGTAAAAAGATGAAAAGCAAGTGAATTAATTGTTTTCCAGATCCTTTCCTGTCCACATTTGGATAGGATAGCCCCTAAAAGCCACAATGTCCGTTCCATCCTCCTATAACAACAGGATACAAAACAAAACCACTTCTCAGATCCACATACTTCAATTAAAGTACCATCCAGACTACTATGACTAATCACAGGGCCAATCTTGTTGTGTTTAGCCTTATTACTGATGGGTTTCTGGCATGGTTTTGATGTAGCCGACCAAGCGGCCACAGCCTTGCAGGCAGAAACTGCCCTGCTGAAGCTCCTGGAGTTAATCTGTGACTGAAGCACAGTTACAGATTTAGCTTAAAGTTGTTTGTCAAGTGCCCAGAATAACACCAGCAAACACTGAGATTAGTGCCTACTTCTGTCCTGTACAAGTGGATGTAAATACCTTCACAGAGTCCGTGATGATAAACGTGAGTGTGTGTGTGTGTGTGTGTGGTGGTGGGGGGGGCATTGCACACACGAGGCAGCTTTAACAGCAGAAAAGACACATTGCCTTAGTCCTCACTCTAAATTTATGTGTACTGTTGTCAGTCTACAACCTCTTAGAGCTCTAACAATTACTGTCAGCTCTGGTCATGCCAGTGTAACTGAGCTTGATTATCACCCAAAGGTTATTAATAGAAATTATCCTTTGACACATAAATCCCAAATGCCATGCCAGCCTCTTTTTGTGTACAGTTACTGTATCTCATTCCATGAAATGCAGAAAAGCAAAACTTTTCAGTCTGCTTAGATGCACTTTCATTTCAATTTCATAAGTTGACCATCTTAAATTCATGAGATTTCATGTAATGCATGTATCTAGTTAAAAGCAGAGTCAAACATCACAGTCAAAGGTCACCAAATCTCCACTGCTGCTTTTCTCTCAACTCAGTTCGCTTACAAACTAATCTCATCATCCCTGAGCCTTAATGCAGTTAAATCTGATTCTCTCTCTCACTCTCTCCCATTCATCCCCAGGATTTAGTGTGGCTCATTGCATAAGAATAATTAGGTACACTTATCTCAAACATCAAAATATTTTCCCTCTTAGCTGTGGGATTTCCAAAGGGTTATTAAATTCCCAGGCTCACTTCAAAGTGCTGGAAGGATGGACTACTAAAGTTTTTTCGCCTTTTTATAGTACAACGACTGATTTGTTTTAATGAATTTTTTTGGAGGCGGTAACTGATGATATAATTACACAAGGCATGTATAAATGTTTATTGGTTGCCTTCAGTCTACCATTTTGCACTAGAATGAACAGCAGCCTGATAGATCCTCATGACCTCTTGTACAGACAGTCATGGTTCTCAGAAGATAAATCTTATTGATGCATCCCCTGATTTTTTCCCTTTAATTCTGGTTGATATTTGTGCTTTTGATTGGATTGTATTTACAGCAATGGGTTGGATAATTATAAAATGGGTCCAGACATTCATGTCCCTATCAAGACAAACTAAAACAACCTTGGTTATCTTGTAATTTTCCATACAGAGCCTTGATTGAGCCCATATTTTAATTTGCCCAACACTTTTGACCTAATATGCAAAAGTAATGATTCTTATACGCTTCAGCTTTACTTTGCATTTAGTGCCATTGTGCTCTACCTGTGTTCACAACATTGCTAAGAAGGCTATAGAGTTTTGTTTTAGTACACATGACTCATGAACTTATACAATTTTGATTGATCAGACACAATTAAATGCTACTTAAACATGTCACGTTTGAAAACTGACCAGTCAAGATATAGAGCCGCTCTGCTTTCACAGTTTTGAATGCATCCACTCAGACTTTAACATGATCAGTAGCTAACAGTGGCATACCAACAGTGAAATATCGTTGAAATATTTTCTCCCTGATTTCTGTCAGTGCTTCATGTTTTTCTGGATACCAAGGTTATATTTGAATGGAAGGAAGCTTGTTAGAGACTGACAGTGTGGTATGGAGCAGGCAGAGCCAGATATCTTTAGACACAGATCAAGGCTATTTCCTGACGATTGTTGCATTGAACAATCTACCTCCACACTAACAATGAAAAGACCTTGATATGGTGGTGCTGATTATCTGACACAAGCCTTGAATGCAGATTTCCTTTAAAGGGAGAAAGGGGATCTAGTTTTTTTTAACGCTGATAAAAAGATTTTATGTTATGCTTCGCAATGTAACAGAGCTGTAAAAATGTGTTTTTGAGAGTTTTTTATAGTCAGCATCCATTTCATGCATTGACTGAGTCTCTCAAGATTACACTTAATGAAGTCATTGACGTTTGGGCGAGTTTGGTGGTTGGATGCCTGATGTGGTCAGAGAACTAAATGACCTTACTTTCAGAGTGTCAATGTGTGTGTCCCTCACAGCGTGCGGCTGTGACCTTGCTCAGGGGGGATTCTTCATGAAGAATGGAGAGTATCTGTGCACTCTGGATTATCAACGCATGCACGGCACCCGCTGCAATGGCTGTGGGGACTTTGTGGAGGGGGAGGTGGTCACTGCACTTGGAAAGACCTACCACCCCACCTGCTTCGTCTGTACCATCTGCAAGTAAGACACCCAGTCTTTTCAGGCTTTCAACTCTTGTCAATTCTAGAAATACAATAATTATGCTGCAGTGTAGACATCTTTGCCCTGAGCTCCATTTGAAAGTTAGTTCTTGATAGAGAGAAATCGGGGATGTGCCCATGTAAAGAAAATTAGGCGACACAAGTCAAAAATAACTTATTAGGAGCTTTTGAAAGAAAACAGGGCATGGAAGTATCTCAGTCTTCCTGATTGAATTTGTGCTTAAATCATATCTTTGAGTGAAACTGACCTGAATTTTATCCATGAATCCACTCAGAACAAAGTCACCACAAATGCTTCTCTCTAGAGCTACTTAGATCTTACTTTATCTGGTGTTGCTCTGAAAGATGTGAGTCCAACACAAACAGAGTCGAGGTCAGAGATGGCTGGAAATCCAGCAAACAGTGCAGAGTAACATGCTGTATCACGTCTGCATCATTAGGCCAAATGTCCTCCTCAGACAGTTTGGACACATGCTCACATCATCAGCTCTGTCATCTTTAGTGCCATCAGACAACCTGCAAGCCACAGCTAATAAACTCTTACACTCACCACAGGGCCACGGCTCATGTTGTTGACCGACTGTCAATGTCACCTCTTTTCCAGACGACCGTTCCCTGCAGGGGACAGAGTGACCTTTAATGGGAAGGACTGTTTGTGTCAGTACTGTGTCGAGCCCATGTCTCCAGGACCAAAGGACGTCTTGGGCTCCAGCAGTAAGTAGCCATAGTTTGCAGTAGGAATTAAAGTGAATGGAGGAATTAGAAAAGTTTTAGAGAGACAAAAAACTGTTTTCAGGGCTAATTCATGCATGACATTTATCTGTCGGTCAGGCATTTTAGCTGTGATATTTGCATGTGATGAATAATCTTCAGTTGCACATTAGTCATGTTGCACATATAATTACATGAATTTAGCTAAATATCTACAAAAATGCTGGAGTCTTTAAAATTGAGAAACTATAATAAATATAGAATTTGTTTAAAATTGTTGTGTGGTTGTGTTGTTTCTAATATTTAACCTAAATTAAAATAAACAAATTATTTTGGGATTATTTTTATTAATATTCTCTCCAAAAGATAGTGAATAAACAGATCTCACAAAATGTTTGAGAACTATTTCTCTAAGGAGAAACAAAACAGAAAAAAAATGTTTGAGTGTCTAAACTTGAAGCTGGTGCTACTCAACAATTCCACACAAACGTAGAGTACAGCAATAGTACAAAATAGAAAAGAGTGTGTGAGGATCTCTCCTGCAGCACAGTTATACCTGAAGATTAAATGAAAGAGAGGTATCCTTAAGGGGGTTCCTCCACTTTCCTTCTGTTCTCTGTAAACACAGCCTTGTGTTCCACCAGCCTAGTTCCTTTAGGAGCGAGGGCTTGTTAAATTATGCATGGCCATGCATTTCCTTGCCACTGAAACTGGGAACGTGCAGACCTCAAACCTTCCCACTTCCAACTCATCCTGTTTCTGTCTTTCTTTCTCTTTTGCCCCAACTGGTCTCTCTGTTGATGTTTGAAAAGCTTTTAGACAAGGTCACCTATAAATAAGGCATGCTGATTCTCCTTACGTCACCACTTCAACCTCGTTATGCCTTATGTGGTTATTGTCCCCTGTGATAGTCAGCTCTGTGTTGCTTTCATCCTCTATTCATTAAAGAGATGACATTGTTTGTTTAGAGACCACTTTTAGAGCCTCAGGTTGGTTATGGAAGGAGCTTTTAGTACCCTAGTTAGAAAGATGTGGGTAATAGAAAGAGGCAGCTGTCATAACATTGCTGGTTACCCTCTATCACCATCTAGTGTCTTGGCTCAGAAAGGACAAGATGCCTCACTCTTTACATGCAATGATTCCAATGAGTCGTCCCCCCCCCCCCGAGTTAATATAGCGAACCCATTAAAGCTATTAATGCCATTAAAGTTTGACACAACTGCAGACATGACACAATCTGCATCTGTATTTCTTTGATCTCTTATTGACATGTTGGTTGTGCAAAAAGCCTTTTTAAAGTCATGCTGCTTTTGCTTCTCACAGATTGTGCAGGATGTGGTCGAGACATTAAGAACGGACAGGCACTTCTAGCACTGGACAAGCAGTGGCATTTGGGGTGCTTTAAGTGTAAGGCCTGCAGCAAAGTTCTGACTGGGGAGTACATCAGCAAGTAAGCAGCTCACATTACTGTTGTAAATACAGGCTGCATGGTCAAAATCAGCTTGCATCCTCTGATGATTCACTGTCAAGGCTCAGAGACTTTAGTTTGCATCTCTCTTCTAAGGGATGGCGCACCCTACTGTGAGAAGGACTACCAGATCCATTTCGGAGTTCAGTGTGAGGCTTGTCATCAGTTCATCACAGGGAAGGTGCTAGAGGTAAGACACACACATCCCATTTATCAGCAGCCTCGCTCTGATTGGCTCTCTAGAACAGGCGGATGTCTGTCAGTGCAGCTATCTAATGTGACGTTTATTATATGCTGCTGTTAAATGACTTGCCCATGGATTACCTGCGTAAGGTAAGTTTGAAGAACATCTATGGCCCCAAAGACTTGCATTTCAGTCCTTGTATATGATTTACATAATATACCTACAAGAGCTACTTTTTAAATTCTATCTGAAGTTTCAAATTAATGTTTGCTATATGTGGCTTTACGTAATGCACATAGAAATAAACTGATACTTATCAAATGTCGAGCGTTGTTACAACATTTAAATTTTGCTTCCCATGAGGAAAGAGGATGTTGCATTGGAGTGGAATTGTGAAGTGTAGTTTGTTAATCTCTGGTGTAATCTCTTCAGCACCGAGCCAAATAGACTCTTGACATGACTGTATTCAACTAAAAGATTAATTCTTAGCTGATTTTTTTTTTTTTTTTGGCCTTTCCACCTCTAAATACACAAGCTTGCACAGACCCATCTAAGCTTGCTTTGCCACAAATTATATAAATATTACATAAAACACCTAATGTGATCTGACATTTAGAAAGTGTTCATTATTCATTAATACTGTCTGACATGCAGCTGTTATGAAACTTGTTAGTACCGTTGTCTGAGCTCCGTTAATGTGTGCTGGCTTGTCTGTTTAGCAGACTCATTCAATCAGATGCTGAGTTGTGTGTCATTTATTGGTATGAAAATTTCAGCGTTAGGCAGCTGGTCAGGCTTACAGTGATCCAGCACTAACGCAGACCTTTATGACAATGGGAGAAGGCCTTGGCACCTCACTCCTGAGCTGCTGCCAATGGATCAGTGGGGGCAAAGTCATACCAGTCTGTCTAATCACTGACCCAAGACCCAGGTCAAATACTGTGTAGACATTGGTGGTTGTGTATATCGTCTGCTCCTCTGGGAGTGCACTGTGGATGCTCATTAAAGTGAGCAGTAATTAATGCAGCTATTAAGGACAGAGAGAAATGGGGAGAGTGCTTAATGGCGTACTACACATATAGCATAAGTACCTTTATTAGCCCTGAGAGGGAAATTCACTTTTATAATGTATGAGGAGAGGATTGCGTAGGAGTTGCTATGAAGTACTTGCTATAGCCCAGTTTTTCATAGAGTTAATGTGAAATGCAAATGTTAGTTTGTGTCTCCATATCTCTGAGTGGTCACTTGCCTGTTGAAATATGACTGGTAGGTTATTATACAGCAGGCAAAACTTCATTTGGGTATTTATCAGCCCTGGTCAAAGTTGCAAAGGGTTTATAATAGAGGACTCTGTCAGATCATTGCTGTTATCACAGTCAAATGTTTGAAGGCAGGTTAACTGTATCAAAAAGGGTAGTTGTCATGGTGGTCACATTCAGGATCCCGTAAAGCACTTTAGGAGAATATATTCACCCACAGCTGTCCAGTGCCACTCGTTCATCAACAGCAATTTTTCAGTGAAGGGAAGACAGTTACCAGTACACAGGATCTGATGAAACAATCTCTTGCTATAACAGGGTTTGGGTTTTTAAAGGGGAGCGGAGCATCAGATTCACCGTGCTTCGTTTTTTTTTCCTGTAATTTCACGTCGGCTTTGTGTGCTGTGTTTTCCAGGCAGGAGACAAGCACTATCACCCCAGCTGTGCGAGATGCAGCAGGTGCAATCAGATGTTCACAGAAGGAGAAGAGATGTATCTGCAAGGTGAGCAGACCCACTCGGTGTTCGCTTGTGACAGGTGTTGATGCAGCTGCATTTGTTCTATCTATTCTCATTTATGTTTAGTTTTCACTCATTTGTCAATTCCTGCTCTATGTTTATTAGTATAAATGCAGTATTTTAGTCACAGGCCATCAGACATCAACACAGCAATATAAAACCATTACTCCAGAGCCTCAGGCTGCAACAATCAATCAAAAACTCATACACTGCATTAGAAATACAAGAAAACATGCAATATTGTGTCTCATTTGATCATGTTAAGTAACAAATGCAAATACATATTTTAATAATGTGAATTTTTTTTTTTAGATATTTTCTCTGTTTGTCTTCCTCCATAGGATCAACAGTTTGGCATCCTGGCTGCAAGAACACAACTAGAACAGAAGAGAGACACAGGGAGCGGGTAGGAGTTTGGGTGTCACCGACTCTATTGTCCTTAACTTTGTTTTGACTAAAATATTGTTCTGTTCCCTTTCTCATGACAGTGTTTTACTGGGAAGGATAGAATTGCAGAATATGTAACAAGGAACTCTGCATGTTAACACCCTAACCTCCTGTGGTTTAAATCATTTCGTTTAACCGACTGTGGTTCAAATTTGGCTATTTAGGCAGTGTTGAGCATGTGTGTGAGTGTGTGTGGCTAAATATTTGTGCATATTTACATGTGGGCATGTTCGCTGTGATGTTTGTGTAAACCGTGAGTCAGATTCGAGAGGCACAACCCCTGTGTGATGTCCTGTGAACCCCCCCTCTCCCTTCCTCCACAGCTATTGCCTCCGTCCCTCTTATTACTCCAAAAAACAGAAAGGCAGGTACTGTATTCGCTATTGGCTATGAGATGGCATCATCCTGTGTTCCATCATATATATATATATATATATATATATATATATATAGGACATGATGCACTGTATGCTGCCATCTGCTGGAGACAGCCTGCAGTGCCCTCTTTGTGTGTGTGTCATAAGGAGCCATCCAACTCTTGTTTTTTAACACAATAAACTATGCTCACATCAGCTGTGCATGACACTAACATGCACACACATTTGGAGGAGCAGATGTCACAGATTACTAATTCGTCTTTTCTAAAATCCGCATTTACCTATTAGGTGAAAAGCTTATTTAATTACACTGCATTCAGACCTGCTGCTGCCATCCAAACTGATCATTTCCCATAAACAGGCATGAGGTTCTTAAGAGCATAAAATCACAGCCTAAAGCACTCATTCACTTTGCAAATTTGCAGATGAATGACCTAATCATGAAATGACATGTTAGTAATTCAAAGTACTTCATGTAATTCATGAAACATAAATACAGGGGTTGCAGTTCCCTCTCATTGCTCATACAGTATGAAGGCAAACCTGTGTGATTTTTGGAGCGTTTGGAGTAATATGCATAGAGTATTATGGAAAGGAAGGTGTTCTGTGGATTATGGGAGGCAGCCTAACACCTAACAGCTACTTATATGTTTTTTTTCTCACAGCCTACAAGGTCGTCATCTGAGAGTATTTGTTCCAGACCTGGTTCAAGCATACCTGGCTCACCGGGTCACACGATCTATGTAAGATAAGTCTCCAAGCCATATGTCTAAACAGTCTGTGCCAAAACCGTTAGCTGTTCTGTGTCTCTTGTGAGAAATTATGTTAGACAGTTGCATCTTGTTCAGTAATAGTACAGGTGTACAATAGTAATCTCCCTTTACTCTTCGTACATGCATTTTTGTCTTTATTTGTCTCCTTAGGCAAAAGTAGACAATGAGATCCTTGATTACAGAGACCTAGCAGCCATTCCAAAAGTCAAAGCCATTTATGACATTGAGCGCCCTGATCTTATTACCTATGAACCTATGTACACCACCTCCCTGGACGAGAGAGAGGAGAGACGAGAGAGTGTGGGAGAGGTAAACACACATGCTTATTTCCCTTGTGGGAAAAAAAGAAGAAGGATTATTGAACACAAGATAATTGTTACTGATTCTGAGATAGTTCTGATGTTGTAATTAAAGGTTTTATACAGTACTGAACTTGTGTGTATCTCACAGCTCCACACTGCCAGGAAGGATCGTTCCCCCTTGCCTGATGACAAGGTAAGACGCATCAGTGTGCGCTGATGATGATGATGATGATGATAAACTAATCTAAAGCGCAAAGGAAAGAACACAGGTGTGCTTTACTCAAAAGGGAGATTATGTGCCTTGTAGAAACAATTTCGGAAAAATGTGGAAGCTCAGCAGTTAGGCCGTTTTCATTCCTGGTACAGCTTGTTACCACTATGATGGTATGATATTTATATCTATTTTTCCTCTATGGAGCAGTCACTCAAAGGCAGACATCTAACCCT
The DNA here is from genome assembly GCF_900324485.2 of Mastacembelus armatus. Lineage (NCBI taxonomy): Eukaryota > Metazoa > Chordata > Actinopteri > Synbranchiformes > Mastacembelidae > Mastacembelus > Mastacembelus armatus. Next base: position 8,163,170 of record NC_046647.1, on the reverse strand, counting down.
AACCCTAACCCTAACACTATCAGTATAAGATGACAAATCCATAATTCATACTTTTGGTTTGTTTCTAGTCCTCAAGAAACATGTCGCCAACTCCACTTGGTGAGGTGAGCAAAAAATCTTTTTTCAAATCCCCATATATAATGTATTTTCATTAATCTCAGCTGTTAATGGTATGAGGTATCAACCTGTGTGTGTGTGTGTGTGTGTGTGTCAGGGCTCTTATGACAGGAGGGACCGTATCCTTCAGAGATCCACCAGTCAGGGCTCCATAGGATCACCTGTTTATAATCGCCATGGATACACCCCTACCTTGTCACGGTCACCACAGCATTTTCATAGACCAGGTAAGTATTGAATAGTATGATTTTGTGTGTATGTATGTAGTTTACTGCTCAGGCAGAGTTTACTGACCTTCCACCTTTAGGTTGACACTTGCTTCCTTCAGGGCTGTTTATCACCTTAAAGGGAACTTGATCCAAATTGACTTGAGGTTGTTAAGTTTTTGATTTTTTTTTTCTTGTTGATGTTTTGATTTGACATAATGTACAATCCCTCCTTTTGCATCAAACAACTTTAAAGTCAACTTTGTACCTTTAAGAACACAAATTCTCCTAAGTTTGGTCTCCTTTTCACCAAGAAGTTTGATTTCAAAGTGAAAAACTGTTCATCTTGAAGACTTCTTACCTCTCACTTTGGATGTCTTTTATTTCCTCTTTTCAACATTTAATTCCTGTTTATATTCCTATTCTTTTGTCTCTCACCTTCTCACCTTCTGTCGTCTCCCGAAATTGTCCACTTCTGCTTCCTGGTCCTGGGGTTTTGTCCCCTGTCCCACACCCTCCGTCCCTGCAGAGGCTCTGACAGGCATGCAGAAGCTCTGCTCCTCCTTGTGCAGTAACAGTGTGAGCTCCAGAAATAGTGACTCCCGCCCCACCTCCCCTTTCAGACACCACTTCCTCCCCCATAGCCAAGGTAAGGGCTGCTCTGCGCCCCCACCCCCACCACAACAAGGCAACACATCATCTCCATCATCTCCTGGGATGCCACCTCCTCTCAGTGCCTCATCTGTCATTCTAGAGCCATTTTTCATTAGACAGTAATCCAAAATGTTAAACTTATGCAGCACTTTTTCTCCTTTGACTAACCTTACCACTGCCAAAGTTACTGGCGGGTTTTCTGTTTCACAGCTCTGCATGCACTTAGAGATATTTGTAATCCAAATCCAATATCCAAACTGACAGTTCCCCCTGAATTTGGATGATAGATGCCTTTTTTTCATTTTCAGAATGAGTCTCCAGACTCTAGTAAACTGTAAGGCTGAGATAAATAGAAAGGTTTTGTAATAAATGTAAGTTTGCTGTTGCATGCTGGGAAGTATTAACTTCTTAACTGTGAACTGAACCGAGAACTCACAACAGACATTATGCTTCATCATCATAACACATCTCCCAAACATTTAATCGTGCTATTTTAAAGCCTGGTAGCTTGATCCGCTTTTGTGCCTTCATCTTGCCCATATCTTACAGCTCCATTAACTGCCTTCATCCGAACCAACCAGATTGTCTCCAACTGCCTCAAAATTACTTCAGCTGATGCAGCTGGTCCCTGTGTGTTACACCCTTCAGATTGTGGTTCCCCTTTAGTATCCCTGCTTATTTTCTGTTCTTGGTTCTTCTCACTGGAGGCACTGACCCACCGAGTGGCCGGAGCTCCCCCCTCCCGCTCAGGCCTGACAGCCGGCCGGGCACCCCACCTCTCTCTCAGACCCCTAAACATTTTCACCTCCCAGGTATGAGCTGGAGCACACCCTGTCACTGCTCATCCCTTCTATCTATCTATCTATCTATCTATCTATCTATCTATCTATCTATCTATCTATCTATCTATCTATCTATCTATCTGTCTATCTGTCTATCTGTCTATCTGTCTGTCTGTCTGTCTGTCTGTCTGTCTGTCTGTCTGTCTGTCTGTCTGTCTGTCTGTCTATCTGTCTGTCTGTCTGTCTATCTATCTATCTGTCTGTCTGTCTGTCTGTCTGTCTGTCTGTCTGTCTACCTGTCTCTATCTATCTATCTATCTATCTATCTATCTATCTATCTATCTATCTATCTATCTATCTATCTATCTATCTATCTATCTATCTATCTATCTATCTATCTATCTATCTATCTATCTATCTATCTATCTATATGTCATCGTACTCCATTTAAGGTCAGCTTTTGCTTTCTCCCCTCTTCTTTAACAACAACAAAGATGTATCACAGGAAATGTAATCCCAGCCCATCATGGTTTAGTAGATTTGTCATTTCTATAACAGAGGCACTGTATAAACTATGAATGTCCTTTTTGTCTGTATTTGAATGTTTTCAGATCAGGGGATCAACATCTACCGAAAGCCACCCATCTACAAACAACACGGTACCTTTCCTCTTACAGTATTTTACTGTATAACACTCTGGGTCAGTGATTCCCAACTCAGACGTACTTGTACCCCATGGGTATTTCTGCAGTTGCCAGGGGGTATGTGGAAAAGCTGTGGATTAGCTGAGATCATTTGAAGAAATATGATTTGCTTAAACAATATACTTCCACATATTAGGTTAGCCATAGCACTTGACTTCACTACATGTTACAGGTATGTAGCGATACATGGAAACTAGTTAGCAAGCAAATACAAGAGTCTAAACAGTATTTAAAAGGTAATAGAAGTTTGAATGAACTAAAAGTAAAGGATAAGCAGTTCACATAACTAAAGTTAATGGGTAAATAGTTGAAACATTCAGCTTCACTCCAGTTGGTACTACTGTAATTTCTGGTGAAACCAACCTAAATATTTACATATAATTCAGTGATATACAAAACATACTGTGATAATACTTACATTTATATAATCAGTAGTTTTATACATCCAGAACATGATATATGCAAAGCAAGGAAGGAGTAAAGACTGGGAACCACTGCACTGGGGGATCACACTATTGAGCTGGGCTCTGAACATGATTTTGTTAATCAACTGAAATGGTATATTCATCTAAACATGTAGTCACCCCCAGTGTCAATGTATGAGCACTGTTTGAAGTCTGTCTCCAATCCTCTTCTGTCTCACCTGTAGTTTGTTTACACTGCACTACACTGACCATCTTAACAAGTCACAGTAATAATGTAGTAAAACTGCACAACCTTTACTCAGTTGTAACAATTACAGGGTAATCATTCTCCAAGAATAATTTACTTTAGAGGCAACTTGATTAAAAACACGGGGATTGGTGCATCAAGCGGCAAACAAGCATGTCTCCTTGCTTTCTCTGTTGTGATAAAACATGCAAAAACACAGTGTAAGAGCAGCACATGTAGAGGAGAGTACAGTATCCAGAGTGTAGAAGTTTCTGTTCTTTATTGACTCGGCTTTTCATAGGCAGAATGTATTTTTTAAAGTTAGGCCAACATAGTCTTGCTTTAACATGGGTCTAGAAAATAACTGATCAAATGCCAGTTAGTGTGGAGTACACACCAGTTTTTTTCAGACTTGTAATCTTGTGGAAGATGTTACTAACATTACTCTCACAATATCCTTAAAACCACACTAACTCTTACCCACAGGCAGTTCTTCATCACTTGTTTAAGGAGATTAGATTCAAGGCTCAGCCCAACAGCTTGTGACTTGTTAGGAAAGACATTTTTTCATATATTTTAAGATGAACCAAGATCAAATGATCGTTGAGCCTCATGATCAGATGGTGATCAGATGTCTACCTATGAGACTGTGACCCAGACACTGATAGATCAGTTCCCATGGTTACCAACCTAGATACAACTGCCATAGCACGTCAAAGCAAGTCTGCTGATGAGATCATCAGATCCGCCACCTTCCCTGCTGCCCATGCTCCCTCTCTGGATGACAGCTCACGGAGTGAGGGCGACCATTGGCCCTACTCTCTCGCTGTATTAGGTACAGTAGGCTTCTGATGGGCATGCTTGCACTATTACATTCTAGCGGTGCAATGGACAACTCGCCACAACCTAACTCTTATTTCTTCCTTCTGCCTACCCCAAAAGCTTATCTGCATCCCTGCTTCTGTCCGTTCTGTCTGTTATCCAGGCGTTGCAGTATTTTTCTTTAAGTTTTGCTTGCACAAAGCAGAAGCGTTGTTTCTTTTCTGTTGGCGCCATATTATTTTCTGCTTGAGGAAGCATCAGTTTCACCTTTTTTACGTTCATTTACTCCACATGATGGGTGCACTTCCTGTAAACAGTAGTGCCACAAATGACTCGGACAGAGATAACTGAGACTGACTTCAAACTGACCTTTGTCTGTCTGTCCTACATTGTGCTGTTCTGTGTAAAATCTCGACATGACGGATGAAGTGTAAACATCCGTCATGTCAGTCTATTCCAATATTCCAATAAGCTCCTATGTTTTTGTGTCTCGTCAACTCTGTCTCACATTTGTGTTCGATTGTCCACCTGTTATTCATTTACTGTGTGTGTTCCTCACTGCTCTACAGCCAAATGAAGCAGCTTCAGTCATTTTCTAAAGTTAAACAGGGAATGAAGCATTTAATCCAGTTGTACTGTTCAAATACATGTGAAGCATGGTTTCCTCCACAAAGATGTGTGTGTGTGTGTGTGTGTGTGAGGGTGTGTGTGTGTGTGTGTGTGTGTGTGTGTGTGTGTCTTCATTGGTGAGTGTATGAGTGTTACATAAAAAAATTATGTAACTTTTTGTTGTGTTTGGCATCTTTAGGTTCGGAAGGGAGAAGACGATCCAAAGAGGAGGAGGAGGAAGAGGCCTTGAAAAGAAAGCAGCTCCAGGAGGAACATCTCAGCAAGGTAATAAGAAGATAGTGCTTTAACAGCTACAAATACAAAACAAACAAATATATATATCCCATATTAATAAACTTTTTAATTACTGTACATACATATGAGGTTATGCATTTTAGAAAGTCATGTGTCTGAAAGTTTATGTTTAAGTCAGAGATGGATGATTAACTGTGGATATCCTGTGAAATATTAGAATTTCCATATGTGTGTGCAGATTCAGTCTGGTTTGGGAAAACTCATTCTGAAGGAAGAGATGGAAAAAGAGCAGATCAGGGAGCGTCATGCACGCAGCCTCTCTGCTCAGCGCTATGACCCTAAACAGACCAACTGTGACGCAGGTACAGAACAGCTTCATCAGCTTAAATGCAGCAAATGTACTTGTAACTTGAGGTCTGTGCTATACAACACCTGTACTTCTGCATTTGTTTTAACATGTCTTGAGTTATTAATTGCAACAACACAGCGTGGCACTATTTCATTTCAAATGCAAAGCAAAACAGAATTCTGAACAATGTTTATTTTTCAGATCAAACTTCTCCAACCAAAACTAACTCTTTGCCTGGCTATGGCAGGAACGGGCTGCATCGGGTGAGACCCCACTCATACTTACTCTATATTCACACACACCATGGCTGATTGCGTAACACAGACATGGCAATCACTAAAATTTGAATTACCAAGAAACAGATATTTCTGTGTTATATCTTTGCACCAATGGCAGAAACCCTAATTCTGCATGTTTTATTTTGAATCACATTTAGATCTCTTCTGGTCCTGACTCAGCCTCAAAATGCCCATATGTTAATGTTGAAGTAATGCTGTATGTGTCTCCCCAGCCCCAGTCAACAGATTTCACCCAGTACAACAGCTACGGGGACATGTGTGGAGGAGGCAGAGGTGAGAGCTGCCAGCAAAATGTAGTCACCAAGCAAATCTCTTGCCAATTTCACCAAACCTATTCAGCATCAGTATTCAGAAACGGCTTGCTAAGTAAATGGACGTGCATTCTGAAATATTTGCGTAATTATTCACACAATGTGTCATCAGAGACAGCAGTGTTGTAAATAGTAGCCTGGCAGGGGGATTTGACAGCAAAACCATTAACTGTGAGTCTCATTTTCTGTCCCATTTTGTCCTGCAGAGTTTCAGGTATGTCTCTCATCTGCTTTTTGTCATGGCATGCTTCTTCACCTTGCATCATATATTTGCTTGCTCATGGGTTGCAAGAAATACTTTGCCCTGAATGCACATTGCCCTGTACTGCTATATGCTTGCATCACTGTTGGAGTAATGTCAACTACAGGGCATGGAGTGCAATGATTTCAAATGCCTAAACATGCACTGCCCAGTAGCTGAACCAGCATACTGTAAATGCAATGTACAGCCATTGCCTCATGTCTTGTCCTGTGTTGTTTACCAGTGTTATGACTCAAGCTAAATACTAAAATACATGATTTCAAAATTCATCATAGAAAAAACTGCAGCAACATTTAGAAAAAAACTGTAAAGGACTGCCCATTGTGAACACTAATTTAAATCCTGCCCACTATCCGAGCTGTGTCCACTGTCATTAGGGGACATATTCATGCCATTAACCTTGCAGTCCCCTTCCACTATATTACATTTGTGTATGTTCTATTCTTTAGCACATTAAGGATGGCCGTGCAGCACTTGCAAGGATGGACAGGGGAGTATCTATGCCTAATATGTTGGAACCAAAAGCAAGTATCTTCTTCTTTTTGTACTGATGACAACAAAATGTAATTATGTCCGAAGATTTATACATTATACCTGAGTGTAAATAAGGATCTATTGTGCAGCCAGTTTAGACGTAGTCTAGCCTTAATAATTTGTCTAAGCAACAGTCCAAAATGTGGAGGGTGAAAATAAATAGGCATGTTTTATTTACCCTCACAGTGTGGGGACATTGGTGGAAGAAATAGGGAGCTAAAAAAAGCTTTTTTTACTGGAAGTGAAAGACTCACGTTAGCTGGGTTCCTGATTTAGCATGCTGCTTCAGGAGCTGCCCAGTCACTGCAGCGCTTAGCATGCTGGCTTCTCCATGCTCATCTGCACATAGCTTTGACTTACAGTGGCTGGATACTGTATGCAGCATACAGTGGAGAATCCAACACTCAGATGGTCATCCAAACAACTCATATCACTATATACTGTGTAGTATATAAAGGACTTGACTGTGTGTATATGAGTTGATCAGAGGCCTCAACAAGCTTCTGGTTGCTTATTATTGAGCATTTCTGCCAAAATAACTCTTATTTGCCAGTTTTCTTGTACAGAAAGGATTAGTTATTTATAAAAGTAGAGGCACCTAAGTTTTAAAGGACGATCATTCCCATGTGGATTTAGTTGGCCTACATTACTATCAGTTCTTTTTTTAGTTTGCATTAAAGTGCGTGAAAATTACAGCCCCCTTACATAATTCTGTTTTCATGGTTTTGCCCTTATTCAATCTAGTGCACGTTTGCTACACCAAAAAAAAGTGTGCACACCTGCATTTCCCAAACAACCTAATAAACTGCTCTCACTCCCAGTCAGCCTCCTGTCACATACCTGTTCTCCCACCCAGTGTTCCCTTTGTCACAGTCAGAATTACCAACATACAAAAATACATGTTATAGTTTGGTTTGATTGAAAATGAAAAAGATTTGTAAGGTTTTTGGCTCTAGCTTATAGGTTTGACCTGTTCACTGATGAGTGTCTCCTTCTGAAGGTATATCCCTATGAAATGCTCATGATAACCAGTAGAGGGAGAGCTAAACTGCCCAGGGATGTGGACAGAACCAGACTGGAGGTATCAGTTTTCCACCTGACTGTGCACAATTGACACTGGATTTCTTTACTTTGTGTAAATAACATGTTACACAAATACAGTTGTAGCAAGGAATGTGCGATATCCATTGCTTCTTGTCATTTTTGCAGTGACCCTTTTTATGGCTTTGGTGCTAACGACGGAACCACCCCCTCCCACCCTCCCCTCCTTTGTTTTCTCCACCTTTGTTCTCAATTCTAGCGCCACTTAGCGCCCGAAACGTTCTTTGACATCTTTGGAATGGAGATCCAGGAGTTTGACAGGCTTCCCCTGTGGAAACGCAACGACATGAAAAAGAAGGCCAAGCTCTTCTAGCACACAGAGCAGCATGCATATACTGTACATTCATTCAGATAGCACACAACAGCTGTAAACTAGATGTAGGTTTTGGTTTATTTCCTTTTCTTCTTGTTTTTTCTTTTATCCTGACATAATCAAGGAAGCCATGAAACGGACTCTTTTTTGCTCTGATGCTTCCTGAGACTGTGAGCTGAATGATTTGTCCCGTTAGACTTGCACAAGAATATCTTCCATGTTCAAAAATGACAAAGAATGCGAATGAATGATAAATAGGGTCATGTTATTTGGTTTGACTGCGCTTGTTTGACTTCTTGCTTTGCTTCGAGTGGAACTGCTTACATTTCTTTCTTGCTTGTTTATTCCTACTATTTGTTGCTGTTGATTCCTGTGGAACTTTGTAAGTACAGTAGAACCTCATGGCACCATTACAAAATGTCCATGCTCTTAGCTCGAACATGTGTCAGCTTTCCTTCGCTTGGGCTGAAACACTTTTAGTCCAAAGTTTGCAAGAATCGGCTCAGTGAGTCTTAGAATTAAAAAAAAAAAAAAAAAAAGCCAATGGAAAAAGCAGTCAGCTGCTCCACCAACTGTTTTACTGGATCTTCATGGAAATGAATCAAGCACCTACACATCATCAGTCTCCTCCCCCTGGCTACTGTAAACGCCACTCATCTGACCCTGACAAAAAAAAAACAAATGTCTCTCTTCTCAGGCTCTCATTAACATGGCGCAACACTTTCCCTTTACGTGTATCAAAAGGACAAATCTTAATATATTTTAATGCCGTATCCAAAATAAAGTAACCAACAAATAGATAAAACATCTAATGTAATGAGCAACTGTATTTGAAAGTACTGTTTTATAAATGAAAACCCACACTGCCATTTGTTGTATTGAAATCTAAGCCAATAAAGCTTTAATTCACCATGAACCATATGATCCTCGGCTATACCAAAGGTACCCACCGCCTCCTTTCTGTCCTGTTTTCTTTGCATTCACCAATAACACACACTGGTTCTGTGATGTCACATGGGGTGAGGGGTATTCATTTCAAGGGGCTCTTGTGAATGGTCCTTAAAACACAGACTAGTGAGCCTATTTACAGCAAATCATTTGCTGCATGAGCAGCACAACTGACCATTTTCCAAAGAATTCCACAACTTTTTAGATAAACTAATAACGGTTTCTTTATTAGTTTTAATAATTCATGTTAGTCTAATTTACAGTTTTGTTAAATATTTCTTGGTTCAGAAAGTGAATATATCTAGGTCAACATTAAGCAACTTTACTTTTTGTTGGCTGTTTTTGTGTCTTAGTGCAGTTGGAAAAACTGTTTGACCTCCTCACCCAGAGGGTTGCCTTTGAGTACGAAGGCAAGTCATGTGAGACTTCATTTTATTTATGTCATAATGTTCATGTTTTCCTTTTTTATCTTCTGAGTTTGCAAAAACATGGCAACTTAGAATCTTTTTAGTATATTAGTATTATATTATTTATATTATTAGTATATGCAGTACATATGCAAACAGGTACCCCGTGTGAATATTTGAGTGAAAGAGGACTTTAACATCATAGAAAATTATGGTGTGGTTTGGAAAGTGGTCAGCAGTGGTGTCAAGCATGGTGCAGTTTGTAATCAGAAACATGCCAGTTTGTCACGACAAAAATCTTCTCTTTAGATCTGTGATGTAAACTAAACAAGCCAAGTAGTGTGCCCTTATTCATTTAGAGGGACACAGGTTTGACTAGCGGGAATAAAACATGTCCTCCCTGAGAGTGCGGGGATACTGACACTGAATATGGAAGAAGGATGCTTGCTTCTGGGGTCACAACACTGGGGTCACAGTGTGCCATTCATGCATTGCCAATGAGCAAAATGACAACAGCAAAACTGTCAATGCTGCTGTAGGAAACTTTGGCATAACTGGAATGTACAGACTCAAAATCTGTGAAACCTGCATAAACAGTGAAAGAAACAGACTGAATACAAGACATTTGTTACGGTTTCATGTCAGTCAATCTCTGCTTTGTTGATTTCTACATCACCTCCCAAAAATAAAACGCTTCTGCTTCTGCCCATGTGATTCCTCAGCAATAATTTTGCCAGAGAAGCCTTGGCTGATGTTGAATTGAGCTGTGCTGAATATATGTCTATAGGGTACATTAGAAAAACACCAAGAGTGTCTAAAGAAGCAAAGGGAGGCAGTTAAATACAGACTGAAGAAACTGGCGGCACGGCAATCAGAAATCACAGTAAGTGCAGTTCAGGCTAGTCATCGCTGAAATGTTGCCATAACATAACAGCACTATACTCTATACAGCAATTATACACACGAACAAGCAGTATGAACTGATAAATGCTTATTCCTGACTCAGAAAAAGTCCTTGGTGATAAGGGAGAGCATCATTCAGAAATATCAGGAGATCCAGGCCATCCTAGATGAGGACCTGAGGATCACCCTGTCCCACTTGGAGATGGAGGAGCGAGCTGCTGTCTCTGCCCTGGATGGGCTGATGGAGAGGAACTGTTCTCTTATCCAGGAGATAGAGCAGGACCTGGCCAGACTCACTGTGGCGATGGAGCAGACTGACATGGATCCTGAAACAATGGTGAGTGAACCTGACAGTAGCAAAGTCCAGTGCACCAAATATGATTAAAATTTCATATATACCTACTCATGTGTGCAACATATGTGATGTTTCATTTTCAACTTGCATTTAATGTTTTTAGTCTTTTTTGCTTTTTTTCAGTCTTTGTTTTCGTACTCTGACCCACAAAACCCGGACACAGTGGACAGGTATGGAACCAGAACCTAATTAATAAAACCTGATTCAGTTTAAAACACTGGATTAACAGCTCATTTTTCTTATGGTCTGCCTCCTGCAGAGTGATGGATCTGCTAAACAAGAGTGACCCGAGCACCGTGAGCCTGGACGAGGCTAAAGCTGAACAGATCCTCAGCCTCACTAACAACATGCTTCTGCTTATCTGCTCACAAACCCCGATAATCAAGAAACTCATCCAAAGTTGTCAGTTCACACACTGTTTCTATAAAGCGTATAACCACAGCATAACTTGTTTAAGATGTAGGTTGTCCTGTATTAAAATATTAAATATTTGTCTCCAGATTCCAGTGAGGTGTGTCTGGATCCAGAGACAGCCCACCCAAAGCTGATCATCTCCCCCAAAGGTGACAGTGCCACCTATACTGACACCTGGCAGCAACTCCCTGACGTGCCCGGACGCTTTGACACCACCCTAAATGTCATCAGCTTTCAAGGCTTCAGCTTTGGTCGCCATTACTGGGAGATTGACGTGACTGGGAAGACCTACTGGGAGCTAGGTGTCACCTATCCCACCATTCCCCGCAAGGGCACCAAAGAGGATTGCTGGCTGGGCCGGGGGCACGAGTCTTGGTGTGTGGAGTTCTTTGATGGGGAATATACAGCCTGGCACGGAGGGGTGCCACATCAGCTGCCTTTCACAAAACGCTTCTGTCGGATTGGTGTTTTGTGTAGCTTTCCTGCAGGAACGGTGATGTTTTTTGAAGCAGACAACATGACGCCACTGTTTTCCTTCTGTGCAGCAACCTTCACAGACTGCCTCCACCTGGCCCTCTGTCCTGGTCATGACCACAATGGCATCAACGCGAAGCCTATTATTATCTGTAATCCTGCATCGCATACCAGTGATCTCTAACTAGCAGCACCATGAAAGTAATTCCTTAACTCTACTTTCTAATCAGGCACCAATTATATAATATGCAAGATTTCACTACTGAGGAAAGAGAGTGTCTTCTTAATAAATCCAACAGTCTGCTAAAAGACTAAATGTAATGCTGGAGGAGTAAAAGCACAATATGAGTTAGACATAACTAATATTACAATTAACAGCTGCAAACCCTTTTAACCTTTTTAGGATGCCAGATTAGACAGTGATAGACATGCAATATGCTGAAGTGACCCTTCATTGTAATAATGACATCTATCACAATTGCACAATGCTACTGTAGAGGCACAATGTGATTAAAAATCATTTTGGCAAGAAGACAAAGAAACTCCAGTGCATGTATATAAGTAAAAAAATATATAAATATTAGAAGCAGTTTTCCTCTTTAAAGAAAAATAGGTCAAAAGACGTTTAGTCTTACTAAGTGAACAGATATTATAAAAAGGGTTTAGTTTACTTGGGAGTCATAAATGTTACTGATACTAATATACAAAAAAAGAATAGTATATTATATTGAAAATAAAGTCATGCTGTGTACCTCAGTTTATTGATCTTGCAAACAAGATCTAAGAGCACACAGTAATTTATCCTGAGATGCACCTAACGTAGTGGATCCAAAGTCTGCTTTCAAACAAACAACGGACTTTTTTCAAACATGCTCTCTGACCCTTTGTGTCACATCTGAATGAATTCATTTGAAGCAATTTCAACGTGAAAAATATTTCAAAGTGTGTCAGAGACAGTTATCTGGATTTTGCACCATTAATTGTTTATTATAAGCATTGATAAACTGTCTTCTACCTAGTGTTAGTGTAGAAATAACTTTATAAGACCACAGTTAAAATCAATAAAACCGACTCAACAACAGGGATAGGTGCCAGACACCCCTGGAGACTCAAAGGTTTGTGTACTTACATAAATGTTTAGAAAAGCGTGAGGGATCTGCCAGACACTGCACTCTCACTCTACTCTTCCAGATGTTTTGTGATCCACTGCCATCATGAACCTAAAGCTCCTCTTTTTTTGCCTCTTCTTAGCGGTGCTGGTCATACCTGCTGAAGTATGTATTCATTATATATATTGGTAATACACAGCAATCATGTGGAAAATAAGCAAATGTATTGACTTTAATGTGCAATGTTTCCTGCAAATAAAATGCAGTTTGTTTCTGTTTAAATAGATGAATTCATTATCTTTTTCACTGATATCAACAAAATTCAAAATGGTTCTTATGTGGTGCTGTCATTGCCAAGTCTTTTTTTTCAGCTGAAAAATAAAAAGGACGACAAACATGACCGTGCTCATCATGATCATGGGCATCGGGCTCATGGGAATCGGGATCATGGGAATCGGGATCATGGGAATCGTGAACAGGAGAGATCTGGGCATCGAGCTAAACCTCACATGGGGAAAGACAGATTTAAAGACATAACTGAAGGTAAGTGCTTCTTTTTATTTATTTCCCAATATATGTAATAGCCCATGAGTCCTCACAGCACTTCACTCCAAAAAACTAAATATCCCACTACTAAATCAAAAATATGTTTAATATGGTAAGAGAAAGGCAATGCTTTACATCTAAAGAAAAAATATATTATTTTAGATTATTACTTTAAGATTGTGGAGAAAACTCCTGCTGCTGATGATGACGATGATGACGATGACCACAGCGTTTTAGACTGGCTTTTTGAACTTCAAGAACCAGAAGGTAGGAGCATAAACTCTCAGGTATTCTACATGAATATTTACACCCAAAGCTCTAATTTAAACCTTATGTTCCCACACTTACTGTTTGTCATTTGCACAGCTCAATGCAACCCCAACCCTTGCCTCCACAATGGAGTGTGTCAGCAGAAAGGCAAAAAAAAAATCAAGTGTGAATGTCCTAGTCCTTACAAGGGAAAGCGATGCGAGAAAGGTTTGGGAAAAAAAATGTTCTTTATGCTTTGGTCAGACTGCACATTGGTCAAATATGTGAAATAATAATGAGCAAAAGTGAATTCATATTAAAACATTTTATTGTGTTATGATCTCAGGTCCAAAACATTGTCCAAAAGGTAGATGTGGGCGAGGGGAATGTGTGCTGACTTCGACTCCTCCATTTTACCAGTGCAAATGCAAGGCTCCATTCCAGCCTCCAGACTGCAAGACCTGTAAGGAGTATTTCTTCATCTAATGAAAAACAAACTACATCTGTTCCCTTAGTTTCTAGATTTCATGCTCCCACTGTGTACTGTTTCTCTGCAGTTTCAGTGTGTCAACCTAATCCATGTAGAAATGGTGGAAAATGCATCAAAGATGGTAATGACTTCGACTGCCAGTGCCCTTCAGGGTATAGAGGACATTTCTGCCAAGTTGGTAAAAAATACACTACATTATTGTTTTCCATTTTCCAGTCTGTCTTTATACCAGAAATTTTGACTGTGTGTGATATCTTTCTGAGGCCCAAATGACTGCTATGTGGACGATGGAGAGTCATATCGCGGCAATGTGAGTGAGACAGATGATGGCGATGAATGCCTCTTCTGGAACTCCCACTTCATCTTGGCGAAAGGAACTGATCCTTTCACCTCCTTTGAGGACAAAGATGGCCTTGGCCATCACAATTTCTGCAGGTCAGGAGAAAATAAATAAGTGTATTCCACCTGCAGACGACATGTGCAAGAGGATGTTTGCTCACACATTTTCTATAACACAGAAACCCAGATGGAGACAAAATGCCCTGGTGTTTCTTCAGAAAAGGCCACAGGTTGCTGTGGGACTACTGTGACGTGAGAAAGTGTCCTGAGCCAACACGTCAGTTTTAAAGCCTTAGACCATTTTCTGACTATGAGCTTAGTCCAGAGAAATTAGCCGTGTTTTCCTCTTGCTTTTTCAGGTGTGCTGCCAACTATCCCTGAGCCCACTTCTGCCAGTCCCCAGCCGACAAAGCCTGAACCTACAGCCAAACCTACAGCCGAACCTACAGCCGAACCTACAGCCGAACCTCCAGTCAAACCTCCAGTCGAACCTACAGCCGAACCTCCAGTCAAACCTCCAGTCGAACCTACAGCCGAACCTACAGCCAAACTTACAACCAAACCGGCAGCCAAACCTACAGCTGAACCTACAGCTGACCCCAAACCAACAACTATCAAACCCGTGCTAACTACCATACCCACAATAACTGAGCAGCCTACTCAGAGTTCACAACCTTCTGCACCCACTCATGGTACTGCTCCACCTCAGTTTTCCACATGTGGGAAACCTCAGCCAAAAAAGCCCATTACCCGAATTTTTGGGGGTCTGAAGGTTGCTCCGGGGGCTATACCCTGGCAGGTATCTGTGCAAGTGAGACCAAAGAATACCAACCAGCCGTTCAGACACGTCTGTGGAGGAGTTCTCATCGCGAGCTGCTGGGTCCTGACAGCTGGACACTGCATGTAAGCACAGTCATAGTGGCTGATTATGACTTTACCCAAGGTAACGTGATCTGTATTGAATCATGTGTTTGTGTTTGAACAGTGAACAAAGAAAGGACATGCAGGTGGTTTTGGGAGATCTGTCACTAAATAAAAATGACACCACAGAGCAAACTATACACGTTGAAGAAGCTATTGTTCATGAGAACTACCAGGAGACTCCTGAAGCTGTTCACAATGACATAGGTGATCCATGTTTCTCATTTTAATCAAATAAGCAGTCATATAGTTAACAGTATTAGAATATAATGCTTGAATGAGAGTACCTGTCTTCTATCTGTCTTTTTCTTTAGATAAGGTTGGGATGTGAGAATGTCACCAATTAGGGACAGTCAAACAGTATCATCTGAAAAAACAGGATTGAAAATTAAGAACTCTTGTACTTGTTTCATTTTTAATTTTGATATGACTTTTATCCAAACTGCATTTCTTGGGCAGGCTTGCTGAGGCTGAGTGGCACTCATGGGATTTGTGCCCATGAGACCCAGTTTGTGAAGACAGCCTGTCTGCCCGATACCCAATTGCCTGATGGGACAGAATGTACCATTTCTGGATGGGGAAGTACTGAGCAATGTAAGACACTTAGTGGCACTTTAAGGCTGAAGTTAAAGTTAAAAGTTTAAGGCTAAGGTCCCAGTAACCTCTGGATTTAATTGGCATACCGCCACTGAAATTGGCAACAATTGTGTTAATTATATATTTTTCCACTTTATCTCTGCAGCTGATTATGGTTCCAACCATCTGCTGGAGGCCAATGTACTGCTGATCAACCAAGAGAAGTGCTCTGAACCCCTTATTTATGGCAGATTCCTGGATGAGAGCATGTTTTGTGCTGGCCACCTGCAAGGAGGAGTGGATTCCTGCCAGGTCAGTACAGAAAACTTGCTGGATAAATTCAGACTATCATTCAAAGTATACGTGACTAAATTATGAGGTAAGTAGTCTAGTTCTACCTGGCCAGCTGTTTTCTCTTGTTTCAGGGTGATTCAGGTGGACCACTGACGTGTAAGCAGAACAGTACCCATGTTGTCTATGGTCTGGTGAGTTGGGGAGATCAGTGTGGAAAGAAGAACAAGCCAGGGGTCTACACAAGAATCACTCACTTCCTGAACTGGATCAGATCAAAGACTGGAGCAGCAGCTTCATAAGCAACAAGCCAGCCAAGGGTTTGGTTAAGAATAGAGTTATCATGATTTAGCTTTTTGGATACTGTGCAGGTGAACATGGTATTAAACTTTCAAACACCGTGGATCATGCTGTTCTATCATTGAGCAAATTTACCTGGTAATGTCAATTCAATGGATTTTAACCTTGTACACAAGTATGAAGTCATAATTTTCCTAACTAAAGCCAATCTAACAACTTTACATTACAAAGGATACACATGGAAAAGAAAGACAATAAATTTGAAATGTGATTTCATAGGAAAAAGCATCATATAGTCTCATCAATTAAACACAATTTTGTCCTCTCAACAGGAATCACATTATGATTTAATAAAAATATAGATAATTGTGGTTATTTAAAATAAAAAGAATAAAAATAGTAATAACCAAATTTATCATTCTTTATCAGTGGAGTGATGGGATATTTACATCAAGCTGACAAATGTTTCCTTCATATTTATGTCAATCTGGAAGTTTTCTTGATGCTTTTCTGTGGCTTCATGTCCTCACCAGGCCCAAGGGTAGGAGAAATGGATTGCTATACCCATAATCAGAAGGGATATGCTTATCCTTTGAAGTTTATGAAAATGTGATGGGTGCCTGGTAGCTCCAGGGAGGGGCGAGCTCATGTGAGGTCACATTTTCTGATAAATATTAATTTTCAGCTTGAAAAAAAAGGGTATTTATTGATATAGTGGAAATCAATACTATAAAAACGATAAATGAGAAAAAAGATAAGTCTTGGTAAGTTTCTAGAAAAACAGCATGAGTGTGCATGTTATTTGACCTCCCTAGTTCATTCGTTTGCAGCAGGGCTCTGTACAGTCACTGACATCTGAGACTGAAAGCATGCATGTCCTCAAAGGTCTGGTAAGCTGAGGAGACAGTAGTACAAAAAAACAAAGGCAGTATTTTAAATCTTTTTATTGTTGTTTCTGCTAAATAATTTTGAGGATGATCCTGATCTCACTTGAAATGTATAATTACTGTATATGACAACTGCACTGAAAAGGTAATATGGAAAACACTATATACCTACATGTATAGTGGAAAACATACAATAAGTAAGAGAAAAAATATATAATACAGTATAATAATACAGTATTTTAAAGCCTTTTCCTCTCCACCATGGGTAGAAGTAATGAGAAATGTATAGAGGGCTCATATTCTACCATAGTTTTCTAGAGTTAGATGGTTTATCAACTTTTTAGGTGATTTTTCTACCATTTCATTTACATAATGTGAGCAAAATTTGAATCCATGTGAAAAAAGATTGATCAATGAATCATTCAGTATTGCTCTCTAGTGTTACTCCATCTGTGTTAACATGCCAATCCCAGGGGTCCTTAATCCAAAACAAGGTAAGAGGCTGCTTGTTCAGCCCATTCATATCAATACATGGGTTTAACATGGGGTACAGGCTCTCTGTGGAGGGCACACAGAAACAGTGGAGCAGAGTCATCGCATCAGCATCATAGAATGACAGCTCCCCCTTCTGGAGATTTGCTAGTATTCCCAGCTTTCTGACTCTCTTTGCAACTGACAGCTGCTTCTCCTGTGTATCATGACATGCCACATACTGCCCATCTCCATGGTAGATGCACCAGGATGTGCTGTGCATGCCTAAGCTGGAGGAATTCTGATTTGGACCATCTTTTTTATCGACTGGTCCAGTGGTTACACCTATCAGCCAGTAGGGTTTCTCCTGGACAATGACTTCCCAGTAGTGCAGGCCAGTAGAGAAACACTCCTGAGCCAGGACGCTGTACTGGGAGTCGTATGGTTGAGGGCTGGGAGCTTCACTGATTGGCTGTCTTCTCCAGTACACTTGTTTTCTGTCCTGGGATATTTCCAGTTTTGCATGTGCTGTCCTGGAGTCCAGAGTAAAAGAACTTAGATCTGCAAACAAAATTCAGTACACAATTACACAGATAGTGGAGGTTCATTTTAAACAGCAAAATACTGGATTCTTTACTAACATGACCACATTCGTGGAAAGTGAGGGGAGAGGGCCACAGAGAGGTCATCCACCAGTCTCTCCACTGTCCTCATCTTCTCAGGGTCACATAAGTCCCTGTCTATTTCCTGGATTGGTGCTAAATCCAAAGTCTCACTATGAAAGCAAAAGTCCATTAGAAGGCAAAACCATAAAAAAGAGGATAGTCAAAAATAAAGTAATGATTTACTCACCAGAGATTCTGTGCCGTTATTTGCTGTTGAAAATAAACAGGTCATGCACTATTATATGTACTGTAATAACAGAAAACATTTAGGCTGACATTAACACATTGTCATAACTCGAGGGAATCTACCTGTAAGAATCTTAGACCGTTTGTTTCTTGAAGCAGTGATTTCATGGCAGCTCTGAGGTCATCTATCTCTTTGATCTGGGCCTCGATGATGTCCCTCTGGGCCTCCAGCCACTCTGTCATGTGTGTCTCCTCTGCATCTATAATCTGCATCATCAGACGCTCATCGCCATCCAGCACCACACGGATCCTGCTGTACTTGTCTGAGATTCTCTCTCTGAACTCCGCAGCGGACTTCTAGGAAATACAAAATAATACACAGTTTAAATGCCTGCAAGACAGGATTCTCTGAATTAAAAAAGGGCAATTTCACACTGATCCTACCACTGTTTGTGTATACAGTGATTCCAAGTCCTTGATGGCATGTTCTGCTTCACTCCTCTTCTTAAGCAGTTGATTCACAGATATTTCTAATATGCTCTAAAACAAAAATACAACAGGCCTTGGAAATAAATACTGAGAGAGAAATAAAAAATAACGACATGTACAATAAAATAAAACCAATAAGACAAAATAAGACTAATATTAACCTTAAAGTCTGTGCAGGCTTCATGGAGCTGAGATGCTTTGTGCTCCTTGTGCTTGCCAACCAGGACACACAAACAGCATACAGGAACCCTGTCCTCCATACAGAAAAGTTTGAGCTCATCTTGATGATCCCTGCACTTCAGAGACAGCGGATCCCCCGTCACCTCCACGACCGTGTGCTTCCTCAGAGCAGACCTCTGTTGATGCAGCAGAGCATGGGCCTGGCACAATGAGGCGTCGCAGGTCAGGCAGGTCCTTATGGCTACTGATGGTGTCTCTATGCAGTGATCGCAATGAATAGTTGAAGACGATTTAGTTTCCCCCCTTGTCTGTAGTTCTGCTGTCGTTGGTCTGCTAGTGGTGAAGTTCTTTACTTTGGTCTGAAGACTGGTGTTTATCTTCAGGGTGAGGTCAGAGGGGAGGAATACCCGACACTCTGGACAGAAGGAAGGACCCTCGTCAGACCCATCAGTTTCCCACACAGTCTGGATACAGGTGAGACAGAAGTCATGTCCGCATGGGAGCGTCACAGGGTCTGTGAAGACATCCTGGCAGGCAGGACACTTCAAAGATTCCTCAGCAGTCCCCATAGCTCTGCTCGCAGCTGATACAGCGTCTGTGTTCTGTGCTCGTAGCCTCATGCTCATGAATGTTTCAAAGGCCTCTTTCCGCATGCACACACCACTCATGTGCCTCAGTGTCAGATTACTAAAGACCAGTGGATAACGTCCAGTAGCTGTTTCACACCGCTAATTGAGGCGAGCACACACTTGTTTAAGAAGTTTACATTTCCAACAAACTGGATGAAGTGAATGAAGCTTCAGGGTATTTTCTCTGAATTCATTTAAAATACAAACAAACAAAAGGAAATCATTTTTGGATCAGTGTTACAGCAGCTATATAGACTAACCAATATAATGCTGATCAAAAGGCAGCTTCAATTCACCCTTTTCTCATTTTTCATAAACAATGAATTGCTTTAACATTAATTAAACTGTTATGATTCAGGTGTAAGTAAAGTATTTTTTCCCTGTTGAACAACAATGAATACATAATATGTATGTCTTAAAATGGACAGTGCAATTCTACGTCTTTAGATACTAACAGCTATTTTTTTGCAATTAGTTTTATTTAAGGTAAAATAAAAACTAAGGTAAACAAAGCTGGTGTAGTTTGTATTGTCAGTGTAATGGAAAACTGAGTTTGAATGATTGATTATTGTTACTGATTATGGTTTTTATTGTCTCTTACTGTATTCTTGGTTTTTCAGGTTTCACAGGTTTTCATTTACAGGTTGATTCACAGAGTTCAGTAAGGCTCATGTGTTTTTCATAATCATATCTGATGTTTATGTTCTTCCTGACCTAGTATAGTCTGACATTAAGGGACACAGTGTTCTCAAGGATGTTAGTGTATCTGGGAGAAAGGTTCCTTTAGACACTAGGTGTGAGGAAGGGACCAGTATAACAGAGCACGCCCAGGATGGAGGGTTAACTGTCCAATGAGAATATAGAGTTTTAGAATACAGCCTTATTAGGGAATCACTTTGTAGAACAATAGGGAAGTACAGACTTAATTATCTGATTATGTGAATGATTATTTGCATTTACTTTGCATATCTGTATAAGTAGAGGCCTCAGCCTAATAGAGCTGAGCAACTGGGGAACAACAGGGGAACAACAGGGGAAGACTGATCAATTGAGTTCTGTTCTGTTCTGTTTTGCTCCTTTCTTGCAAGAAATATATTCTGAAAAGACAATCTGTCTGCACTCTCTTTATTGCTCATCCAACGGGTTTTGCCACAACACTCAATAAAGCTGGTGTAGTTTGTATTGTCAACCCCCGGGATTGTACTTCCTCTATCAGTACGTGCCCGCCCAACAGAGGTTTTATTTTTGCGTAACGTTACGTACAAACTGATTTTCTAACTCTATTTCTGTGCGCGGGTCCGTATGGCGTGCGTACACGTCGTTCGTGAATAGCTCAACTATCACTTTTCACAGCCAGCGTGGGCTGTATATGTGGCAGCACAGCACAGGCAGACCGGCTGACTACGTGTCTCCTGCAGTACATTCATCAGTGTAGCTGTGGTTGGTTGTCACATTGTCAGGTAAGAGCTTCTGGAAAAACGTCTTGGTGCATTCTGTCGTAAACAGCAGCTGAACTCAGGGTAAGCTGCCTATTAACAGCTAAGCTAAGGTTAGCTAGCGAAGCTACACTTGGGCTTATTCACTATAGCTAAAGGCTAAAGGCTAAAGGGTTCACCTGTGGTAATGCTGAGGTTTGCTGGGTGTGAATAGCGCCTGGCCTCTTGCTTTTAGCTTCCATGTCTTTCTAACTAGTGCAATTGCATCATCTTCACTGGCTCAGTGTTCAGGTTCAAGTACCTGCACAGTCCTGACAACATCAGAGCACATGATGCCAGCCTTTGATATAATGACTTTTTAGCTTCATCCTTGTTGTAGCCATCCGGTCTGTCTGTCACAGCCAAGCACAGTTTGTCTCTGATGAGGTTCTTTCACTGGTAGAGTCACCTGAAGCTGGTTTGTGTGTCCGTCACAGCTGTCTTGAAGTGTCAGTGCCATGTTTGCCAGGCTGGCCTTGTGCTCCCGCCTGCCATCCAGGGTCCGGCAGTCAAATGTCTGTCCAGTCTCCATCAGAACGTTCTCTCAAGCCAAATGTAAGTACCTTCTTTGTAACAGCTTCTTTTGTTATACCCTAAGTGGGCACCTCTGTTATCATCACTCTCATGATGAATACTGTGTAATAAAATGGGACTTTATGTTTTCTTTGCAGTCTCACTGCCTCGGGCCCATGGGAAGTCTTTTGCCCACCGCAGTGAGTTAAAACAGGCCAAACGCATTGTAGTGAAGCTTGGGAGTGCTGTGGTGACACGTGGAGATGAGTGTGGTCTGGCGCTGGGACGACTAGCTTCAATAGTCGAACAGGTAACACCGCATTAAAAAAAAAAAAGTAAACAAAAGCAACAATTGCTGATGATGGTTGTGTAAGTGTGAAGAAGAAGAAACTGAGTGTTATTACTTGTGTGTGTCCTGTCAGGTGGCCATGCTGCAGAATCAAGGCAGGGAGATGATGATTGTTACCAGTGGAGCTGTGGCATTTGGGAAGCAGAGACTGAGACATGAGATCCTGCTGTCTCAAAGCGTCAGACAAGCCTTGCATTCTGGACAAAACCAACTCAAGGACATGGTGACCAATAATCTTTAACCCCGGGAAATTAAGTCCTTATTTAAATAGACATAAACATTTACCACACTTAATTTTGTTCATGTTTTTCAGTCAGTCCCAGTTTTGGAGGCAAGGGCATGTGCAGCTGCTGGACAGAGTGGCCTGATGGCATTGTATGAAGCTATGTTCACCCAGTACAGCACCTGCACTGCACAAGTATGTGTTTGATTTCTCACAGAATTTAGTCTTGACAACAAATTACTTAAAAGCACTTAATTAATTCTATATCTGTGTGTCCTCCCCTTCTGTAGATTTTGGTCACTAACCTGGATTTCCATGATGAGCAGAAGCGTCGCAACCTGAACAGTACACTCTATGAACTACTGAGGATGAACATAGTTCCTATCATCAACACCAACGATGCTGTTGTTCCACCTCCTGTTCCCAACAGTGACCTTCAAGGGGTAAATGTAGGTATCATGTGAAGGTTATGCTTGAAATGCTAAATGTGTTCCAGAACTGTAATGGTGGATTGCTTAAAGCAATTAATGACATATGTTTCTTTTCACTTACATTTCCCTGCTCTCAAATATTTTAATTCGCATACATATGATTTTAATTCCTGCTTTAAATGCACTGTACTAATTCAAGTATGGTGGTCTTATTTTCTGCTTTTTGTGCACAGACCTGGTTGTGTTATCTCAATATGTTGATTGTTTTGTATCTGAATAGGACTGGGAGGTTTTTGCACGGCTGCAACTGATAAGCTGTCATTATTCAGTATAAAATGATAAAGTGATTTTCGTTTTGGCTTAATGAAATGTCTGTTTGTTTTTCAGGTAATAAGCATCAAAGATAATGACAGTTTGGCAGCACGGCTGGCTGTTGAAATGAAAGTAGACCTCCTTATTGCCCTGTCTGATGTTGAAGGTAGAGAAATAACCACTAATTTGATATGATTTTATTTAAATTGTGTGTAAGCTTTCACATTAGTTCAGTTTGTGTTAAATCTTTTCAAAGGGGGCTAAGGACAATTTGCATGCAAATGTTTAAAACATTTCATTTGTGAATTTATGAAATACAGCTGTTAATATTTTTGTCTGTTTTCCAGCAGTTGCATAATAAAATTGTCCATAGTTATTATTGTTATCAGGTAATCAACTAACAAAATCAGTGTGGCTGCTCTAGTTCAGTGAAGGACAAAAAGGTGATGACAAACATTGTTTCTTACAGGTTTATATGACAGTCCCCCAAGCACAGATGATGCTAAGCTCATTGATATATTCTATCCCGGTGACCAGCAGTCAATCACTTATGGCACGAAGTCTAGAGTTGGCATTGGTGGCATGGAAGCCAAGGTCAGTATGACAGACAAATTCATCTTTATCTGAAAAAAAGATTGTTGGTTGAATCATAAAGTTTGATTGTACTTGACAACATTATCTCATTCAGGTGAAAGCAGCACTCTGGGCACTGCAGGGTGGTACGTCTGTTGTCATTGCCAACGGCACACATCCTAAAGTCACTGGTCACGTCATTACAGACATTGTAGAAGGGAAGAAAGTTGGCACCTTCTTCTCCGAAGTGAAACCTGCAGGTACTGGGAATGACGATCTGGGAAGAATATTTTATCCACTGTCTGTGCTTTTATATGTGATGTGTGTATTATTACCACCACCAGGTCCAACGGTGGAGCAGCAGGCAGAGATGGCCCGAAATTCAGGCAGGGTTTTGGCCTCCCTGCTCCCTGAACAAGTGAGTTTCTTGTGGCCTGGCTAACTGAAGTGAGATTTCAAATGCTGTGGTATATGTTGTCATGGGAGATAAGTCTTTTTTTTTTTTTTTAGGTTTAATTGCAGTAGTCACATAGAAACAGTGGGATGGCATATATTTCATTTAATTTTTTCATAAAAAATATTAAGGTATATTAAGATTTAATGCAATGTTTTCATTTAGGTAATTTTAGTTAAAGTCCCCTAAATATATGCAGATCTCCTTGTATCCTTCCTAAATTAATTTAAATAAGACGAGACAGAGAGGATAACACTAAAATGGAAAAAAATGCAATGGCTCCCCAGGGCCATCATATTTACATTCAGCAGCAGTAGCTTTAATTATTCTTGATAGTGGTAAATGTTAATCATATCAGGATGTGTGCCTCTGTTTGTTTTTCTAGAGAGGAGAGATCATCTGCTGTCTTGCTGAGCTGCTTACAGAGAAGAAAGATGAGATCCTGAGTGCTAACAAAAGAGACATGGAGGTAGCAACAGCATCAGGTACAGAAGAAGGGTGACCCAACACTGGTCTACAGCTGCATGCAGTCATCTGACTGTCAGTGCTGAGCACACACCTGTACGATTTTTACTTAGGAAAACTGGCATATGAAGGAGGCAGAGGTCATCTGTGTGACAGCATTGGTTAGCTTTTATTGTATCTCTGGAGTGGCTCAGGCAGCTTCTCAGCTGAAGGCCTATGAATGTATAGTATATAGTATTTATAGGTCTGGCAAGACCTATCTTGGGTTGTAGCTTGTAAAGAGACTGCTCTTCAAACGGATTAATTAAGTTTTCACTTCTGTCTTACCATATGTCCGCTTACTGAAAGCAAACAAGTATCTTTGTTTGGATTTGTATAGTACTGCTTTTTCTGTCTTTTTACTCCTTGTGTTTTCTTGTAGGTTGTTTCTCCCAGGCGCTTATCAACAGACTGAGTCTGTCAACTGCTAAGCTGAACAGTCTTGCCATTGGTCTGCGTCAGATTGCGGTGTCCTCCAGGGACAGCGTGGGTCGGGTGCTGAGGAGGACCAGGGTGGCCAACAACCTGGAGCTGGAACAGATCACGGTCCCCATCGGAGTCCTGCTTGTTATATTTGAGTCACGTCCTGATTGTCTCCCACAGGTCAGTCGAGCCCAGTGCGCAGCATGTAGACTTTATTACTATTAGCTGGCAGTCCTTTTACAGTCAGAGACCTTTAATCTGTTTATCATTGGAAGTGTGACTTGCATTTTTATTTTGGCATTTCAGGTGTCAGCTCTGGCTATTGCCAGTGGAAATGCTTTGCTACTGAAGGGGGGTAAAGAAGCTTCCAACACTAATAAAGTTCTGCATCAGCTCACTCAGGAAGCACTTTCCATTCATGGAGTGTCAGATGCTATTCAGCTGGTAAGGATGTAAACATCATTATCTAAACGCAGTGCACATTTTTACATGGTTACAGTATTAAGTCTGTGTTACATTATTATCCCTGTAGGTGAGCACACGTGAAGAAGTTGAGGATCTGTGCAGACTAGACAAGATGATCGACCTAATCATTCCAAGGGGATCGTCCGAGCTGGTCCGGGACATCCAAAGGGCAGCGAAGGGGATTCCTGTACTGGGCCACAGCGAGGGTGTCTGTCACGTCTATATTGACAGCAGTGCCAGCATAGATAAAGCTATTGATATTGGTATGTGGTTCTTGTGTGAAGGTTGGAGAAAATATTTCTGCTGTGATTTGGTCACAGTGGTGTACATAGTATCTTGTAGTTGTAGGAGTGGTTAACTTGTTAGGCTAACCCAGAACTGCTGAATCAGTATACTAACATACTATGTTTCATTTTAGTAAGAGACTCAAAATGTGACTACCCTGCGGCCTGTAATGCCATGGAGACCCTGCTTATTCACAGAGATTTGCTGCGAACCCCTGTATTTGATCAGCTCATTGACATGCTGAGAACAGAACATGTAAGTACCAATACATATGTTGGTACATATGTACATATGTTTAGGCACAGTTATTACAGGTATTACACATAGCTACAGAAACACAAACAGAATTTCTGGAGAGAGTTTAGCACTTGACTCAGGCCAGTGAAACATTTTTTGTTTATTTTGGATTGATTACATTATCGTCGATATCTGTTGATAAATCATTGTACCGTGACTTTCTTTCAGGTGAAGATCCATGCAGGACCCCGGTTTGCGTCCTACTTAACTTTCAGCCCCTCTGAGGTGAAGTCTCTTAGGACAGAGTATGGGGACCTGGAGTGTTGCATTGAGGTGGTAGACACCATGCAGGATGCTGTGGACCACATCCACAAATATGGCAGCTCCCACACAGATGTCATTGTTACAGAAAATGAAGAAACAGCTGAACAGTTTGTGCAGCAGGTGGACAGTGCCTGTGTATTCTGGAACTGCAGCACTCGCTTTGCTGATGGCTACCGCTTTGGCCTAGGTATGTACAGTATCAGGCAATGACAACAGTAACAGTTTTACTTCTTAATGCTCTATGAGAAAAATATGAGTATACATATAAAAGGATTTAATCTGCCACCGTCTTGAAAATGTGACAAAGGAATTCATTTTCCAATACTGATTTTGCAGGAGCTGAGGTTGGTATCAGCACGGCACGGATACATGCCAGGGGTCCAGTGGGATTGGAGGGTCTGCTGACAACCAAATGGGTCCTCCGAGGGGAAGGACACACTGTGGCTGACTTCTCTGAGCAAGGGAGCATGAAATACCTTCATGAAAGTATCCCTGTGCCCCAGGGGAGTTTTACTTAATTGACCAAAGCGTTAGATACATTACCAGGAGAAAATATAACTGAAGTTTACTCAGTTTATTTAAAGGTTTGTGTCTGCTAGTAGCACTTCAACTTCTTAGCTGCTGCTTCATCACTATGTTGGTGCAGGAAGCTTGTATGCAGAACAGAGGTTACTTTTAATGGACATTCTTGGCCTAGTGAACCTCTGCATAAACCTGTGAATCCTTTTGTTTAGATAAATATCTTCCTCCTGAAAGAATGACTTTGATGATTGACAAGAGGGACATATATACTTAGGTAAAAGGAAAAAAATTAACTTATTCAGTTATGCATATGTGAGAAACAGCATACACAGACAAAGCTCTTTTCACCTGTAAGGTCATTTTTATAGCAGCAGAAAACAAACCATGGACCCAGTCTTGATTTTCTAACTTATTTTTCTATGTACAGACTCTCCCTTGGTCTTTTTGTAATTTACTGTACGTGTTTCTTCTGTCCAGGGTCTTTACTCAACTTTATTTTTCTCCCTGTCTCTTTGCAAAGATGATTTAATAAACATGCTGTACAGTTCTTAACTCATGATTTTGTGTTTTATCTATTACAAACTGTATCATAATTCACCTGATTTACAAATGCAGTGTTGATTTTAGGTATTACACAACTAAAATAATAATGTTCAGTAATTCTATTCATTTTTTTAAAAACTTTTTTAGACTATTCTCTTAAATATTTGCAACTGTTATGCATGTGATTTGCAAAGGGAACATAACATTGTTTATTTCAGTAATTTACAGTGATGTAAGATACAGTATATGCAAGTAATACACTAGTTGCTTTTGTTCTGAAACATTGACAAATTAAAATTAAACCAAAAGGCCTGCAGTGGTTCAGATGTGAGATGGATGTTGAGCACCTTAAGAGCTTCCCAGTCTTCAGTTTAGCACATAGCTATATAGACTGAGATGCCCCATGAAATGTTCTGAAATGCGCTTCACCTGCAACTATGTTGCCTGGTTCAGCCTAGCTGTTCTGGACATTTAACTAGTAAGTCTAGTCGACATCAGACTTCTGTGATGTATTTGGATGTTCTTATCAAGGAATTAGGTTTTGTAATTTCACAAAAATTACAAACCTATCCACGTTTTTAAAGACAGAGAAAATCTGAATCAGGTACCCAATTTAACACGGGCAGGAATGAGATGATATGGCCTATTAACGCATGGCAACGGTTAAAAGACAGACATGGACATGATAAACATGGACACAATGCTGAGCCACGTGACTGGTTTTCTGCAGCTGTCATTAGAAGACTGGTCAAACTGGAAAAAGTGATGGGTTTTACCAGTTCTACCATCTTTGCAAAGTGTTTCTGTGTATTGTTGGTACAGCTCTAAATCAGTAATGCTTTTCAGATGAGTAACTTAAAATTGCACAACTGTCAGGATACACTTCCATTTGTTTCATTGTGTTTAAATGAAATGTAAATGAGCGAAATATAAATATTTCACCAGATATTTAAAAACTATTTTCACAACCTGCCAACAATGTATTGGATAAGCAGTAGCCTATTTGCTGGAGTCTAATAATGTATATTTTATTCATTTTTTTTCTTTATCTTCTTTTCCTTTCAGCTGCTCCCTTCAGGGGTCACCACAGCGAATCATCTGCCTCCATTTAACCCTATCCTCTGTATCCTCCTCACCCACACCAACTATCTTCATGTCCTCCTTCACTACATCCAAGAACCTCCTTTTTGGTCTTCCTCTAGACCTCCTTCCTGGCAGCTCTAACCTCAGCATCCTTTTACGAATGTAAAAGTTTCTTTCTTTATATATATTCTATATTCTATTAAGGCAGCCATTTTACAGTGCAAGAAGAATAAAATATTATAACCTAACAATATATAATAGAATCTAACAATAATTTAGACATATTAATATTACAACCTACAAAAGAATCAAAGTTTTCAAATAAAAAGTGTGTTATTTTAATTGTGGACAGGCTTCCTTTAACAGTGCGGCCGCGGTGACGTCACTGTACGCACAGCAGCGGCACGGCTGACGTATTGGGCATGGGCGTGGCTTAACATCCAGACGTACTTACCCGTACACCGGTCACAATCAGCTGTGTTCATAGTAAAAATGGCAGGAAGCAAGTCTTATACTATAGTGGAGTATTTCGGCGGGGATGACGGTCACCGCTGTGGGTACTGTAAGAATGAAAGAGGAAACTTCTCTCATGGTGAGTGTCTAATTAGCGAAGCTGTGAAAAACAGTAAGCTATCGCCCTAACTCGCTTATGCTAACATTCTCGGTCAGTCTACTTGCTGGAAAGGTAACCAGTTTTTAAATAAGGCTGGCTAACTAATGTTGGTACTGTTATGTTAAAGTCAGTACATTTTAGTACGCTACAGCTGTCCTGTTGATACCACTGGTTCAGTTATTTAGCGTTGTCCTAACGTGTTCAGGTCAGTGACCTAGCATTAGCTCGGGTTTTAGCCACTAGCATTTTAGCAGCTGTTCCATCCTGTGAAACATAAAGGAGGCTGTAGAGTACAGGTAGATACGATATTTTAAAACGGCTGGGCTGCTGTTGTTGAATTGCTTTTCAGCTGTACGATGCTGTCTTCAAGACTAACGCTGTCACGCTCAGTAGACATGTTAACATATCTAGCTTGCTAACGAACAGTGTCTAAGGTGTGCAGGAGAAGCCAAAGTGCCAGTGTCTCTTATTTGGCCTGTCCGTGCTAGGTCACGGCAGTAGACACCGTATATTGTGCATTCACGAAGGTTACAAGGTTAAAGTCACATTAGATGGATGTTTTTTCTCAGCAGTAGGCAACGTGGATTGATTTGTAAGATGAGTGGAGCTGCAACAACACAGTGTGAATATGATACGGGTTTCTCAACGTGCTCAAACCGAAGACAGGAAGTTTATGGTGCGTGGAGTATGACATACAAAACAAAGTTCAACTTTCCTGTGGCAGCGTTGTTGGAGGAAGATCGAGTAGTACAATCCAGCCATATTTTGTAATTAATTTTGATTGCTTTGCTGATTGCTGAGTTGGCCTAGTCTACTATCCAAGTGAACCCTGAAAGAGTTTGTTTGCACTTGTGATGTAACTAAACAAGGAAACAAGCAAACACAGCCTCTGATTATGCAAGTTTCTCATAATGCCACCACCTTTTGCACATCTATTACCCGATTTCCAATGAACTGGAAACAATGAAATACTTCTACACATCTGTTACATTTTTTTAAAACAGTAATTCTTAAAGGTGATAGGATGTCACATGAAAAGGGTGACATAGACTGTGTGGTCACATTAGAGCTTAAAGGTACTAGAAGACGTTGCTGTGCATGTTCTGGTCATTTAAAGACTACCTGTGTTGATGCAACAATTTTAGAAGTTTGACTTTGATTCAGAGCTTTGCAAAAAGTGACATTAAGCAGATATATTAACAGGTTAGAACCTCCTTATTTGCTTGTAGATTATATGAAAGTACACTAGACCCACAGCTGTAGAAATGAATCCATTATTTCATTATGATGTTGAGTTTAATATGGCACCTGTATTTTCCTGGAAGGACATAAAACAGGCCGAAGTTCATTGTAGTGATTATCTTATATGAGCAGTGTGTCTGGTCTGTTGTTGACTTTTCCAAGCAGATAATGTTACCCTCTTTGAGATTGGTGGAGTGATGTTATCAGCAGGACACAGCAAATGCAGCTGCACTGCAGAGCACAGCATCTGTCTTCGTGTTTTACTGTGTCATGCCTCAGTGGACTCCTAAAACTGGATCAGGTGTGGACAATGGGAAGGTGCTTCCACTGTGCCACGTTGATGGCAGCTGCTACACTGAAAACACAAAATGTTCACATGGCATTAATTTTATTTTAATTTGTTTTTTTATTTCTGGCTTCCTCATCATACACTAGTTATAATGCCTTTAGGTATTTGTTTTTTGTGTTATTTAATTGGCCCTCCCCTGTTCTTCCACAAATTTATTGTTCTTGAAAATGTTTTGTATGGGGGAACTTGAGCTGAAGGTTTTAAATATATATTTCTGTAAATTTTAAATTTCTATGAAAAATAAGATTTACGATGCTTTTGATCTGATGTATTTTCGATATATACAGTATTTATACTGCTTACTTAGTTTTATGCCAGTGGTTGAAAACCCCCAGTCTTGCTGCTGTTTCTCTAGACCTTAGGACTAACTCCAGTTATAAGTGCTTCAGTGTTTGTGTTGTGTGATCACACTGTGTTGTCTCCTTGTCTCTGTGGACTCTGGATAAACACGATTCTCCTGGGATATCAAACATACTAAGTTGCTGTGAGAACTGGAATTCAGTCAGTTCCCTCAGCTGTTTTAGATGTAAACTGATAATGGTCATCAAGACAGATGCACAGAGTTTTTGGTGTACACTTGCAAACTGTGTTTTGAAAGAAGCTCTAATAGGGGAGTTTTCCAAACTGCTTTGGCTATAAATAAAAAATATACATGATTCCATGGTGGTCTGTGTGAATTCACTTTGACATTTTATGGGTCTTCCCATCAGACTCTTAAAAAGCATCTTGACAGACTACACCTTAATTTTATACATGCGTCCTATTTGACCTTTGGAGCCTGGCACATTTCGAATAATATTAAACAGTATGGTCTTCTGGATGGCTTCTTTACAAATGGAATTTTTTTTTTTTGTCTGTTAAAATCACGTAGACGTATTAAAAGGACAAGGCCTTTTCTCCCTAATGGGGAATTTAAACAACATGATGAAATGAGAAATGTTGTTATAGGGTTACACAGTTTATGAGAGTGGCTGAACTCCAGTCTGAGTTTTTACTATCAAAATAGCATCACACCAAAGTTTATCTTCCGGTTATCAGGAGGTATAGCAAAGTAAATGTTCATATAAAATGAATTAAATGTTTTACAGCATGGATGTTCCTTTTGTCTTCTGCAGGAATGTGGTCTCACACCATGACAGTACAAGACTATCAAGACCTCATAGACCGAGGATGGAGAAGGTGAGTAGTTACTTCCTGCCTTCACCTCAATATAGTTTAAGAAATATCATCTGAATCTATCAACATGCACTTTGCAATAAAGGTTGTCCATGTGTTCCTTTACAGAAGTGGGAAATATGTCTACAAACCCACAATGAACAAGACATGCTGTCCACAGTACACTATCAGGTAATTCTTCTTAACATTATGTTTGTTTAGCCACAGAAATATATGGAATAAATATATTGTTCTAATCAGGACGACTCTTTACCTCTCTATGTAGATGTCATGCACTGAAATTCCAGCCTTCCAAATCACACAAGAAAATCCTGAAGAAAATGAGCAAATTCATTTCCAAAGGGGAATTACCAAAAGGACAGGATCATGGTGAGTGTATAGCCTGTTTAATTATGTACAGCAGTTATTAATGCATGCGTATTGTCATTTCATCTTGTTGGTATACAGTACATGCATAGAAGAAAATAGACAAACTGAAACGGCAGTCACCTTTTGTACTGCATAGCATTGGAATGCATAGTTGAAACTATGGTTAGTTTGGCACCAAAACGAGAGTTGGTACTGACTATGTACTGCAAATTAACTGGTGTGAGCAATATTGATTCTGTGCCTTGTAGGGGAGCCAATGGACTCAGTGTGTGAAGAAGCAGGTCCACGGGAACCCAGTAAAGTCTGTCACTCAGAAGTCAAGTGTGCTGCCATTACAGACATTCATGAAGAATTAACTGTAGCTGCTATCACTGATGTTCAGAAGGAGGTAGCAGATAATCTGCCTGCAAGCTCAGATACTTCACGAAAGGGTCCAGCATCAGTCCTGGATGGCAAAACAACAGACCCAGCTCCGAAACCAGGTGAGAAACTTGATTCCCTGTCAATTGAAAATCAACATTTTCTACTGAATTAAAACAATAATTAATTAAATAATATAGAAAAATAAAGAGAAAACAATAAATCAAGAACGTAATAAGCTGATTAACCGATAAGGAAAATAATTGGTAGGTGCTCTGCTTGAATCCATGAACTGGGATAGCGTATGCTGGTTTGTGCAGCATTAGTGTGAAAGTGACATCAGAACAGTATTCATCGCTCACTTAATGAGTGGTTAGGGCAAAGAGAAGAGTCTACAAGAACATAATGCCACACTGAATATTTAAGTAAATGACCATTCAGTCTTAAAAATATCAGTTTGAATAATGTCTGCTAATTATTGAGAGTGTCATTAGGAGCTGATCCAGGAGCATCAGGACCATATTACTGCTCTTTAGTGCTGGTCTTATACTCAGTGCTTGAATTACTGTATGTATTTATTTCACTTATTGTCTTACCACATCATCATACTTTTTACGTTCTAACTTTCAAAGATGATGCAATGTTGGCTTCATCAAGCATTGAATATAAGTGTTTTGTTAAGGTTTGTGCTATTGAGGCAAAATCATGTACTACTTATGCACAGGTAAATCCCCAAATCGTGCACTCACTTAGAGTTGTCACAGCCTGGGAGCAAAAGCTATTGAGGCGTCTGGTGGATCCCGCACAGATGCTTCTGTACCTCTTTGTGACAGGAGGGTCAAGGGAGTGGCCACTTATTATTTTCAATATGTATTCACTGTTATTTTATTTGTCAGAAAATCTTTCAAACTGCAGTAGGAATGACTTTAAACACAGTGATTGTAGTTTTAATGACAATTCCCTGCAGTTAGTTGTAAAACTGCAACTGTGGGTTTCTCCAGTGGCTTAAACATCAATGCTGGCCAGAAGGTGTCACTGTTCACTTTGTGATGGACTTGACTTTGCAGCAGCTTGATGAACAAGGGTGCTGTGTCCTCAGTGTTCTCTGGAGTGTCTCTGGTCTGGGCTTATCTGTCATGTTCTCCTCCTTACTCACCAGTACAGGATATCCTCACAGCCAAGTCACAGCAATGAATTAAAAACACTCACCGTGGCAAGATAATAAACTCCCATTAGACACAGGAAGCAACACTTCGAACAACTGTGCATGTTTCAGGGCTCAACCACTTTTCCTCTCTCAAACATCTAACGAGAACAGGCCCCACGCTCATTAGTCAGAAGGCAACGACTGATTTTAGAGATTGATATCAAGACCGGTCAAGCCAGATGCAGAGAAAACTTTCATGGTGCTGTTGTTCCTCTTCTATCGCATGGATGTCAGCGCCACACTCCTCTTCCTCAGATTGTATAATAAGCCTTTTCAGGAAGCCAGTAAAGAGGAAGGTAGGAGGATTTACTATGTTGAGCCAGTGATTCTCCACTCCCTCTTTATTCACCTCCAACAGAAAACACCTGGACATATCTTTCCTCTGGCTTTATGGCTGGGGCACTTTATAGCTTGGGCAGGTTCCAGTTTTAGCTTGAGAAAACATGGCTCTCCATCTGCCATATCACTTAAAGTGAATTTGAACTGTTCTTTTTTTTCCAAAGCTGTGCTTGGCTCTGCTTTCTACAAAATTACTTGTTGTGAAAAATGTGCCCAACATGTATGTATTTCTACTTTAGTCTGAAATTAAATGTTTTATCAGTATCAATCATGTTCAAAACAGTTCATTTTTCTCAGCAATGTATGGCCCATATGTTTTGGCCCATAATAAGCAGAACACAGTACTTTGTCAAGGACCTAATAATGTGTTTTAAAATAGAGAGAAAATGGTGCACAATACAATTTCACATAAAATAACACTGTATTATCCCCTTGTTAATATTTTAGTGGCTGCTTACAGATATCAGCATCCTTTTATTGCAGTAAATACAATTTTTTTTTGTCTCTACATGTTTACGTACAAGACGGCAGTACGTCACAACTCTAGACAGTTTACTTTGTGAAAGTCATATGTGTGCTTCGGGAAGCAGGGAGGGAGAGTGTCATAGTTTTTATGAAGTGCTAACTGCTGAGTTGGAGCATCTGTCTTCCACAGGAACTGATCTGTCAGACTTTATCTTTGCCAGGACTACGTACGCTGTCCTCAGGAGAACCTGTGTATGAGACAGGGAGAGCGAGAGATAAAGTGTGTCTGTGTGTGCGTGTGTCTGTGTGTGTTCCTCCTTGTGTTTGGAGTGAGCGTAATCGAAGGGAGAGAGGCAGTTGGGTAAGAGTCGATGCGTCTGTGGCTGTTTGACCCAATTGCCTTGACCTCACGTGTTTATTTTGACAGAAGAATACCATTTACCCATCCTGCACCTCGCAGAGTGCTTGCATTCATTATTCTCTTGCCCTGAAGCACTTTTCCTCCAGTTGTTTTTGCCTTAAAGACAAATATAGGTACAGTACACTAAGAAGATAGAAGAAACAACTTGTCTTTGTGGCCACATTCATGGAACCTACTACAAAGCAGTCCATAAGATGAAGACACAAACCTCAGATGACAGAAACACTGTTTTATTACAGGAGTTTACAGTAATTTAACTTATTCATTAAAATGATACAGTCATGACTTTAAAACATCAGTTGGAATGAACCAGCATCTGTACACAGTTCCAGCTCACATCTGTAATTAGTATTCACAGGATAGATTCTGCTTACAGTAGAAAATAAAGGACCTAGAGCTTGAGTCAACTGAGGCAGAGCGCTGCCAGTGAACCTGCTCCGCTGCCAGATTTTCCATCTCCTTTTTTTAGGGCCGGGCATCCCTCTCTTCCACGTGATGTCGACTGAGGGGAAAGTTAGTGAGCTGATGGTAGCGGCTGGCAATAGGACAAGCAGGAAATGGCTCTCGTTTCCTTATTGCTCCAAACAGGATGTGGGCGTGTAAACTGTTGACATGGGATGCCCGGAGAGCTGGAGAGCTTGGCAAAAGCCCAGGAGGTGGTGGAGTATGATAAGGAGGGGAGCACAGAGAGGGGAAACATGCAGAGATTGAGTTGCTGCACAGTGTCCATGTTAGCTGAGAGAGAGAAATACTGATAAAGTGTATGAACATGTGGTCTGTTAGTGACAGACCACCTCAAGATATTAGTAGAAGAGCTACTTATTTATTTCCCCACACTGGCTGCCCGAGATGTGCTACTTTTGTCATCTTTATTAGAAAAAACACTCTTGGATTCATTATCTATTCTGCTTCTGCTTCTCCTGTTCCTTCAGAAGTACACACTAACTTTCTGCTAAATAATTTGACTTAACTAATATGGACCATAGTGTTTTATAGCTTCCCAAACAATGATGTAATGCACAGACTACTGGGACAGGGAAATAAGAAAATGACTTCCATAGGGCTCTCTGCAGAGTCTGAATTCTTTGGCAGGGGGTACACTAAAGCAAATATGGCAGCCAGGTTGCACAGAGGAGCAGGGGAAAAAAAATC
This sequence comes from Mastacembelus armatus, assembly GCF_900324485.2. Classification (NCBI taxonomy): domain Eukaryota; kingdom Metazoa; phylum Chordata; class Actinopteri; order Synbranchiformes; family Mastacembelidae; genus Mastacembelus; species Mastacembelus armatus. The sequence goes on along the minus strand of NC_046647.1, from coordinate 8,126,963 downwards.
ACAAAATATGCTTCAAATTTGAGATATATCAATAATAGTAGTTTGAAGTTATTACCGCTCTTACTCCTTTGTAATTTTAAGAATGGTATTTCTTGCCACCCCCTCCTAACTAGCATCCTCTGCCTGTCTCCTGCTTTTTTCCCTCGGGGGTGCAGGGATGGGAGCTGATCCCAGCCGGCCACCGTGTCGGAAAGCCAAAGACTTAAGGAAGGAGCGACGTCTTCAAAAAGGGCAGACGAGGCAACATGCTGGGGTGTCTTCCACTGTCTCTCCTAACCCACCAACTCCCACCCAGAACAACCAACCAAAAACCCTGGAAGATTTCATCAATGAGTCACTGCCTGACAACTGTCATTGCCTTGAGGTGAGCAGAAATACAGAGTAGGTTCTTTCTTTTCTCTTCTTATGTGACTTGGAATAAACATTAGCCTATTGTGATGATTCCAGCCATCATTAAGAAATAGTGTTTTTGGTTTAGCTTTCTGTCTCCAAAATGATTGGATTCAGTTAGCTTGAAATTTTATTTCATAGAGGCCTCTTCCCCAGCTCCAGTGACTTCACCATGTGTTTATGTGTGCGCAGAGGATAGCTGGCCAGAACAGAGTGGAAAAACCACATCTTTCCAGTTTAAATTCAACCAAATGACAGGCTCACCACACAAACTGGGTCGCGTTACCCTTTTGATGACATTAAAACCACAGCTCTGAGCTCAGCCAGTATCAGAGGACATGGAAATGAACTTTTGGCAGTGAACAGAACAATGTAGAAAGATGCCTAGTTAAGGCCTCAAGCTGAGCTACTAACGTCATTCTTGGTACTGACCAAAATATGAGCCAGATGCAGTGATGAACCAGGCAGTATCTCTATCCCCTCTGAGAATACACCAGCAAAACCTCCTCCTAGTCACCTCTTTTCAATTGGATTAATTTGTTTGCCTGCAGTTATTGATCAATTTCACTAAGTGGATTCAAACACAAGGTTATACTGTGCAAGTGAAGGTTAATTATGTCTTTTACAAGTCAAATAATTAAGAGGTACCTCTATTAGATCAAGTTAGCTTTTATTAAAGGACATGTGGCTATGCTGTGTCAGATTGGTGGCTGAAGGACAATTTGAATGATAGTGAATCTATGACATACTTGGGTCTTGGGCTTCTCTACTGTTGATTTAGCTCCAGGCTTAAGGAGGTTTTTGCACCCGGACCAGGAGATTGATGTTTACATTAGAGCAATTAAATGCAGTCTGGGTCTGTCTAATGACAAGCACATCTGTTAAAAATATCACACTATTTTGACAATTCACCAGCAGGGGGCAGTGTGAGAATGTGATTCAGAGCTTTTCAGGCACTTCAAGAAAGTGTGGAACTGTTCACCTCTAGAGGCTTGTCTACTGGCTCCACACTTTTCTCATATTTTCACTGGATGGTCTTCTAAATCTTTTGCTAACATACAGTGGTTTGGCAGTTAGTGGTCTCTTATGTTAAATTATGTTTTAATAGTGTAGTATAAGGTCTTGAAGATCTTGGTTAAGTTAAAGCTTTAATAAACTATGATCTTTGTTTTTAATAATTGCTAAACAAAAGCCTGTGGTGATATTTGCCTTTATTTGAACATTCTTAAAGTGGTCAAGTATCAAGTGTTGGATTTCATTTCTGTTATGAGAATAGTTAAAATGTTTTTTCCATGCTTCCCACTGTCTGCTGCAGTCTTGGTTGACCAACAGGATTTCAGGCTATCAAAATATCTCTAGCATTAAAGCAAAATTAAAAGGACTGAATTTGAGCGTTGTCCTATTATGTTTGAGGCCCAGTGTTTCTATTTGACGATTTGAAGATGCCAAGTGGTCATATGAGAAAGATCCACTTAGGTCCAAGTCAAGCAAACCCCAAGTTCAATTTCTCTATCCTGTCCATCCAGAGGATTCTTATGACAAAGCCTCTGTGGCCAACAAAAGCTTGAAAATAAGGAGGTGGGTAATTAAATGGGGCCAGACGATGAGAAAATTGAATTCTTCTTCAGTTTGTGTGACATCAACAGCACTCAGCCAATTTTTCTTTTTGTCACAAGCTTTTCCTGATCCTTGGTGTTAAATTTAATCCACAGCACTGCATTGACTTAACAGGGACTTAATAATATGGAGTCAGTGCCTTGTTCTGACTGGCTGCTGGTAGCAGCAACACACAAACATAACACTGTAAATGAAAAAGACAGTTGCCAACAAATGAACATGATTTGAAATGAATGTTCGCTGAATGTGAACCTAAGTTGATCTCTAGGTTTAACCTTTGTGTAAAACTCCTTCTTATACAGACATAAGAAAATCTTTGCACACTCTAATCTCTGAGTATGATCAGCATCAAGAATAAAAAGAGTCTCAGATGGCATGATGAAGCACTGGACGTGGGTTCACACACACACACACACACACACACACACACACACACACGCACGCACGCACACACGCACTACTGTAAATAGGCTAATGGTTATTTTGAACACTACTTAAGAGCTGTGTTTTTTTTTTTAACATTCTCTGTCCTCTTGAGTAACACCTGCCTTTCTTTTGTCCCGACGGAGATGGACATAACACACCCACACTCTGCAATGTTGATGATTTCTCATCAAGCCACAGCTATAATGAACACTGAAAAAGTATAATAGAAATTGGCAAAGGCTCCAAATTAGATGCTTTTACATTTTTTTTGTGTGTGAATTGGCTTAAAATCTTAATTTCACTCAGCTATAAGAGGGTGTGTTTATGTCAGTCATCTCCTTTCACAGTTCTTTCACAGTTTTTCTGCTTTTGGTTTGTGATGTGTTAATCTTCTGGCTATTTTTATTCACCACTTAAGTTGTTCTCTATTTTTTTCATTTTAGTGTTAACCCTTATCTGCCCATATTCTTTTTGAAGGTGAGGCTAGTGCGCTCCAATCCCCCTAGCCCGCAGTTCAAAGCCTCTTTTGACGCCTCCTACCAGGTGTACAAACTCTACCAGATGGCCATTCACAAGGACCCTCCTGACAAACCCTCCGAGAGCCAGGTCAGAGAGAGGGGGGTGTAGGTCAACCTGCTCTAGGGTTACCCGGAGGGGGGAGAGGGTCACACAGTTTGGGTACCTGTAAGAATATTATCTTGCTGTAATATTTTTTTTTTTTGTTTGTTTTATACATTTTTTTTTTTGTTGGTTAAATAATTTCTAATAAAAATCATATTGGAAATATATGCAAGTCGGGCAGTGGCTTTAGTCTCTGTTCATTAGTAACCATTATTTAATGATGAAGTAACAGTTAATCAGTAGTAAGTTTATACTATATATAATGGATATAGTTAGATTATTTTCTTTGGCAGGACGGACACTATAGATCTAAAATTGAAAATGAGATTTAAAACAAGAAATATTTTGCAACAAAAACCATCAGAGATAAAAACCCATATGTCTGCATGAATTGAAGTGAATTAACACTTTAGCCTTAAAATAGAGTGTATGTGTATGAGAGCTTGAATCAAAGGTGGGGCAAATGGAGGGGAAATGTTTCCATACGCCATGGCTGAGAGCAGTGTCTGGGTGTCAGTGCCTTTCACACATTTACATTGTCTGTGCCCCTCACCATCACCCTGCCCATAGGGGAATCGCACTTTAAATTTGGACAATATAGTGTATGTTAAGGTTTTTAATGTTTTTTGACTGTTTAGTGTGTTCAAACTTCATCTTCTTGAGAGGAGTCTATAGTGTCTAGCTGGGATGATCCTGTCACAGATGTTTTTTTTTTTTCTCTTTTCTTCTTTTTTCTTCCTTTTACGCATTGGCGCTATATTGAATTGTGAATACTCATTCCTCTCCATTCGAGCTGTTTTAACAGCCTGGAAGTGCACTAGCCTCATCCTCAAGCTGTCTGACATATTATTTTTAAAGCACACTTTCACTCTCCTAGAATCCTATTATTTTCTTGCATTCATGCATCCTTTCAACAATCTGTTAAAAACACTTAATCACTGAGTTTCAGACTCAGAACAGACCTGCTGTGTTAACATTTTGCCTCAAGGACTAAGAGACTGATGTGAAACACCAGATGCCAAAACACTTGTATAACTCTGTTGTATCAAAACCTCTTTTAATTTTTGCATTATCCCTTCCTGCGCCGTGTCCATCCTTCCTCTAGTCTTCTTTTTTCTTTTGTAATTACCTTGTCTTTCATGTATTCATTGTCAACCCTCTTAAAACCTCCCTCCACTTTATTGCTCTTGTCCGTCCATACCTTGTGCTTGAAGGTGAGGCTAGTGCCGGTCAGCTTTGAGGACCCACAATTCACATCATCCTATCAGCAGTCAGCGGCACTGTACACCCGCTACCAGATGGCCATTCATGGTGATGACCCCAGCGAATGTAGTGAGAGCGAGGTACTGCATGATTATTATTCTGCACATACTTTATTATAGGGCATTACTGCACATGCTTGTCTCAATTTCAAACATATGGCAATTTGCTGCTTATCTCTCTTTTTAATGTTTTCATCTAAAATCTTTTTTGATTTTGGACTGGTCAGACACAGCAAGTTGTTTCAAAAAGGGAGCTTGAAGTTTACAGTTTTGCCATTTTTGTCTAATTAACTGATGAACTGTGTATATTGGGTTATATTAAAAGCTGTCGGATAAATTGGTACTAATGCACAGTAAATGATATTATATCTTATGTACCCACACACCTCCATTTCTCCATCTTATAAATAAATAAGAGAGGAGAAAGTAAAGTTGAGGCATCCAAAACTGCTGGGCATTCTCACTAAACTGAGAGGGCCTTTTGTCCCTCAGGGCTGGAAAAACAACCTCCTCCTCCAACGTCCTGCCAGCAAGCCTCAGTAAATTACTGAATTCTCCAGGTTGTAAAACTAAGGTAATTAATAAATAATAAAAACTGTCAGATTGGGCAGACGATGGCAGATTCTTTCCTAGTGCCATAACACTAGCTCTATTAATAGGGAGCGTGTGTTTGCGTGCACAGCTTCAGTTTGAGGTTTATAACTGTATTGGGATCGAGTGGGTTCAAGAACTGCAGGAAACACATCTCTTAAAAAAAAAAAAAAAAAAGGAAAGGTGTGGAGCTGTGCAAGCAAAGATGATTAAATTGAAGTTCCATTTTCACTGATGGACTTGTTAAGCATGGAGAGTTAATGCTTTAATTTGTCTTAAAGATGGGCACATGGATTGTAATTCACCTTGGGAGCTTTACCTTCTTAAGTGGTTTCAAAAAATGATTGGACTCCTATATATATTCCTTTTGACAAGGTTTGTTTAGGATAATAAGATGTATAGTTGATGCATTCAGCTGTTTCCTGTGCTTCATGCAGACGATTTAGAGATGGATACCAACTGTGACAACCACACAGCAGTACTATACAGTGCTGATTTTCTAGTCCATGAAGTTCTGGTTAATGTGCCCGTTCTCTTCCCAGAAGAGGACCAGCTTGTGGCATTAGTAAAGAGAAATGAGAAACACATTTTTGATGTGGTGATGGCACATGTTGGTGCCATGCCATTTCAGGCCTACTGCTGCTACCTAGGAAATTGAATCATTTGCTATATCTGGAAGTATTTATTAATCCATTAAAATGTTACCTAGGGACAGAATCTGCACTACAGTCAGCCTGGCTCTGAGCCAGGCAATAGAAGAGATTGTGTATCTTGAATTATTGTGCCAAAACTGTATTATTAGACAGTATGGTGTCCTAGAGGGCAGTGGCTTTGTTTGTTTAAGGATGTATGCATTTCCTGTCATACCATGACTGGGAGGGAGCCAGACTTTATTCCTTCCACATCCAATCATGGATTCCTGACAGAGTTGCAGCGTATACTTGCAATTATTTAGACACATGCGCATACACACACATCCATGAACAGACTCTCACTTACACTTTCTGGTCTTAACTGTTGTGCTGAGCCGTGACTCTGAGTTCCTGCACATGTGGCTTTCATTTTCAGGAAAACAAATTCAGTTCCATTTGTATTTACTCTTCTTCATGGCCTGGATCTTGATCAAGATGTTTGGAACAAAAGGAATGATATATGGGAAAAGGATGTATGAAAAAGCTGAGAAATGGAAATGTATCATTAAATATGGAGGAACTGATTGAGGGGAAAATTCCCCCCTCCCCCAACTTCCTGTTATACCAGAACTCAAAAGTATTCTGTTGATTATTTATTTTATTTATTTATTTTTTTAAGCGATTGATCTTGGCATTGTAGCTAGGTTCCTAGTCCTCCTTTTAGGATGTCTGAAATAAACAGTGACCTAATCGGCAGAAGTTTGACAACGAGAATAAAACAGTGTTTGGGTCGTTTTTATTGTTTTTTAATGCAAGAGAGTGAATGCAGGCACCTTGTCGCTCAAGAAAGTATAGCACTTTGAGCACACAATGACTAGAGGCCTAAGTAGCAATTATGGTTTAACAGATGTGTGTTTCTGTGTACTGTATTTGTGAGTGAAGACATGTCAGCCTGTGTGTGTTTGAAACTGCTGCTTGCCCTCCTAATTGTACACAGATGAGTGTTTACTATAGTAAAGGAAAATTTAGAGAGGAAGTGATGGACTACATGTGTGAAGAGAACCTTCCAGAACGTACTCTGGACGTGTCTTTGTATACAGTCGTATGTGCTATTGTATTAGAGAGAGGGAGGAAGCTGAGACTGTGTTCAGGTGTTTGTTCCCTTAATGTCTTCATGCTTGAGTGGCTGTGCTTTCACATTAGACTATCTATCTCCTGCAGAATGTCTGCCACTGTAAATGAGTTTCTCTGTGCGTGTGTGCGTGTGTGTGCGTGTGTGCGTGTGTGCGTGCGTGCGTGTGTGTCAGCCTAGCAGGTCTGTGTGGTCTGACACAGCAGTGGAAGGCTGCAGTGCTCCACTGTTTCTTATTCTTGGTGTGAGGAGGAGGAGGATGAGGAGGAGCGACCTTAGAAGGGAGGTGCTCAGAACTTATCACGACACATTCATTCCTGTATGCCTTGGCATACGTGCTTTAAAGTGTAAGAGTGCACAGAGTTGTGCATGACTGATTTAATCAAATAATACAGCATTTTGCTACTTGGTCAATTCTCAGTTGCACACAGAGCAGCCAGTGTTGTAACACGGCTTCTATAAATGATGTCATCTAATAACTGCAGCTGTTGTTCTGTTGGTAAACCATTTGGGGTTTTTTTTTTTTTATCAGTTTTAAACAAAAGTTTCATTTGTGCCCTTTAGCAAAATTGCACACTGGGAAGCTTTGCTGTTGGTAATTTGTTGACTGGCAGTGCAGTAGTCACTGCAGTGTTAGGAGTGGAAAATTACACTTTACTAGCATGGTTGCACAGGTAGGGAACATGATAAGCAGTTTTTCACATTAGCTAAGACCGTTGATGACTGAACAGATGTAGTGAATAAAATTTCACATTGGTCATGGTCATGTGAAATTGAGCAGGACAATGTGAAATTAAACTGACATTAAAAGTGGTTCTGTCATTGAACTAAATACTCAGGTGGGTAGGCCTGAAAGGTGGTGAAAACTGTTAGGGTGTTTATTGCAGGCAAAGGTAAAATAGCAATGACAGTGCATCATTTCTTAGCACATCTCTGCCAAAAGAAACCACATGTTGGACAACAATGTCCAAGTGTTGCCAACACTAAGACAGTGTTGTTGTGGCAGACAAATGGAGAAGCACACACACTTTTGAATGAGTTCAGGCTACTGGCAGGATATTGAGTTGCACCTAAGCCAGGACTGCCCCACCCAGCGAACCATGCCTTCAGCAGTCATTGCTGTTGTTAGCTGCACTGGTGTACACAGGCACACTCAAGCGTGCACAAACGGAGGATGTTGGTGTAGATATATTTTCAGTATCTTGTAGATCATCTTAGTGTTAATGAGAACTACAGATATCAATTCCACCATAGGGCACTATAGATGAATCCATTTATTTCAAAGTTAGTGAAAGACTAGTACTGTTCCAGTTTAATGTAAATTATTATATTAATAATATTAATTGTTAATTATTATTGCAGACAATTTGAGTTTACTTAACAGGTTTAACTGTGCTTAAAAATTCATTAGCATGTATTAAAATGGAGGTCTTTAGTTTTCAATGTGCTGTTTTCCACAAGAGCAAGGTTGCAGAAAAAAAGGCCTGAATTAGTACATTTACAGTATCAGCAGTAATACACATAAATAATATATTGCCATTAATATGCCCATATAAATACAACTCAAGTTGAGCTCAGGGGTTAGTGTGAGGTAGGAACAGAAATGACAGATTTTTAATAGCAGCTATTGGTTCATAATGAGTGTCTATGTAATGTCCTATTTTATGAGCTGTTTTACATCATTTGAATACCCACTGGTCCTGTTAGGATCCATTACATGTTGTGTTTATGGTAGTTTGGCGCTATTTTAGACCCATCTTCTGTTCACCATACAGTGGACTCAAAGTTGAACAAATCTTCAAATGCTGGATTGTAGCAATCCCTCTTGAACTTCAAAGGGTGATGTGTGTACATATGAGTAGGATTGCCTGAGGAAACCAAAAGCTGTCCATCACTGCTCTGCCTTAGCCGTGCTGGTTCTCATTATACAAGGGTCTTGGCCCTGAACATGGAAGCGTGCTACGTTTTCTCTTCAGTCCTGCAGGTCAGGTCAGGTCTGTAAACACACTGCTCTCAGCTTTGGTGATTTAAAAAAAAAAAAAAAAAAAAAAAGAAACACAGGAAATGGCAGAGAGAATGGGAGAGAGATTGAATATTTTCACAGACATAGTCCCCACGGTAATTGATATCTGATGTGCATTTTATAGTATGTTAAGAGATGGGCTATTTCGACATCAGCGAAGCTGCTTATTTAAGCTGTCATTATGTCCTCCCTGGTCTGTGAGCTTCAGTTGATAGACTAAATGTTTTCATTTGTGCAAATACAATCTTCTTTTTATACCCTACTGCAATGGGTGGTGGGTGGGGGGGGGGGGGGGGGGGGGTGCATTTGATATGTGAACCTGAGAGGAGAAACCAGGGAGGCATAAACCATATAGGACAGCAATGGAGGCATGTATGGTTTTAATTTATGTCTTTTCAAAAGAGTTAGTGATCCAGAGAACTAACTGTTTTTCTCTCTGTCCCCCCCTCCAAACCTTCTCCTTCTCCCTCCGCAGTTCCGGAGATTTCTCTGTGATTCACCATTAGAGGTATGTATTTCTTTTGGCCTGTTGACAGGTTAATAAAACTCCCTTATAAATGTTTCTGTTCACCCATATGTGTTACCTGTGATGATTTGGCCCAATCAAATAAATATCTTTCTGGTAAAGTTACTTTCATAGAGATGATGGTAATGATTTGAAAAGTGTCCAGTGGTTCAGTATTTACAAAGGGGATACAGTGGTTCCCTTCGTCCAGCACATATCTGACCACCCATCTTTGCTCTCGCTTTTTAAGTGGCCTGCAGCTGTATTTAAGGGAGAGGGGTAAGGTGTTCAGGAAAGGGTTTGGTTTCATATTGGAGGGTTTTTAATTTAGCCTCATCTGAGTATAAAAGGGGGCACTGAGGGAGGGAACAGTGAAATTTGATGTTCGGATTAAGACCAGTTCTTTGACCAAATGGCAGTGGTAGATTACAGGCTGACACTTCATGGGCATCAATTTAGGATGTAACAGTTAACTATTGGCTTAGCTAAAATAAAAACGTATTTTTTAGGATTCATGGAAAGGTTGATGTCAGCCTCTGGTCCATTAATTAACACAGTCTGGGTTTGTGACCTATTTACTGATTAAATATTGAGATGGCTGTAGTATGAACGATTTTGATGGCAAGGATGTTTAAGCTGTTTCATTCTCTGTGGTGACAGAGAGACATAGGTGCAGTCGGGCGTCACAGGAGCGTGTAGCAGGCCTGGTGAGCTACAGCCTTCAGAAAAGCGAGTGGGGTCAGGACAATTACATCAGCAATTAGACCCAGGATGGGCACTTATACAGTAACAGCCACTTTAATAGGATCAGGGTCCAGGGCGCACACAAACTGACTGACGCAGGGACACACAAACACAGTCGCTCTGTGCTGCCCCACAGGCCCCCTCAGGACCTCACTAATGAACATCATTACTGTTTATAGGAAACAAGCTTTTATCACCTCGTCAAGGCTGGCGGCCAGGCGCACTGAATTACACAAGTTTGCACAGATGTACACAAGGGTGCACGCACATATAGTGGCACATTGCCTCACATGTCCTTCACTGTCCCCTCCTCTCAGACCGGTTTAGGGCTCCATCTCCAGTATTCGGCCTGTTCTTGACCAACTTGTTTATCTTTCTTTCTCTGATCTCCCTCTCTGTCTTCTGCTGTCTCTTGCCAAATGCTCTCCATTTCAAAGTTATTATGCGTGGCTTTCTGTGCTACCTCTGCGTGTCGGCCTCCATCTGTCTCCAATCAGAGCGCTATTAAAATACACACACAGACACTCACCACGTGGAAGTGCATTTTGTGTGGTTCATCGGCTCACATGTAAGCCCGCATTTACACAAATGTATGCAAACAGCATACTTACAAATTCAACTGCAGTTAAATAGGGCCCAGCTTGTTTGACTTGTGTTCCATTTCACCAAAATTGCAGAGGATTCGTGCTGAAACTCCAAGGTAATTAACATCAGCTGCCACTGATACTTCTGTTTTTTCTAATACATCTATGCACACAAACAGAATTATAAACACATTTGTGCTGCACAATAAACAGTGGCACATCAGTGCCTGCATACGTGATAAGCAGCAGTCCTACAGGTGTTCTTTCACTGCACTTGACCTGGTGTGGTCTAAGTGGCATGTGCCTCTGGTTTTATGTGCTTTATGGGGTTCATGCACTTATTCCGTTTCTATTTATTTTTCTTTACAGCCTCTTAATGTGTCTAATCATGGGGCAAACACTTAAAAGAGGTGTTGGCCAGTTAGTGAGTTTTTTATGGAGTCAGGCCCTTTGTCACTCCTCCCTCACTTTATCTGTCATTTAGTGTTTTGGTCTTTTTTTATCTCTTTTTTCTTCCAAATGCACCCCAAGAGGAAGAGACATATTTCATTATGCAAAAAATACATACATGCATTCATACATACACAGGGTGCAGGAAATGCACCAGCTTCCACACTATTATAGTGAATATCAGACTTCACCCTACATCACTTAGTTGTAAGCTAGAATCTACCAGCTAGTCGACCAACTGTATCTAAAGACAGAAGTACATTTCACTTTTATTTTTTACAGATTGGAGGAAGGATAATTTTTGCATAGTGATAATACTAATAGCTGATCTGGCCTATGCCATACCTACAGCATGTGAGTGAAAGAATGAAAAATGTTCTGTGAAACCACACTGAGCCCGAATATGCTGTATAATTCACTGATTGTTATGAGGAAATGAAATAAATTCAAAGCTACTTCCAAAATCTCTTCCTCAGCTAACTTCTAACACATCCAAAGTCTCTAAGCCCAGGCCAAGCCTTTGTCCATTCTGTTATTGGACAAAAATGTTTCAAACAACTGCTTTGATCAGATGCTTTGCAGAGTTTCACGACATTGTTTGAAATGTCACCCTCTCTGTCCAGACTGGGACTTTCAGTCACTGTGTCTTCACTCAGATGCATAATGCCCTTTCAGATTTTTGTAAAATTTCACATCTGAGACAAATAAAACCACTGAAGTAATTTCTAAAGTTTGGAATGAATTCATTCAGCTTTCTGTTTGTTGTCTAGAGATGTTATCAGTATTATTATGTCATGCAAAAAAAGGTCCACCTTCATGATTAACTAATCATAACCAGCACCATGTAAGTATGTTTTTCCTAATATACAATCATTATCTCATTCATCAAGATATTTTGAGTTTAGGAACAACATATACCTGAGCTCTGAGTTATTAGTCTTTTTTTTTTTTTTAATACTAACAGTGACTAGTAGGATCAGTTCTCTCCCATCTCACACGGTCTTTAGAGACAGATTAGGTTTAAATTAAGTCGGATTTACCAGATTAAGCAACTTCATAAATGCAAGCACCTTTTAGCATTCACAGAAAAGTCAATATCTTATACCAGTTTTTCATAATGATTTGTTCTGATTCAGTAAGCATCTACCTTCTCAACAGGTTGAAAGAAACATGCAGTGCACCACCTCCCCAGTTTGGCACGACAGGCTCACTGCTCACACGTCTGTGTATTGAGGCCATATGAGAGCGATTTGGGGCTTCAGGGGAAGCTCTCGGGTGGTTTGAAATGTTCCAGAGAAATGTTTAGATTGTTGTCACAGTGGCAAGGACACAGTCATTAAGTTGTCGTCTGAGGTGACGCACAGGTCAGTTAGACAAGATCAGCCTTGAACAAGGCATGAACTTAAAAACAAACATACAAACTCAGACAGCAATTTACTTGTGTTACACAGGCATTCACGTTCGTGTAATTATGCTCCAGTGGGTGCACTGGAGGTGACACCATCAGAGTTTCCCTTTCTTACACACACCGCCACCTTGTGCTCTTTTCTTTTACTTACAGCTTTAGAATGACACCAGGGGCCCTCTGACAGAGTCTCCAGTGTTTCTGGGGGAACTGGTGCCAAGAAGTAACAGGCTGCCTTGCTTACACAAACAGACAGTTCCCCCAGGTTCAGACACACACACATTTAGACAGCATTTAGGCAGAGTTCAGTGCTTGCTCCCAATGTGGTGCCTGTCACCTTTCAACACCCCTAGTTGCCCTCCAAATAGCAGTTCTGCCAGTCATTTACAGCTCATATGTCATCTGATGTGAAGCTGCATTAAATGATTTAATAACCACCCCCTCAGCACACACAAAAATAAATGGAACCTGGTATACATTGTGTCAGACAGGTAATCAGATCTGGGGCCTGAGCCTTAGGGGTATAACTTAATTTTTACTATCAGCTCTTCTTTAGAAAATCTTACATTTTGCTGAGGAGGAATGTCAGACACAGTCACCCCATTGGTGATGTTCAGCCCTCAGGGGTCAGAGAGCTGCAAGGTGTGTGTATGTGTATGTGTGTGTGTGTGTGTGTGTGTGTGTGTGTGTGTGTTTGTGTTTGATCAGGGCCCAGTGGCACACTGGATTAGCGAGCTAACTCTATGTGCTGTGATAACTAGCAGTGTCTGCAATACTTAACTCGGTCCAGATGAATGTTAGTGAGGGAGAGGGATCCTGTTACTCGTGCACTGAAGAAAGACACACATGCAAACATAAACCTATACCCTTACTTAATATGACTTTTAACCCTAACCCCAAGCTTCTCCTCTTAAGACCCTATGATAAAAGCAGTAAAGTGACTTGATTGGAAAATCTCAGCATGAGGATCTCTATGAGAAACCCAATGTATGTCAGACACTTAACTGTTTTATAAATGAGTAGGCTCAAGCACACGGGTGAACTCCCAGACCCACATTCTTTTGTGCCACATAGAGAGAGCAGACACAGACATAACGGAGAAAGCTTGGCAACACTCCAGCACCACCTGGTGAAATGGATTTTGCTCATGTAGGGTCTTTTATTAAAAAGTCCTCTCCTGGAGTGTTTTTGTGGCCAGTTCCCCCCCTTCTCCAACTCCACCCTGTTCCTGCTCTAACTCCACATTTGGGAGCCATTAGCAGGCTGAACGCTACTGTACACCCCCACACATAATGCGTGAGGCCTGGCAGGGAAAAGCCTGGGTCATAATACACTATCGTACAGGTGTGTACGTGGGTGTATGAAAGAGAAAGTAGATCTTTGCAAGAAAGTCCTATTAAATACCACATTCTCATTGCGTGATTTATATATTTTACACAGAAATGATATTTCACAAGAGTGCTTCTATTAGTTTTGACCAGTAACCACCTTCTTGTGCTGTTTTCCTCTCTATTCCTTTCCCCAGGCAGAATATTCTCCAGATGGGCCTGAGGTGGGCTATGGGTCCTTCCACCAGCAGTACTGGCTGGATGGGCGCATTGTGGCTGTGGGAGTGGTCGATATCCTGCCTACCTGTGTGTCCTCTGTTTACCTGTACTACCACCCAGACTTTGCTTCACTCTCTCTGGGCTCCTACTCTGCACTCAGGTTGGTTGCCAGGACTTAGATGGGCCACATCATCACTTCTCTGTTGTCTTGGAAAACTTTGTGTTAATTGGACTGTCATCTAAAATCTTAGGTAAACGGACACATTAGATAATGTTGGAAATGGCTGGTAGCCCCAATGACATATGTCTGTTAAAAACCAATCAGGACCATATTTTTTTATTGATTTCTGTCACCAAAGGGATACCACAATTTGCTCTGGTTGGAAAGAATTCACCTTCTGGTGTTTTGCAAAAGATTTCCTGTCAAATGTGACCCAGATTGTGTTGTAGAAGGTAGTAAAACCTTAGCGGTATCCTAATTATTAACAGTAAGGAAACCTGTGCTGCACTGAAATGGGCAATGATTGTCAATTGCAACATATAGCTTCTTTTGAAAAGAAGAATTTATGCCTCTCGTTTTTGCTCACTCTTTTGTTCTTTTTTTTTGGTCTAATTTCTTTTTCTTCTTCCCTTTTCATTCCCCTTATATTTGCACTCTTCTTAACCTGCTCTCTCCTTGACTCTTGATCTTTGATGCTCCTCCCAAATGTGATTTTTTTTTTTTTTTTCCTTAGAACTGTAGAAGTACCATAATACTGTAGGTTGGGAAAAATCCCTCTTTCTTCGCATTTGATTAGCTGAGGCAGATCTCAGTTTGTGGTTCAGCTGACGACAGTTCTCTCTGCCAAGATGAAATAAGAGAACACATATGCTACAGGCGCACATATCTGGCGTTTCCTGTAAAATGTAACCCAATAATGTGAGAAAAGCTTTTAAAAATATTTTTGCACAGATGTGTAAGACTGGGTGATCTTGGCTTCAAAGTTAGTGTGTACAGGTGTTACAGTGTGAGTGTTCATTTATGTGCGGATCATGCACTAAATCAGCCCGGCAGTTCGAACAGACAGGGTCTGCTCATACAGAGGGAACACCCTGGTCGTCATAAGCACACGGTTCCCGATCACTTATTATTTTAAAAGTCTGACTCCAAGACTAACACAGAGTGCTTAGTGTGTGGAGGAGGCCTTGGAGAAGGGAGCCAGTGGGACTGAAATTCTCCTGCTTGTTTACAGACACCAGAGCCCAAGGCTTTTGATCTGGTCTGGACACTCCCTAGTCTGCTTGGTCTGGCTGATTGAGTCCAAAACTTACACTACAGAATGCATGTGCACACACACACACACACACACACACATGCATGCTTTAAAACCTGTGCAAACATTAATTACATTAGACCATGTTTCTTCTCCACAGCAGGTTCAACTGGAGTAGAGCCCGAGCTGTTCAAGTACAATCCTTCAAAAAAGACAGAGTTTAAAGAAACAAAACACGGCAGAATTACATGTGAAGTATGTAGCACAACGTTGTGTTTTCCTAATGTTACAATTGAAGTTAAATATGTATGTTGGTCATTAGTGTGTGTATATGTGTGATTCAGCAGTAGAAACAGGAGAGGGAGATGTTGAGAAATCTCTTGCAGGAGTATAGCTTTCTGTCATGGGCCCTGAGGACAGAAGGAGGAGGAGAAGAAAAGAGGCACATAATGAGGTGCTTGAGACTCTGTGTAGGAAGCACAGCTGGTGTTCAACCTGGATCACGTTCAGTTTGGGGATGTCCTGATTATGTTGTGTTATCCCTGAACCTGATCCAAGTGAATAGTGACTTTTTGCTGATATGGCATCCAATATAATATTGTTTGTTAAACATACATGTTGTTATACATAGTATAGCTTGAGGAAATCTGCTTTAAATGTTAAGTTCAAATGTCTAAACAGCAGCAGCATTTTGTGCAGTTGCAGTTTTTAAGGGATGCTCATGGGGCATTTTTGATGGAGCGAGCAAACGTGGAACTGAAAGTGGATTGTACATTACAGTACATAGCCAGAAGTATTTGTACTGTATTATTTTAGGTTAATTTCCTCAGTTAAACATTCTTCTTTGTGTGCTTCCTATAACTAGTAACTCCCTCTATTTTATGTCGGGCTAATGAACACTGTACTTGTGGTGTTTGGTAATGAAATGTTTCCGCATGCATGCGAGGCTGCAGTAAGCACCTCATGGTAAGCACTATTATGGGCTCTTTGTGTTTGGGTGAGTGTGTGTATGCACATCAGTATGAGGGAAGCTGTGTAGGAGCAGAGGGCTTGATAATTGGCTTGTGCTGGAGTGTCAGATGGCTGAAGAGGGGATAATGGTGGACTCAAGCTGCTGCCATGGGGGTGGTGGTGAGGGCGTGAAGACTTCAAGTAAGGGAAGGGAGGGGGGTGGCCCACGGTTTTTTGTGAATGGGCCCCTCGCCTCTCTTGACCCCCCTCCCCCAATTCAGGCCTGCCGGGCCCTTTTGTGGAGAGGGGATGGGAACCCAGGAACCTGGCAGCAAGCGGGTGACCTTCCAGCACCTTGCTCTAGCTGCCTCTCTTCTCCCTCTTTTTCTCTTTCTTGACCCTCCTCATTTATATTCTCCTCCTGCTCTCTGTCTCCCTGTCCCCCCTCCACCCTGCTTGGCCTGGCCTGCTTTGTCCCATGTCTTATTTTTCAGTGCATCTATTTTATTTTAAGGCCTCTTTCTCGCTCTCTTAAGTGTTATAAGAAAGGGAGTTCTCCCCCTTCATTTAAGCGGGTGAAGCAGAGAGGGGTGGAAGGAAGAGTGAAACAAAAAGGGAGAAGAAAGAGGAGCTGGAATTTAGTTATGGAATAGTGAAGGAAATGGCGAGGGAAAGGGAAAATAGGCTTTTAGTAAAAGGATGCAATTAAGGGAGAAACTATTGGTGAAAAATAAAGCAGGAAAGACATTTACTGTATTTGAAGAAGCTCTATAAATCTTCCAAGTTCTAAATCTTTATTTTATACGCACTCTCTCCCTCTTTTTTCCACCACCTTCTTTTCAGCTTGAGGGTTCAATACAACAGAAAAGAAGGCAGTTGTTTTTGTGTAATGAAATGAGACCAAGAAAAGCTGCCCTTTTGAGTGTGGGTGTTTACTTCCTCAGCTTGGCCAGTACTCTAGTCAAAGCTGCTCGATAGCACCAGTTTTATCCCTTAATGCCCTCATTTATATGCTATTATACTAACCTGTAAGGAACCAGGTGTCTGATTTTAAGTTAGTTAGCATACAGCTAGCCACTACATTTTTAGATATTGCAATATTAATGAATATTTTTACTGTCAGGCCTGTTGTTTTCAGTGATGAAGACCTCCTCCAAATTCAATATTTATACATTTGCAGCCAAAACATAATGCAATTTGCTTTTTAATCTCATAATGTTTTGATGTATTGTAAAAATAAATCAACAGTAAATAATGTATTTCATGTTATCAAAGCTGAAAAATGCCAACATGGTAATGCACCATCAGCACACTGCAATCGACATAGCATTGACAGAGCATTGTGAGAAATGGTATAAAGTATGTGCCTTTCTGTACCTCTGAAAAGATGTCTTCATTTGTTTTCCACTACAGGGAAATTGCTTTCACCAGGCAGCTGCAGAAACAGTCCCCCAAGCTGTCCTACTACTACCTGGGCTTTTACATTCACTCCTGTCCCAAGATGCGGTACAAGGTACTGTATGCACTGTTTCAGTTGGACGTGTGTAACACATTGGCCGCCAGATAATCTGATAGCAAGGTTGCTAATTGGGTTTTCCAACAGATTTTTCATGTTGAGCATTACTTGGTCAATAAAGTGGATTCTGATTGTATGAGGTAAAGGTTCATGCTCTTTTTTGGCTGGTGTTTAAAAGTTTCACACTGACCCTTACTATCTCAACATTTGAGTACTGTTATCAGATGTGGAGGATAGGCATTAATGTTCTGTTTTATGGGCTGATCAGCATGATATGGCAGTGTCAGTTTCATTTATTTTCATAATTTATCCCCTTCTTCCATGTACTGGTCCTTGCATCTCAGTGATAAAAATGTTTTGTTTTTTCTTCTGATTACCTTTGCATAATTTAGGTTTCTACATTCCAGAGAGGCAGTAAATATCTCAACTGCCTCTTTATACAGGAAGAGGAAGTACAACACCCCTGTTTTTCCTCTCCTGCTTTTATTATAGATGCAAAGGCCTGAACAGGGGCCCACCTATGTGCTTCCTCTCTCATTTCCACATGAATCCTGGCACTTACTTTAAATTTTTAAGAATTGAAGCTTGGAATTTTGCTGTCCATAAGCTTGATGAGGAGGAAATAGTTGATTAAATGGTGCAGCAGTTGGAAAACAATAGATGCTTTGTCTGAAAGGATACGTTCTGACAGTCCATAAGTAGTTCAGGGATGCTCTGTCAGAGATCCTCCGTTTCTCTTGATATAAGAAATGCATGCATCTGGCATATATATGGTTCTCAAACACACGTGGAAAAGGAATTAAACCTAAAAAGCTGATTTACACTAAACTGCACATTATGATGGAGACAAACAGGAAGAAGTTGAACTAGATGAGTGAACCTCAGTGTAGAGACAGATAGAGGGAAGCTGGAGGCAAGGAAGACACGGCTGCTGAAGACATTAAAGGTTGACAAGAGAGGTCACACTGGTGACAGCAGCTATAAGTCAGCAAGAGATGTCTGGCACATATGGACATATACATACAGATATATATGTATGTCTGAATGAAGTGACAAAGAAATAAAGGAATTTGTGTGTATACCTGGATAGATAGCTCCACATATATAGTTGGTGTACTGTGGAAACCTTTGTATAAAACACCACTTACAGATCTATGTCTTCAGGAGGATGGTGAAAGAAAGCAGCCTTTACATGTCCATTAATTTGGCCAAGATTTACCCTTCATCCTTTCTCACATTCATCTACTAATTCCTTTATTTCTTCGTCATTTCATTCAGATCTTCCTAAAGCTTGTTCATGCCCATGGGAGACTGATGTCTTGTTGGGGATTATGGCAAAGTGCCACATCTTTTTATCCATTTACATCTTGTTTTGGGGGTTTGCATTGTGCTTTGCCCATTTCCTCGGTTTGGGAGTCTGTGTATGGGATACACATGAGCGTGTTTGCTCTGTTTATGTGTCTGTGTGTTGAATCTTGATTACATTGTTTGTCTGAGAAAGCTGTTACCACAGCACCCACCCCCCCCTGCACTGGCATTTACTCTCCCGACCCCCCATATCTGTTCTTGTGTTTTTGCCATTGCAGTGTCTTGTTCACAACCTCCCCATTTCTTCCTGTTTTACCCTGAGGGACGAACACAGAACAAGGGTGAGAAGGTTGCCCAGTTCCCACCTTTCGGCTCCTACACTCCCACAGAAACACACCCGCGCTCAAACACACTCTCGGCACATGCACAGTGTCTCGCTCCATTGTCTCATTTGTGTATGAGCCCAAGTAGTCCATTAATGCACAGACATACTGTGGAATTGTTGAGATGGGAAGCCCCTAAACTTCACAGTTCTAGCGTTCAATGGTCTCAGAGCACAAACACTTGAATCCTTCTGGATGCCAGTTAGACTTTAACATTCCCTCCTCTGAACCCCCTCTGCTCCACTTGTCACTTCTTCAGGGAACTCTATGTACCCATCACTTTTTCAGTACATGTCCACACTAATGTGGATACATTTCAAGCATATTTTTGGCCTTGTGTGCATACTAGGGTGGTGCTTCCCACACCCAAAATCCAAGCCTTTTGGAAATATTTGGATAAATATGAAAATACTTAAGAAACATAATGGCAATATTAAAAGGGTGGGTAAACATTGCAAATCACATCACACTAAGCTACAGTAAAATAGTGATGGACTAAGTCTGTCAGCTAACCCTGCATGTTACAGATGTGTGTGTGTGTGTGTGTGTGTGTGTGAAACATTTTTATTTACATGGTATCATTTTAGAGAAATTCTGAAAATTCTACTTGTGGATGACAAAGTTTCAACTCAAGGACACTGGTTTGAGTGAATCTAATGTGTGCTGAGGGCCTCAGTTTCAGTGGAAGCTTCAAAAACCTCACTTAACACAGCATGCTAAGAGGAGAAATATTAAAACCTAGAATTCACACTCTGTGGAATTTGATCCAGTTGTTCATACAGTGCTCTCATTCCCTACGGAGCAATACAACCGCATTGTGTATGGAAGTGACACCAGCAGCACTGTGAAAGTCCTTTTATGATGACTGCAGAGATACTGGAGAGTTTTTAAAACGAGTAGTAAGGTACGCCATGCCTCCACCTGTGGTGTTTTTTTATATTTAAGAGTTGACTGTGTGAAGATGCATTTTAAAAGTGAACTGACTCTTGAATTCTTGAATTCCGAGTTGGCAATGATGTATTTTCTGCCAGGTCACATCTCTGTGTGCCCAGGGGAACAGTTCCATGTGCGTTGGGTTGAAAACGTCTTAGCAGTGCCAAAATCTGGACAGGGTCCTGTAGAGCAGCCTTAAAAGGCCCTAGAAGACTTGGAGTCCAGCCAGGAACAGGAGCTGCTTGGCCAGTGTCAGACCCTCTACTTTGTTCTCGAAGCTGGGATGAAGTGTCCCACAGAGCCTTGCTGGTTTGGCTGCTTGGTTCAGGGTTAGACGTGACATCCTGCCCCTGGCTCCTGTCTCTTGTCCTTCAGCCCTCCCTGGTCCTCTGATGTTGAGCTGTAGAGAGCAGAAGGTGAAGCTGTTGGAGGCTAAATGAGACCAAAGGTCTTGGCTCTTCTGCTACTCTTCTTTGTTCACACTGCCTCTTTTCACATGTGTAGCTAAAAGTCAAAGTGAATCAACTGCTCTTGTGACGTCAGACAGAGTATCTGAAACTCTGCTACTTGCAGAGCTAAATTCTGTGGCTTTTTGATATTAATAATAATAATAATAATAATAATACTTTTATTTATAAGGCGCTTTAAGAACAGCAAGAGCTGACACAAAGTGCCGTACACCAAAACAAAGAATTTACATATATATATATATATATATATATATATACATACATATATACACACATACACACACATACATGAATAAGAATTTTAAGAGTAAGTTAAAAAAAAAAAAACAATAAAAACAGTCCATGATCATTCCATCACGCCGGTCCAAAGGCTTGAGTATACAAATAGGTTTTAAGTTGTACTTTGAACATAGCTAATGTAGGGGCTTGTCTTATGTTCAAAGGCAAATTGTTCCACAGCCTTGGGGCAGCAACAGAGAAAGATCTATCTCCACGGAGCTTCCTCCTCGTTTTTGGTACCTCAAGAAGCTGGAGGTCGGCTGATCTAAGGGAGCGGCTAGGAGTATAAGGGTGAAGGAGTTCAGTAAGATAAGGAGGGGCAAGACCATTTAAAGATTTAAAAACAAATAATAAAACCTTAAAATGAACCCTAAAAGACACTGGCAGCCAGTGGAGTGCAGCCAGGATTGGTGTGATGTGCTTGTATTTTCGCGTTCCAGTTAAAAGACGCGCCGCCGCATTTTGGACCAGCTGGAGACGTAAAAGGGATGCCTGACTGACCCCAAGATACAGAGCATTACAGTAATCAAGACGTGATGTAACAAAGGCATGAATTACTAGCTCAAAGTGCTGCTTTGACACTAGAGGTCGTAGTTTTGCCAAACGCCTTAAGTGAAAAAAACCGGATTTTACCACTGCACCGATTTGCTTATCGAATTTAAGATCCCTATCCATTTTGAAACCTAAATTAGTGACCAGTGGTGTAAGATATGATGTAAAGGGACCTAGATTAACACCGGAAGATACACTAGAGGCACTAGAGCCAACCAACATTACTTCTGTCTTTGCCTCATTAAAATGAAGAAAATTTAACGCCATCCAGGCTTTAATGTCATCAAGACATGCGAGCAAACGTGCAATTGAGAAACCCTCCTTTTTCTTCAATGGAAAATAGACCTGGGTATCGTCCGCATAAAAATGGAATGATATGCCATGTTGTCTAAAGATGTGACCCAGAGGAAGCAAGTAGAGGGAAAAAAGTAAAGGACCCAAAACGGAACCCTGGGGAACCCCGGAGGACAGGGGAGCAGAGGAGGATTCAAAGCTGGCAAGACCCACAGAGAAAGTTCTAGCTACCAGATAAGATCTAAACCACTCCAATGCAAGACCACGGATTCCCACAACGTCATGCAGGCGGGAAATCAAAATGTTGTGGTCAACTGTGTCAAAGGCAGCAGATAAGTCAAGAAGAATAAGAACCACGAAATCGCCAGTATCAGAACAAGTAAAAATATCATTAAAAACTTTAATTAAAGCTGACTCTGTGCTGTGGTGTGGTTTAAAACCGGACTGAAAGATCTCTAGAATCTCATGCTCATCCAAAAACGCTTTCAGTTGAGCATAAACAACTTTTTCTAAAACCTTTGAAAAAAACGGTAGTCTGGAAATAGGTCTATAGTTTGCCAACACAGATGGATCCAGACTAGGTTTCTTTATAAGCGGTTGCACTACCGCATGCTTAAAATTAGAAGGAACAACACCAAACGATAAACTACTGTTAATAATGTTAAGGACCAATTTGCCTACACAGGGAAAAACTTCTTTAAAAAACCACGGGGGAGCTGGATCACGTGGGGAGCCTGAGGGATTCAGAGAGCCAACCACATCCTCTAGTTGTGACATAGATATTGGTTGGAATTGAACAAAAAAGACAGCACAACAAGGAACAGACACCGAAGGAGCAGAAACAGGCAATGAGATAAGAGACCTAATAGTGGCAACCTTATCCACAAAAAACTGAAGGAAGTCATTACACAACTCAACAGAAGCTTCTAAGCAAGTAGACTGTGGACCATGAAAAACAGAATCAATAGTGTTAAAAAGCACTCGTAAGTTGTGACAGTTTGAGGAAATGAGATTTGAGAAATGTAGCCTTCTGGCCTCTTTAACAGTGTTCTGGTAATTATTCCAGCAGTCCTTCCATATTTGGAGAGAAACTTGCAGTTTGTCCCTTCTCCACGTACGCTCAGCCTTGCGACACTGCCGCCTGAGAGCTCGGGTTCCATCGTTGAGCCACGGGTCAGATTTTGCTTTTGGCCGCTTGGTCATAAATGGGGCCACAGAATCCAGGACAGAGAGACAGGAAGAATAAAACCAGGTAGTTAAGTCGTCACAGTGAGCTGAGATGGAGGCAGGTGGGGGACCAAGGCACTCGAAAGCAGCAGAAAAGCAACCAGCAGAAGAGGAGTTCAATGCCCGGCAGCGTCGAGCAGGAGCAGGGATTTTGACGGTGCGGGTGGAAAACCCCACCTCAAATAAAACCGGCATATGATCGGAAAATGCTGGGTCGCCAATCTCCAAGTTGAGTACGGGCAGGCCAAAAGAAAAAACAAGGTCCAACGTGTGGCCTTGTTTGTGTGTAGGGCCAATAACAGACTGCACCAAATTAAAAGAATCAGCAATATTTAAGAAGTCCTTCACCAAGGGTTTATCAGGGCAACACACATGAATATTAAAATCTCCAAGAATGAGGACACGGTCGTAGTTCGGCATAATCTCGGAAAGGAAGTCAGAAAAGTCATATAAATACTTATTATATCCAGGAGGCCGATAGATGACAGCACACAGCACAGGATTAGACCGACCGATTTCAATAGCGGCCAGTTCGAAACTGTGAAATGTAGATATAAAGGAAGGCAACTTACATTTAAAGTCCTCCTTAAAAACAATCGACATACCTCCTCCTCTGTCTGATGTCCTTGGAAAATTAAAATAGCCACAGCCAGGTGGCAAAAATTCAAAAAGAGCCATGGAGTCTTCGACTGTAAGCCATGTTTCAGTCATACAGAAGAAATCCATGTTTTGAGAAGTGACAAAATGTCTGAGTATAAAAGATTTATTAGTCAGTGATCTGACATTTAGCAAGCCAAACCTGGTGGGAAATAGATTCTGGGCCTGAAGTCCAACAGCTGGCGGGGCACGGGGCAGTAGCCTCAGGTGTCGAAGATTTATTCCACGAGGGCGAAGACGGGGAGCCGCCAGATACCGAAACTGAGGCCCCTCGTCCTCCAAGAAACCCGCAACTGGAACCAGACAGCCGCAGGTCGGGCCCAGAAGGCGCCATGACACACAAAACCGAGGGGAACGTCCACATCCAGTCCCGGAGGCAGTTGAGGCACCACACAAACCAGCCCTCGATCGCACCAACCAACCCGCACGACATCCGCGTCTCCGTCTTCGCCCCCTAGGTGGGAGCATGCGATGGCACAGGTAGTACGGTGGTCCGGAAAACAGCGGAGGCAGCGGGTTTTGTCCACAACCGTCAGACAACAACACTTCACGGGCAGCCGATCGGAGATTTAGTAGTGTTTGACGGTCATAGACCAGGACCGACGTGATCATTTGAGGGTAATACACTAAAAATATTAACATAGCAGACATGAGAAGCGAAAGACGGCCAGCCATACACAGCGGCGCCATCTTCAAAAAAATGTTTGAGTTGCATGCATAAAGTTCAGCTTGATGTGGTTATGTGTATCTCAGGTACACTTCTGGAGATGTGAGGCTGTGGGATACGCTGCACTGGGACTCACCAGCCTCGTACCTGAAAACTAACAGCCTGTCAGCCAACACAGACCCCAGACCACATGCTAGTCACGTTCAGGTCTGCAGCTGCTTATTGGCCTGAAATCTCATGCAACTCATTTGTAGCTTCTTTGGATAGATTGTAATAACTTTTGAACAAACACTGAAAGCACACATCTGCACATGACAGGAGTGTATGTAGGCACAAATCAAAAACTGACCAGAATTCTGGCACCATCAAGACATGTTTCAATAATCTTATGTCTGAATGCAACGATGGTTTATATTGTTTTACGCTTCCTTATAGTGCATGAGGGCGAGTTTAGCGCTTGATGTGATCTGCATCGGGAAGTTTATCCAAAATCATGAACAAGCACATTAACCTTCACTTCAAATCACTGTATTCTATCCTGCAATAACTTCACCATCCCACTTCAGGAGTTTCCAATTTTTCTTTTGGACAAAACAGAGTAAAAGATCCATGCCACGTTGTAGTGATTTTCCATCTCTTCACAAAGGTGTGCGTGTGTGTGTGTGTGTGTGTGTGACCAGTTGTCTGTGCCAGATGCATGTAAGCACTGAGTAAGCAGACTTTGATGAGAACAAATGAAGCACTCACCCACTTGGCTTTACCAATCTGCAGTACCTGGTCTTAACAGATGACGCACTTTTCAGAGTGGCATACATTTACACAGACACACACTCGCAGAATGCACACACAGACAGGATGCCCAGTTCTACCCACTTGGTGAGGGGCTGAGAGAGTTATATGAAGAGGCGCTTACTCTTGTTATTGTTCACAGTGAAAGAATGTCTCGGTCTGAGCCCAGGAAACCATTAAATTTTCCACAGAGAGAGGGAGAAAGAAAGAGTGAGCAAAATGAGTGAAAGGAGGAGGAAGAGGACAGATGGAGAGAAAAAAAAGGGAGTGACAAAATGTGTGCCAAATGAGAAAAGGAGGCAAGATGAAAAGAATTATTTGTTTCCCGGCGGTACTTCACTGACTTTTAAAGGGCCTTTTTCAGCAGCTGCACCTCCATTCTCTTTCAGTCCATCTCTTCCTCACCCATAAACAACAAACACTGACACAGGGCTGGTCAGTTTTCTAGCGACAGCCAGCAGTTTTCCACATGGCCAGAGCTTTTTTAAAATTCAGTAGACCTGAAACAAATCCATCCAGGTGTAAGCCACCGTGTGGAATGGTATGGTGGGATGCTTCTAAATGTTGGTTTTCACTCAGTTGCTGCACTTCAAATGTTTGCCTCAATCATTGTGAACCTGTGGGCTTTTCTATCACCTGCTGCATGAGCTTAGTTCTCATGACATCGGTTAGATGTGGCAAAATGCCTGCCAGGTCGGACATGTGCGCTGGACCCTGTTTTCGCAGAACACCGTGATACACGCATTCACACACAGATGTTTTTGAAAGTTAAATAAATGAACAGTGTACATTAACATAATGAACTCCCTGAGTCTCCTCTCCAGGTACGCAGCTGCAGGTTAGGACATGCAAAAACGCTCCAAGCCACAGATCTTAAGCCTCTGTGTGCATGTTATTTTCACTGAAGCGGCCCATTCAGACAGCGTGCTATGTGTACGTGTGTGCCCTCACGTTCTGTGTGTCACTTTTTGTACATCTGGGTAGATTAACAGTGACAGTGAGAGAGTTTGAGGCATCTAGAGTTGGGTGTTTTCCCACTGAGGTCCTGACCCCTGCGCACCATTCTACAGTACACATTATTTTAATAATATTTTATTTGCTTATTTATTCTTTGGGAGGTGTTGGATTTGTTTTTTTTTTTTTTTAATGTATTTTGTTATTGCATGGAGCTCAACAATCAAAGATTATAGTCCTTTGATAGAGTACTGAGAACGTGTGCTGTGAAGAGCAGGGTTTGTGTGGTACTGTGAGTTTATGCTTCACAGGTCCTACAGGTCCAGGCAGTGCAGCACAACCGCCCCTTTTTCTCCTTTTCCCTCTTTTTGTTTCTTTTCTTCTTTCAGCAACTGTTCAAGAAGTCAGCCACCATGCTGGCTGGGATGAAAGATTGATAGAGAGGGAAGGGACCAGACTGAATAAACTTTCAACTGATTTATTTCAGAGATAAAACATGGCAACATATTTTGTTCATTTGGTATAATGTTATTGCTGCACTAGAATGATCCTGTTTCTCTAGTTGTCTTAACTGCATGGTTAGATGCCCTAAGTCTCGAAGCTCTAATAGAGGGGGTGTACAGTGTTTTACAGTGTTTTCATGTTCAAACTAATGGCATTTCTCTGTGTTTACTGTCATGTTTGTGTTGCTTTGGCTGTCACTCTTCTGTGTTTTTAGATGAAACAATATTTAGTCAGTTTTAAAAGGTGTTCTTTTTTTTTTGTTTTTTTATATAACTTTGTCAGGAGCGTTACCATACAACAGTCCTCATAATAGAAAACCCATGCCCATCAAAATTAGCTCTAACCCAGCCAGGCCCATTTTCACCCTCTGTGAAATTTATAAGCGTACCCCTTTCTGTGCCTTCCAGCTCTCTCTCCCCTCCCCTCTGTCTTAAATTGGGGCCTTTCTGACACAAACACTGTTGTTTGATTTAGCTCGACAGGAGACCACCAACAGTGTGCCTCTCAGCAGAAACATTTGTTTAAAATTTTTGATAATTTCTCTTCTCTTTTATGCCCCGTCATCTGATATTTTTTCTGTCCTGCTAGGGTTGTGTTTTTAACAAATCATTAACAGGCTACAGCGAAGGGTTTGGGGGCAGCCGCTGCTTGGTACCCCCTAGGAGGAGCGCTGACAGAGTGAGGGTCTGAGGGAGCAGAGTTCAAGAGGTTAGGTCAGATGATTCAGCCTTTTTGCTGGTGAAAGGACAGAACTGGGTGAAGGCAGTGTGGCAGGAGGGTAAGAATAAGGGGGAGGTGTGAAGGTCATGAGGGTGAAAATGAGAGTTTAGAGATGGTGTCACGCTGAGCACATCCAGAGCCCTCTAGCTGCCAGCCTGAGGTGTTTGCCTTGCCGTTAACTTCACCACTATTTATTTTCAAATCTGCTGCAGCTGCGCCGCTTTGTCTGAAACGCCTGGTTTCTTTTTGTGTGAGAATGCATTCAGATCTTTGATAAGCACTGCTGGAAGGAATGAGCTGGTCTCATAAATGCAGTTAGACATCTATTTAGAGTGCGGGTGGAGGGCTCAGGTTTGGTCTTGCTCTTTAAGACAGAGGTGAAGTTTCAAGACCAAGATTAGGGGCTGTGGCTCTGATGGTAAGTCAGTAAGCTGTGGTCTGTGTTAGATGGGTGCAGCAGCATGCCTGCCCATAAAGACCAGGGGAGATAAAGAGATAAAAGTGCCCAGTTTGTGAGCTGATGCCCATAAAAGTTCTGCCACTCATTCTCAGGGCTCTGTCGAAATGCGATCCTGTAAAAATATTTTCTCCTCATTAACCTGTCATCCATAGAGCCGTGACGCATAGCCAGGCGAGGGAGTGCTGGGATAGAGTGGAGGGGATTGGGTGAGGTTGTCTAGGGACCCCAGGGGGAGCCTTGCCAGCCTGGATGCTTTACTTAAAGGTTGTCCTGTGGTAATGTGTTGAGAACGGTGAAAGGCCTTCATGGGCCCCCAGTGTTTAAACAGCAGTTAGTGTAAATCTCTCCTAATGCACATGGCAGACATGTTCAGGGCACTGGACACATGGACCTCAGCACACACACAAATACATATGTACATATTGTCACAGATTGTAGTGAAAGTGTGTCTGTGTGGGGCCAGTGTTCTGAGACGCAGCTTGTTTGGACATGTCTTTCAATGGTTCTGTCCTTGGGTCCTGCCAGTTTGCCTTTTAATGTTATTTGCCTAGCTGCATGTGTGTTTGTGCGAGCTGTGCTGTTTATGTGTGTCTGTCAGCAGCCATGCCCCCTTGTCTGTGCTGAATGTGTGTTTCAGCAGCCTTAAGATGATAGAGAGTGGGCTATTGAGAGCTGTGTGTTTGAGCGAGAGTATGGGTGTAGGGATCAGGGCCTGTGTTTATTGGTTTTTGACTAGGATTGGCTGAATGCGCCCCTGGGTCAAAGTGCTGTCCTGGGCCAGTCTTGGTTAGGTCTTTCTGGCTCTATGTCACACTAGACTTCTTTGTATACCCCCAGAGCTCAGGCTTGTCCTGGGTGGCAACCAGATGAATAACATACTGTGAAGATACTACATGATATAGTGACTGCACTTGACTAGTGGGGTTATAAATCCCTTTCTTTCTGAGTATTTGACCAGTATGTATTCCCGACATAAAGTCCTATTCACCATTGTGTTCATGCTTGACCTACAATGTTATAAAACAGGCTGCTTTTAGTGTTGCATGTTATTGTTGGGTAATATATTTTTGCCAGAGTCAAACAGAGCAAGGTCTAACATTAGTGACCTCATCTATTCTGTGACCAGCCTTACATCACACTCTTGGAGCCACTCTGTCTCACACTGAAGTAGGTGTTCACTAGCACTGTGCAACCTACTGCTGTTTCCTGTAGAGATTTGAGCTGGACCAATACTGTTAACAAGAACAGGCTCATGGAGATAGCATTCAGATATTCTGCAGAGTGCAAACACATATACACGCACACATCAGTTAGGTGGAGGGTGGGTGAAAACTCAACTGGAGAAATGAGCAGGAAATCAGCAGCAGATGTGGATGTGAACTAATGCACACTGAGGCAGGGAAGCCCTCTTACTAGGACACAGAGTCCACCTCCTATCTTCTGGTCTTTCCTCCAACAAGCCTGAAAAAGGATCAGTCTAAACCATGACACTGCATTGAGAATGCAAAGCAACAAGTGATCTTACTGTAAAAAAAACGTTTCTCTGTAATGCAGCATATGACAACACCTTCAGTCCCCCTCAAATCAGCATTTCCATGTGTTTTATAATATGGTGAATAAAAAGCAGGAGAAAGCTCAAATGAGAACATAGGAACAAAGGAAAAGAATAATATTTTGCAGTATTCACTTGTGTTGTGAATACTGCTGTTGCAGATAGAATGTTCAATTGATAAAATTGCTAATTTGCACATCAACCTATATTCAAAAACCCATTATGACATTTTTTAAAACTGAAACTAAAAAGCTCTCATTTCCAGAATTATTCAAACAGTTGTTGCACTCCAAGTTTTGGATTTTCAATATTTGCTAAGACATGGTTTAACTTAATCATAAGTTAGTGTAGACAGATGGGTAAAAGGCAGGTTTTTACAACACAATAAAGTGCAATAATTGAGTAGTGTGAATACTTTATCTTCTGAATTCATTGTAAAGGTCAGTTAGCTTCTTGTATATTTTCACTTTCAATTTATCTGTAATTTCTTTGTCAATCTAGAGGTTGAGTCATGGCAGCTTTGCTTCTAGTAGCTTCATCAGACTTGTACCCTTTTACATCAGATGCCTGCTTTTGACTTAGGCAGGGAGTTAGAAGAGAAGCACGAGACACAAGAGGTGTATGTTTTCATCAGGATTTCTTGGCTGCAGCGAAGCACTTGATTTATGGGTCTGATTAATTGCTTTTCTTAACAATCACAGCGATGTCCCGAGTGTCGCCACCTATTTTGAGATGTGTGAGAAAACAAGACAGCAGGGGTGGAAAGGGTACAAAATTAAGGAAAGGAAGAAGGAGACAGTTCTGTGTTTGAGTGGTTGGGTTAGTAATAACGCTGACTCTGACAGCAGGGCCCCTATTAACTGTACTTGAGTGAAGTCTGTGTGGCCTGAAAAGAATGAGTGATGATGTGTCATTAAGGGGCTCAGGGTGATAATAGATCTGCAAAGTATTGTGTAACATCGTGTCAAGCCCTGTGGAGATATGGGTTTTATTATTTCAGATGATTGAGGTTGCATAATTGTTTGCACTGGGACAGTTTGTTATTCAAATGAGGTTGAGTAATCTTCTTCTCTGTCTTGTTAAAGTTGAGTTCAGTGGGAAAGCTGCATTGTCAAAGATTGCTTTTCTATGAACAGTGACCTCTGCACTTTCATTAACAAGCGCACAGCATATCTGTCAATTTAAATGCCTGTAGATGATCCTATAACTTGTAAATATACACTTTCCATTTTAGGCTTCTCTCCATTAATGTGTCTGTACTGCTGAGTACAGCCCTTTATTTCTCCCCCCCATGTCTGTTTTTTTTCCCTCTGTCTACGTAGCCACCTCCACACTATTTCTGTCTTTCCAAAGTCGTCCCTCTTCATCCCCAGCTTCCAACATCCTCTTTCAGTGCTGGGCCCCTCCATATTGGCACTGAGACCGCTCCTATCACTTCAATCAACCCGCCTCATTCCATGTCTTGGTGACGTTAAATACCATTCCTTTACTCATCTGCACCTAATTTTCTGCTGTCCCTCCCCGTCACAGCAGCCAAGTTTATCTGCTGAAATTTGTGCTTGTTCCCTTCTTTCTCCACTCATTCTTTTTCCACCCTCCAACTCACCTTCTGTCTGTCTAAACATCCCTTTCAGAGGTTGTCACTGATCACCCCCACATCCTTCAGAGCATGTGGGCATGAAAAGGAGGGATGGCTGACGACAGATTAGCTGGTGTGAGATGCTTTAAGCTTTAGAAAGGGAGGTACAGAGTAGTACACAAACTCTCTGTCTATCTGTCTGACAGATAGACCGGAAGATGGATAGATAGAGATATAAAAATAGATATACACCCACACACATTATTTGTGGCTGTTCACTGTCACTTCCTGTGGCTATGTGCTGAGCTAAGAGCCTTTTGGCAAAATGGATTTGTGGTAAGAGTCTATTTCATTTCCAGCTATTAGATTGGTCACACTCACTCTTCTCTCTTACAACTCTAAGTTTCAGGAAACCATTACTGCATTCTCTGTTGGTCTAAGTAACTGTTAGATAACGAGATTGATGTGCACTGGGCTGAAGACAAGCCAAGGAAGCTGCAGGGGTAGTGGTGAATTACAGGGCCTTCAAGCCAACCTGGGAAGGAAAAAAGAAGAGAGGAGATAAAGAAAGTCAGTGGTGAGCTCAGTCTTCACTTTCAGTCCAATAAAGAAAAGTAGCTGACAGATAGATAGTGGCAAACCGAGCCTCTTTCTTCTTTACTCTCTCCTCTGTCCAGACCACTAATAGCTGTGTCCTCTCATACTCCTCATCCCTCGCTGTCTCCTTTTATCTTTTCAGAGGCAGAGTTAGGGAATAGTGCCTGTGCCATGATCACACTCTGGGTCTTATTATGGTTAGACAGGCCTATCTTTCCATTAAAACGTTGCAGCAAAGGACTGGATATGTCATTTGGACTGTAGAGACAAAACAAAGGCTTGCATGGAGAAATCAGAATCCACTTTTTTTACGTACCCACTAACATACAGAAAACACATAAGCTTTTCTTTTTCTGTGTCTATCTTTCAATCTAAAGTATAACCACTCCATTCACGCCTCTGTTTCTGCTCTTTCTCGCTTCTACCCACCCCCCAAAAGTATGTGTGGCTCACTGTGTCTGTACTGCTGAGCAGGTGTGTGTGTGTGTTCTCCTTACAGAGGTGTGTCCCACTGCAGCGTTGAATGAGTGTATAGACATGAGGCAGAATGTGAGAGTGGGGAGCTGGCTGTGCTGACAGTTGGAGAGGGCTGTAGGTTGTTGGGACATGGAGGGCATCCGATCGATGTGTGTGTCCATTGCAACTAAGGATACACAGCATTCCACCACCATCCATCTGTTAGCAGAAGCACTTAAAACATCTTCAAGTCTTTTGCTTCACTCTGAGTGCTCTGTCTCAGATCTAGTATGTTTTCAGTGACTGTGTGAGTTCAGTGATACATTTTGGCCATTCTCTTGTGCCCCTTTATGGATTAGAGGAAAAAGATGACCACAGTTGTAGACCCCGCCTT
The DNA here is from genome assembly GCF_900324485.2 of Mastacembelus armatus. Classification (NCBI taxonomy): domain Eukaryota; kingdom Metazoa; phylum Chordata; class Actinopteri; order Synbranchiformes; family Mastacembelidae; genus Mastacembelus; species Mastacembelus armatus. The sequence goes on along the minus strand of NC_046647.1, from coordinate 8,094,539 downwards.
GAGGGGAAAGAAGGATTATGAGTGCATTCCCCTTTTCTTCAGGTTGTAATTTTTCAAAGCCATAAAGCGGGCTAGTTCGCTCTCCTGACATCCTATGCTGCATGTAAAAACCCGCAGCATAGTTTCCATATAGGCCCACCAGCAGATGGGTTCTGGTCAGGGTTCATGTGTAGCACCAGCATTTTTTTCAGGGATGCAGTTTCCTTTGTTTTACTTGAGTTCCTTCTGACAACAGTTTTTTATTTTGAATTATTTTGTTGTTGTAAGTTTAATGACCCACCACTTTTGACCTCGGTTGTGTATAAAATGTGTTGAAATGCGTAGAGTCTTTGTCCTACAGTTTAATGTCTTGTAAACTATAAAGGTTATTATATGTGTTGAGACAGTGCAACAGACCAGTGCAGGCGCCTGCTTGTTTACAGATTGATCTCAGCAGTTTGTATTTGTTTGGAGCCATAAGATACAACACAGCGCCCTGATAATGGAGTGCCCCCCCCATTTCTGTTCATTTAACCCCACACTTAATTGTTTTTTTTCTTGCCCTGCAGCTGTTTTTGTTCAGCTTGGCTTACCTTCCATCCAAAACGTTAGGTCAAACACAGACTTGTACCCTTTTCACAAGCACACGTTACAATACACTGGTGTGTTTACATTTTCTGCTCGATGTTGCAGACGACATAACACTCCTGACGCTGAAAAGCATAGCATAGAGAAGCAAAAATTTAAACAGAGCAAAGTTTGATCCAGGTCTGAACCCTCATCCTGACCCAGCGGTCAGTTTACAACTTGTTGAACCTTTAACCATAAAGTGTCTCTAGTGTAAATGTGTAAGAATTATGTTATAATGATTCATTTCATCCTTGATTTGTATGTCTGTTTGTTTTTAGATTAAGTTGCTTATAAGGTGTCAGAAGATACTTAAGGCTGAAAAAACTAAACTCAAAACTACGATATGTCTAAATGGCTTGTTTTGTCAAATCAAGAAAAGCTATGAGTTACTGGATAAAGTATTGAAATATTGTCATTTCCTGGTCATCAGTTAATCAGTAACAATGCATCCTTTCAACAAGAGGTGTAAACGTCTAACTCTCTCCTTTTCAATCCCCAGGGCCAATACCAGCCTTCAGACCTCCTGTGCCCAGAGACCTATGTCTGGGTGCCAATAGAGCGATGCGTACCCCAGCTCGAGAACTCCCGCTATGCCCGTTTGAACCAGGATCCTGATGCAGGTACAACTGTGCAACACTCCGCTCTACTATTATCAAAATTAATAAAGAAATGAAGGAAACAGGATTTCTTCACGTGTAAGTGAGCTGTGTTCTGCTTTCATCCAGAACATACTGTTAACCAGTTACCAGTGAACCTTGCATTGTCATCTGATTCATTTTCACTGTGCTGACATAAATGGAGGGCCAGCAGCTCTGATCACAGCCCCCCCCCCCCCCCCCCCCCCGCCCGCATGAGCCTTCAGATCAGTGTGGTCTGAGGAGAGCCAGTGCTGTCATTATGGAATGTATGTTGTCTTAAATAAATAGTGATATCAGCCATAATAAACCTCATGCAGAAGATAGACTGGCAGACAGCCATTGCCTGGACTGGTGGGGTTTATTGATGGGGCCGGAGAGAGCATGAGTGAGTCTAAAAGTTTCGAAGGAAAAGTTTTGAATGATTTTCTGCATAGGTGTAAAGCCATCTCATATCTTAAATGTCTCTGTGCTCACTCTTCTGTGTTAGTTCAGGGTTTGTTCCTTTGGTGGTCTATGGTGAATATGTAATGAATTTTCAACAGCTCCCATGTAAACCAATCTGAATTTGAGCTGAAAGACATTTAGGCTCTCACAGTCCAGTGGATATAATACTGTGCAGAGCTAAGAAGGTAGGCGTACCTGTCAGGGATTTAAAAGACCATTAGTAGACTGACTAGTTACAACACCGCAACCAACAATTAGAAAGTGGTAGTTCTGAACTCTTTCTGTCAATCATACCAAGTATTTTTAGGTAGACACAAATTACTGGGGACAAGGTGTCAGTGTCAGAGATTTTCACTGTGGTCAGAGGATGTTTTTATGTCTGTGGATTTTGTGGTGCCTCCGTTTCTGCATGGACTGTTGATCTTGGACATCTTGGACTGGACATTATTTTGTGCCTAGTTGTCCAAACACGGTGTCATTACATTTTAGTGCTAACTCCCTTGATGGTTAGCTCTCAGGACTCTTGCCAAGCTGTGTGGTTGAACTGTGGCTAAAGATGGTCTCTTACAGACTAGTGGTGTGACCTCCCCAGAAATATGCCCAGTGGTCAGTCACTAAGTTGGCCTACAGCATGTCATCATCAGGTTAGCAAATTGGTACAATGTTGAGGCTTGTGGCCGAGTCCTAATTGGCAGTTTGACAATGTGTGGCTTGTTTTGGCTTTGAAAAAACATGGTGCAATCAGTTTTAAATCCTTGGGAAGTCCTGTCTACATATAATTTTGTGGCAATGTCCTATGTATGTTTAAGGAAATAACTAATCATTACAGTTTCATTTGTTCAGCTGCAGTGGCCATTAAAGTAAGATGTATGTGAATGGATACTTTAAATACTACTAACACTGTACCAAATGTAGCCATATAATCAGTGTTTTCAAGATGGTGGCATCTTTCAAACCATTTGCACAACAAATCAGAACATTTTTTTGTAATTATCAATTGATGATCTTTAGAACCTGAAACTGAATCAGAAGTTTATGATCTAAAAGTATTATATATATATATATATACTATAATTTAATGGTGCAGAAAATGGTTTAAGAAGTGACTACAGTCACCAAAACTGCTAGAAAAGTTCTCATTAAATCCAACTCAGGCTTGAACGCTGACCCTGACCCTGGGGTGAACAAGGACTGGGGTGCTGGATGTGTGTTTAGATTGTAAGGCTAACTGGGTTATAGAGCTGTCCTAATGAGGTGTGTAAGGACAGCTAATGTAAAGTTTACATAACTCTGTCCAAAGCAGGCTCACATTGATTACATGCTTGTTGCTGACACATCAAGGGCCCTAGGACCTTGATGTAGCCTCTCACAAATGTACATACAGTATGTATATGTACACACACACACACACACACACACACACACACACACACACACTCTGCACACTGTGTACCTTCTCTCATGTACATGCCTCCAGTAAAGTATCTATAAAATGTTTAAAATAGTATTCACATTTTGTTAGTCATACATTTGTTTCTCAACAAGCCGATCGACTCAGATCCACCGTATGTGCTGTCAGCCAAGCAGTCAGCACCCACCCATTACCTCAAAGCCCCCTGCCCTCTGCTCTACATTTCTGGCTTTTCCAGTAGAGAGAGCCACTTAGCACGACTTTTCACTAGACTTTCTACTCCTTTGCCTGACCTGTGCTAATGTTTCCATTCAGAGGCAGTAAGTAAACATCACTCATCTCTTTCTTGTGTAATAATGCAGGTTGTTTTTTTTTTTTTTTGTTTGTTATTTTTTTTTCAGACTTGTTGCACTTTTACCACTGTGGAAGAACCTTTACCTTATTTTAAGAACAATAATAATGATAATATCCTTTATTATACAGCTGAATTCTTTTTTTTTTTTTTTTAACGTGGAGGTCAAAATTCATGGTCAACTACAGAGCTTTGGGGTCGGCTGGGTGGATGCATACTAACACAGGGTCTTGAATCCAGGTCCTTCTGTCAAGTAGTAGCCTTCTTACTCTCTACACCATCATTTTGGCCTCTTTCTTTTCAAACGTCAGCCCTATTTTGGATTTGCAACATTGGGTCATAGGAAGTGGTCATAACCTGATGGCCTGTCATTGACCAGCGTCCGGTGTTAAGCAAGTGTTTTGAAAGTCCGGGTGGATGGGTTGAGAGAGAGGAGCGTGGCGAGGTGTTAGGGCCCCTAGCCTCAGCCCTGACCCTCTCACTCCCTGTCCGACCCTCACCACTCCTCTTCCCCTTGACCCTTGAACCCCGACCCAGAGGAGCTGTGACCTCAGAGCGACATGTCACTGAACGTCCGGTGGGCCTGACGGGAACAGGATCTGGAACTGCTCAGAATGAGCAGGGTTATTGATGGAGGACAGAGCGAGCGAAGAAGAAAAAAGAAAGTTGTTTATGTGAGCAGCGGATGTTTGGATTGCATAGAGTGGAGAGAGCAACATGGCCTCTGCTGAGTACTACTGCTGAGGTTAATAGACATCTCAAAGCTGCTTGCTGCTATCCTTTTTAATCTGTAAAACGTTCGCCACTTAATATCTTCAGTGGGAGAGTGGTGCTTTAACAGTGTCACACACTGCAGTGGACAAGTGTAACTTTGTGTAACGGTTGTCTAAGGAGGCTGTCACTTTGATGAAGAACATGAGACACAGTGTGTAGGAGGGCAACGCTGAAGGCAGCTGAAGTTATTAAGGAAGCAGCTAACGTTTAAATAGTCTCTGTTTTCATCCCTGCAGGATGCATTCATTCTTCACTGGACCAAAATGATGGTCATGTGAAAGTTGTTTACATCTTTTAAGACCCATTTCCACACATGGCGAAACTTAACATACTGCTGGTTTCCTCCATTTAAAAGTATGCATCAAGTGTTCTTCAATTACGTGACTCAGCAGTTTTTAGAGAAGGTGGAAAACACAGTGGTTAGGGCATTACTGAGCAGGGAAATGAGCCTAATAAATAAAACATGACTCCACAGTGTGGTTTGAAGATCTTGAAAAATAAAATATGAAAAATACCTTCATAGTGTTTGAGCTGTGTGAGAACCTCAGGCTCTCTCCTCTCTTCTCCTCTTTTCTTTGCCTGTGCCAGTTGTCGTAGTGATACATGAATAGTTGGGACAATCGCTGACATATACAGCACTCAAAGACCATGTGAGTTCCTTTTGGGCTGCTATCCTGATATAACCATAGTCTATCCTAGTGATCCCTCCAGGCCTATGATAGTTTAACTGAGTTTGAGTCTCTTATTTTGCTCAAAAAAAATATCTGAACAACATCCCACACACCAGTTGCCAGTCTGTTCAGTCAAAGTACACCCTACAGCTCCTCTTCCAGCTCCAACACTCAGATTAAAGGGAATAATCAGATAGATGAACAACTTTGCAAATTTCCTGCTCCCCGCTTTCCTTTTGATATCTGGTATAGGAGAAGAGGACCTGTTTGTGACTTAGTTGTGCAGTTCCTTTCCTCTGCTTTCTTGTTTTGCTGGTTTGCTCAGATCACATGTAGAGATCCTTACTAATCCCAACCCTAACTCATTCCTGTTTGACTGATGTGTTGTCATCAGCATGGGAAGCCACTGTTAGTCTCAGCAGCCTGGCCCGATGTTTCTTTTCATCTGCTTCCTCTCGGCTAGGCCAGACCATGATTGCTCCAGACAGGACAGACTGATTGGATATACTATTGTATGTTCTTTGAAGGCACAGTATAAATTTTGCAATTTTGACATTTTGCAAAGGGAGCGCTTGGTGAAGACATGGAAAAAAGGAGAGAGTTTTAAGAGGCAAGAGGATGAGATGAGATACTTATGTTCCACTGAATGACAGCAAATCTTATTTCTGGAGCGGGAATATGATTAGCACTCATCAATGGATTTTGGGACCAACCTACATTGACAAATTGTGTGCAGTGTAAGTTGGCTCAGTTGGTATTCCCTGCTGTGCTGCTCTTTGCATGTTGTCCTTGGCTCAGCCTCTCACTCCTGGAGGTGGTTTTACTGTCAGAGCAAGGGTCATCGTTTATCACCCTTTTTTCCATCTGACTCTCCAGAGGACCGTTTTTAGCCACTGAACATGCAAACTTCTGAGATTAGCTTTGTTTTCACTGGCCTGATGAGAACTGGCAACATATGACACAGGACCTTCAGTAATGAGAAGCTAAGTTTGGCAAGGCAGCAGGGAGCAAGGCCTCATAAACAAGGCCAACTAACTAGCCTCCTCTCGCACCACCATGTCTCCAGGTTTAGGGTGAACTGGTGCTTTGGGGGGAAAAATACTTTCTACTCCTCCAACAACTTCTCGGAATAGTGGTGTATTCCTGCCAAGTCACTCAGAGGTTAACTCAAATGAGTGAGGGAAAACAAGGATGGTGTTTATTGTGCTTAATGTGTCTACACTGGTCTTCATTATGTTCTCATGTGTGCCTGTTTGTGTCCAGGAGATGCCCGGGTGCTGAAGGATGTGGGCAGAGCACTGGTGCTTTACAGACGGACCGTCATGGCCTATGCAGCCTACTCCCGCAAACGCAAGGGCTCCAGCGATGAGACGGAGGTGCAGCAGTATGGCCGCTTGGTTGGCCAGGACTGTGCTGAAAGGATCTTGCTCTACCGAGCTTAAACATAGTGTCACTCCACTGCACCTTTATAAAACACACCTCTCAGCATCTATCTGTCTGCTTCTATTCATGTGTGTCCTCACTGTCTATAACTACAGAGCCTGAAACAACACAGAAGTCACGCTCTATTCACTATTCATTTGCTAAATGTTAAGTTGATTTTAATCAAGAAATTCTGCAGCATCCATTCTCAGTTGTCTTATGCATCCTGATGGTTGATTTGACTCCCCACAGGGGTATTATTGCTTTGAGTTTTTCGTGCCACCCTCGATCCTGTGTGCTTATGTAATGATGCTGTAAAAGATGTTCAGCTGGTGCCAGCTTTCCTCTGGATTGACACGGGTTTAGATTTAGGTCAGCACTGCCCCTCAAAGTACATGTTATCCTTTAAACGCCCATTGATTTTGAACGTGGTTTTTAGTTGCTTACATTGCATTTCAAAAGTTAAAGCTGAAACTGCACCACAACATTGTAAAGATTTGCAATCACTGAGTTTAGGTAAAACAAAGAACTCCCTGTTTTTACTGTCACTGCCTGTTATATTTATAGCTTTATTTGCTTTTGTTTTATTGATGACACTGTTATTTTTGCTTAAAGCAAATAAAGGGGGTGTAAATTCCCTGCTTGGACTTTGGATTTTTTATATCGTACAACCCTGAATCCACAGGCAGTAGAACAGTGGGAACAGGGCACTAATATATCAAGAGCCCTCTGGCTGACACATATTGTGTACACAGTTTCGTAAGCTTATGTCTCCCAAAAAACAATCACACTCATACATAAATGACTGAGCCTAGTAACAGATGTTACATCTACAGTATGAGCTGGAGGAACACATGCAAAAAGCCTCTTGGCCTCAAGAGCATTCCAGCTCTGTGCCAGGCCAGAGCTCGGCTGAACCAAGAGAGTCTAGGTGGTGTCAGGCAGGCTTCAAGTCTTAAAGCACAGTCATACAAGCCTTAACTACATATGGCACCGGTAAGATTTTAATGCTACTTCTAGTAGTTACAATACATTTTGATGCTTCTAAGGTGCTTTGGGTGATTTCAGCAAATTTTAAATGGAAAAGTACAAGTTACTGGAGGTCTCAGTGCCATCAACATAAAACTGTCTTTGCAGCCTCATACCATAAGTTAGTTAACTTAGCTATTGAACAGATACTAGTTGCAAAAGAACTGGATGTAAATGATATATTCACAGTACATTGCCTCTGTGCTGTGTATTTCAAGTGTGTATTTTAACCTTTTGAAGTAAAACAGCACAATTTAGAAAGACCACCTCTTTGCTGGTGGGGGCACTTATCAAGAGGTGGCAAGAAATGTGTCAAGAAAGAAACTAATGTACATGGAGGTTTAAATGCAGGTTTCAAACCTGAGGAAAGAAATCCATTCAACGTGTTTATCAAACCTTAAGCATACAATCATACTTGGGAAGTAACACTGAATGGAAAAAGAAAACTTTACCAGACACATTTAAGACATTTCCTTCAGCAAGAAAAGTTTACAGTTATGCTAGCATCCATGGTTACAGTGAAAGTATATTGTGATGTTTGATAATAGTTACTTTATCAACTATGTGCCCAATGTTATGATGTGTTGTTTGTCTCCTCAGAAATTACTGCTGTGTCTCCACACCAAGCAAACAAACCACATGAATAATGGCAGCAATATGTTAAGATGTGGAGTAAGTAACAACAGTGGTGTGAAGTTTGGAAGAGATAATAAACATGCCATTTAGGGCAGTCCTACTGACACTTTTTCTATTATTATCTCATCATTTGCAAAGGCTAGTGAAGATACATTTAATCCTTCAGGTACACACAGACCCAAGTCAGTCCACATTAGTCTTTTTCAGGAGTAGCTAGCCAAGTTGTACCCAAGTGGGTAAACATCCTCCTCCTCAGTAAGCTCTTTCTTTTGCCTGCTGGACAACTGCAGCTGATGGTTAGAATTACAGACTCAACACAGGCTGGTGTCAGCTCGACCCTGGACTAGAATTGTATTTTTGTAGCAGCTCGGCTCTCCAGTACAGCTACCTTTGCAACAGATTCAGCCAGTCCGCCTGTCTGCGCTCGGGTCTGAGAGTCGAGAGAGTCAGTCTCTGTAGTTTAAACTCAACCTGTCCATAAAGAGGAGCCTCTGTCCTCAAGAATTAGAACGGATTGACAGGATATTCTCCAAGAAGGGAGCACTGAAGCTGGCCTGTGGCCATGTTGGATTCACTGTTTCTCTCCCACATTAGGCATGCTGTCCTGCAAATTTAAAGTGCACACACACACATACACACTCACACTCCTGGCACTGTCATGAGTAGTTAGTCTTGGTGGATGCCATACGTGGGGATATGTGCCAGTGCCGTGGTGGCCCCCTTTTTTGTCAAAACAAGTGGCCTGGACTGGTTGGGTGTTTTATAATGAGTTCATAATGCTGCATTACACAGCATGGCAGGGGTTGGCCATTACCTTTATACATAATTGTGTCACTGCTCATAATTCTTATTAACTATGAGGTCTGTACTAACCACGCTCTGCTGCTGGAATACTGTTCAGCCAAAGGTCAGCATTCAGAGAATAAAGAGGCCTGAAGAGAAGTCTTTATTTTCATTTCAGACCTGAGCCATAGAGATTGTTTAAATAGTCTTTATGGTTTAATTTAGGATGCATTGTGCCAAATGGGTGGAGTGTGTCACACTGAAAAATAAAGAAACTAAAAGCTGGGTAAAAGATTGTACAATTCTTTTATAAGATGAGTTTGCTTACACTTAAAGTTGCACACTGTAAATACAGTGGTGTGAAAAAGTGTTGGCCCCCTTCCTGATTTCTTTGCATGTTTGTCACACTTTAATGTTTCAGATGATCAAACAAATTTAAATATTAGTCAAAGATAACACAAGTAAACACATCATGTGGTTTTTAAATGAAGGTTTTAATCAATAAGGGAAAACAAAATCCAAAACTACATGGCCCTGTGTGAAAAAGTGTTTGTCTCCTAAACCTAATAACAGATTGAGGGCCACCCTTAGCAGCAACAACTGCAATCAAGCGTTTGCGATAACTTGCAATTAGTCTGTTACTGCGCTGTGGAGGAATTTTGGCCCACTCATCTTTGCAGAATTGTTGTAATTCAGCCACATTGGAGGGTTTTCAAGCATGAACCGACTCATGCCACAGCATCTCAAGCGGATTCAGGTCAGGACTTTGACTAGGCCACTCCAAAGTCTTCATTGTGTTTTTCTTCAGCCATTCAGAGGTGGACTTGCTGGTGTGTTTTGGATCATTGTCCTGCTGCACAACCCATATTTGCTTCAGGTTGAGGTCACGAACAGATGGCCGGACATTCTCCTTCAGGATTTTTTGGTGGACAGCAGAATTCATGGTTCCATGTATCACAGCAAGTCCTCCAGGTCCTGAAGCAGCAAAACAGCCCCAGACCATCACACTACCACCAACATATTTTACTGTTGGTATGATGTTCTTTTTCTAAAATGCAGTGTTACTTTTATACCAGACGTAATGGGACACACACCTTCCAAAAAGTTCAACTTTTGCCTCGTCAGTCAGAGTATTTTCCCAAAAGTCTTGGGGATCACCCAAGATGTTTTCTGGCAAAACAGACAAACCTTCATGTTCTTTTTCCTCAGCAGTGGGTTTCGTCTTGGAACTCTGCCATGCAGACCATTTTTGCCCAGTCTCTTTCTTGTGGTGGAGTCATGAACAGTGACCTTAACTGAGGCAAGTGAGGCCTGCAGTTCTTTGGATGTTGTTGTGGGGTCTTTTGTGACCTCTTGGATGAGTCGTCACTGCGCTCTTGGTGTAATTTTGGTCGGCCGGCCACTCCTGGGAAGGTTCTCCACTGTTCCATGTTTTCACCATTTGTAGATAATGGCTCTCACTGTGGTTCGCTGCAGTCCCAAAGCTCTAGAAATGGCTTGATAACCTTTTCCAGACTGATAGATCTCAATTACTTTCTTTCTCAATTGTTTTTGAATTTCTTTGGATCTCGGCATGATGTCTAGCTTTTGAGGATCTTTGGATCTACTTCACTTTATCAGGCAGGTCCTATTTAGTGATTTCTTGATTGCGAACAGGGGTGGCAGTAATCAGGCCTGGGTGTGGCTAGAGGAATTGAACTCAGGTGTGATAAACCACAGTTATGTTTTAACAGTGGGGGGCCAACACTTTTTCATACAGGGCCATGTAGTTTTGGATTTTGTTTTCCCTTAATAATAAAAACCTTCATTTAAAAACTGCATGATGTGTTTACTTGTGTTATCTAATATTTAAATTTGTTTATCATCTAAAACAAAGTGTGACAAACATGCAAAAAAAAAAAAAAAAAAAGAAATCAGGAAGGGGGCCAACACTTTTTCACACCACTGTAAGTTAAAATGTCTCCAGTCATATCACAAAACTGTTCTCCTTCTATTTGCTGATATCTGCTACAGTGTCCCCATGTTGTGGCCACATGACAATGGCAGGAGGACCCACAAAGGAAAGAAGATGTGTCAGTGTGACATAGTATAGGAAGGAAAAGCATGTCTGAAAATTAAGGAAAATGAGACACATGATGCCTGAGGTTTTCCCTTTTTCCAAATCTCTAGTCCAAACTTGCATGTGGAATCATGTCAGAGAAATATGGAATAATATCCCTTAGCTGTTTATGTGAATGTCTGTAAATCTTATATGCGGTCTTGTTGAGAATTATTTGCTTTTGTGGTAAAAACTGTGTTTAGGAAAAGAACAGTTTTGCAGATTTTATCTCTTTTGGCTATTTATTTTCCCTTAAGGTGGGAACACAAATGCAGCCAGGCGATAGAGTGGAAGTGAATGAGTCATCCACCAGCATCCTCTGATCACATCTACACTATGTGTGTGTGTAAACCGGGGCTCTATGTGGCATCTGAAGGGACTATTACATGACAATGTCCTGTCCTGTTTGTAAATATGAAACTATGTGTGGGCAGTGAGCTGTTTGATCCCCCTCTTTTTCTGTCCTTCACTGAGCTAATCTTTTTACAGTACATGCAAGCTTCATTTCATCATACCCTGGGACAGAATGTAAACACTTCCTCTGCCCACAGTATGTTGCATGTGTCTTTGCATGTTTACTCTTGCTGGCCCTTGTGTATGTGGGCTGTTTGTTTGGATTGGCTCCCCATATGGACAGTGTGAATTTACAAAGTTTTCTTCTGAATCTCTCATGCTCTCTTCTCTATCAACCACTTCATGTGTGTACCTTTGTCTATATGTCTGTTGTTTCTTCCACTGTAATGTGGAATGTGTATTATTGGTGCATGTTTGCACTGGCAACCAGTCCAGGCCTCCTGGACCAGCGGAAGCTCCCAGGCCAGAGGAAAGGCTGGGATCCTTTGTGAACGAGGCCCCCCTGGATTAAGCGTATCGCACCCTAAATGCAGGCCTTTTTTCCTGGGGATTATCTAAGGGACAGGGGGGCGCCCTCTCCCACTGAGGCCTTGTCACCCAAATTCAACACACCATCACCAGACCTCTCCCTAGCCCCCTCGCTAGGATACAGGACATGAGGGGAGGCATTGTGCCCTAGAGACAATGCTAAAGTTATTAGTCTGAGTTATTAGTAGACCATAGAAAATGCATTTTGACATGGGGCTTCAAGTTGATCCAACTCGCTGCTGGATATAGTGAAAATATTCACAAGCATCAGGTTGTTGTGTACGTATGTTTAGACATTAGGAATTAGACTAAAGCTTACATGAAGTCGCAGGTACAGTATTTAAACCCAGATTTATTTACAAAAGCAAAAATCATTAGATGTCTGACATTGCTGTCAGAGTGATCAACAGTTTATAAAGATATAAAAGACACTATAATGAAGTCTTCATAACTGAAGTTTACACATTACAAACAGTAAATCAGCTATTTTTCTAATTTGTGTGGTTTTCCCAGGAGAAATGCCTACTGCTGGTGGATTGTATGTAGCCTATACTCAAGTGTCTCACATAAGGATAGTTTTAAAACTTATGGAATAAAGATGAGTTTTAAACTTGGATTTAAAGGCCTTTTAAAGAGTCGGACTGTCTGATGTTAGCAGGAGCCTGCATGGAGCAGACTTTTTAACTCTGTGGACAGTCCAGAGCCCTACAGAGAGCAGAGATGATGGGAGGGAGTGTAAGGTTTAAGGAGATCACACAGGTATGAGGGCATCTCCGTTCAGGATTTTGTATCTCATTAGAAGCACCTTATAGTCTGACCCAGTCTGGATAGGCAGCCAAAGGAAGGAAGCTAAAATTTGTTTAATGTGGTTAAAAATGGAAAGAAAAAGCATTCTGAATCGTATGACGATATTTAGAAAATATCCCAGTAGTAGAAGTAGTACGTAGTGTTATGAGATATACATTGTTCTTTCAGATAAATAAGATTTTTATCTATCCAGGTGAGTTTGATTTTCAATTGGTTTAGGAGAATACAGTGATCCATCACACCAAAGTCTGCAGTAAGATCAACTAAGAGAAACATACAAGTGGAATCTGAATCCATAATAAGGAGATGATCATTCAACACTCAACTTAAGAAGATTTCTGTTATATATGTGGGCTAAAAGCTGCTGAGACACAACTCTTTCTAGGAAGTTAAAATATAATAATGTATGAGCCACTGGCGTACATCCTCTGCAGAATGTGTCCTTTAAGTTATGAATATTTTAAATACATTTTACATCTTATAGTACTTTTGTACATTTATACCAGTAGGACCTTAATTGCGTATCAGGGGGTATGTATAAATAGTGAAACTGGTAACAGGAACAGATGTGAGTACATAAATTGTTATCACAAAAACATTTTTCGTATAAATTTGTGTGGCAATTCATCATTATCAGTTCTTTGTTTGACTACAAAGTTGAACCAGGGTGCCATGTGTGAGAAGAGAGCCCCTGTGGTCCTACGGTGCTGCTGTGCAGGCATGGAGGCAGAGACAGGGACTACAGGGAGGTAAATGTTGTCATCATATAAAACCTCCTCAATGTGTTGCCGCTTCTTTCTCTCTCTCTCTCGCCCCTACAGGTCTTTACCACATTAAAATCTCTCTTCTGTTTACCCCTTCATTGTCTCTCCTCCTGCTCCTCTGGCACCAGCCTGTGCATCTCTGTCTCTCTGAGGCAGTTATACATATTCCCACTGGCATTAGAATACTAATGTGTCAGTGTGAATGGAGTAAAGCTGTGGTGGGAGGCGACCCGCCTCTCAATATGTGCACTGTCTCTTCTGGGGAGCCTAAATCTTCTTTTGCTTGCTCTCTCCCTGCTGTTCTCTTAGCTTCAATCTAATTTAGCTCTGTCACAGAAACCTCCCACTCCCTGTCTCCTGTCCCCTCTATTTTCAATTTGATGTGGGAAATATATTTTTCCAGAAGTTAAGAACAGGTAAAGTTGAGAGTCTCAACCACCCCCTCCTAAACTCTCCCTCCCATTGTCAGCTTAGCCAATATTTGCAGAGCTCTAAATCTTCTAAATCTTTGCTTCTGCTGCTGTTATAGATGGGAGCACTTGGCATCGTCACGGCAACCTGCTGGGTCTGAGGGGGAGCTGGCCCATGGAGGAGAACAGAAAAATGTTTCTGTAATTAAGATTATAAAAATACTGATATTTATGGCCCATGAAGGCTACACAGCTCCAGCAGGGCAGGAGAAGTCATAGTAGCAAAACTGAATCCTTTTGACACACTTCTTCCTCTCTGTGTTGTTAATGATGTTATTTTTGGGGGAAATGTCATTGCCATTTTTTTTTGGTTTCTTTTTTTTTGTGCATCTCACACTCAAGTGTTTTTATTATTTTTTTATTTATTGTTTTGCATTTGTGAAGGTTCCAGGCTAATTTCTATGAAACTACTATAATTGCCTTTTCTGTGGAAACAAGATGGAAGTATTCACTCTTGTTCAGTTGCATGAGATCGCACCTCAACCCCAGTCTCTCATTCTTCACTCTCACCTGGCTTTTTGCTCTAAATGCAGCTGACCACTACAGCCTTTCCCACTAATAGCCCATAATGTCTTAATAAACCACTTTCCACTGGCAGCAACTGTTCTGATGATTACTCTTCACATTTAATGTAGGTTCTTAATTGAAAAGTGGTTAAAAAAGTATTTTGTTACATGTTACTGTGCATTAGAAATAATACAAACATTATATGGATCATTGTACTATTGTATATAGTTGATCCATAAATTAATATTTTCTTTGACGTGAGCAGCCTAATAGCCTACAAGCCTATCAGAATATAAAAATCACTAGCTTTATTTGCAGTGCTTCACGCTCTCTACCCCAAAAGTGGTACACAGCTGTACAGCTTCACCTCCCACTTAGAGAATCCACCATACATGAGTAGCCATTCCTGATTAGCCACACATTAGAGAAATGTCAGAAATGTTTCATGTGCCGTGTCTCGGCTCAACTGGTGCGGTCAGACGTCTGCACCGGAATGATAAATCTGGTCAAAGGGGACGCACTGCATGCCAAGGGGCCACTACTTGATTTGGATAACGAATCCTGAACTGGATTCTGCTAGTTTTCAGGTGCATATGTGGAAATCAGATCACAGAACTGAAATCAGTCCACCTTAAAGGACCACACTACCTGAACTCCAGCTGCCTGACAGCCCATGAGACCATCAAGCCATTTGCAGAAACACTTAACTGAACAAATATTTTTCTTTCTGGCAAAAAGTGGGCACAGGCCTTCAGCTGCCTGGCTCGGGACAGTGGGAGAGGGTGCGGCTACTGGTGGAGCTGCCATGTGTGGATGCATGAGGAAATGGGGACTGATGGGGCAGTGGAACACAGTGCGTTTCTCAAGTGGAGTGTGGAAAATACCGCAGTGGAAGAAAAGTGTTGCAGCATTTTTCATACAGTTTGATGATGTACAGTATGTGTGATATTATTTAGTATATATGGTAGTGGTGTGTTCATCGCCGCTGCAGTTAGGATGTAGATGCACTGCAAACAGAATAGGACCCATTGTTGGTAGACTGTATTATAATTTTATAATGTAGTAAATAATTTTGTAAATATGAGCGTACTCCCAAAAAACCACTAGAAATTGTTGTGAAACAATTCGAGTCTATTGTCAGTGTTGTGAGTTCAGGTAACTGCCAATACATCAATATAAACCAGGATTGTATTAAATACTTTGGTTGGTGTGGTTGGCTTGGACAGTGTATGCAGAGAGAAAATTCGTGTCTGGGTTTTGACTTTGCGGTTGCTACATGGCGCCCGTAAATCGAACCAAATAAAGACCGTGGCCAGAAATCATTCTCATTTCAAAAGCTGGAGCCTCAGAGCCGTACGGAGATAGAAAGAGAGATTCACTCATCCCAGAAATCCCCAGTGGCATGCAGCCTGGCCTGCTCTCATCCAGCCACTGTGGCCGCTGGATGGGGGCCCATCAGCGGCTCCCAGAGCTGATCACTCTCACAGAACACAATATGTTCCAAACTACTGCGGCTGCTGGATGTGCGTGAGTGTGCAAGCTTAAAGTGTTCTCTGCAGGTTTACTGTCGATTCGGCTGAGGCATGATTGGGGATTCGCTGACAATTCTTCATTCCAGCACTTATCTAGACCCAAATACATTATATTAAATAGAAAGATCCTTCTACTCTTTGACATTCTTCCATAAACTTAGGCGCCCATGTTCGTCTTAATGCTCAACGACAACAGCATGGACCAAAGTCTCTTTCAGCAGTGATTCAACAGAGATCTGCTCGGGTCAGCATATGAGGACGCAGTGAAGAAAGTTGTTGGCAGAGGGGATTTCTCAGAAAATATCCCCTCCTCTGGTTAGCAAGCCACAGAGCCGGGCTTTAGCCAGAGAACTTTGCTGAATGTGCAAGAAAAATGGTGTAGCAGATGAGAAAAGGGGAAGAAACATGTGCATAGCCATAAAAATTAAATGCAGATTGTGTATACAGTATATGATTTTTGTGTCACAAATGAAAAAAAGGAAAAGATGAAAAATGGCGAGAAATAAACATCATCGGGTTGGCTGGGCCTCTTGTTTCATTTGGCGGATTGAGGCTCAGCACCATTATAGCCCAGTCATTACCCAGGAATCCAGAGTTAGGGAAAAGAAAACCAGGCTTTTCCTTCCCTTTTTCCTCCTCTCTTCATCTCACCATTGAAATTCTTTCATTTCACTGAAATTATTTCTCATCATCTCCTTTCATTGTCTCATCCACCTCAGGTTTGCTCCCACCATCACCTCTTTCTCCCAGGGGATTTTCAAAGCAGCTTTAATTTACCTACAATCCACTCAAAAACCCCAACATGCTGTGCAGACTTACTGCTTCAGCCAGTCTGGGGGTTAGAATGCACTCTCCTGTTTGTGTAAGACTGCACTGAAAATGATTCTTAGGTGGACCACATTGAAAAAGCACTAGATAATTATGGTTTAAAGTTTATTAGGCACCGTGGCAGCCAGTACTGTAATCTGAAGATTAATACAACAAAAACCTGATCTGCAGCGCTGCAGGAAAGGAAGTGCATTGGGCTCTGGACATGTTATTATTATTATTCTTTATAAAATGGGTTCCTTTCTGGTGGAAATGAGAAGCCTCAGTCAGCCCATGTCGGTCTGTGGCCTCCGGGTTTAACTTTTCAGTAACAGAGAGGGGGGAAAAGATGGTAAACGCCACACATGTCGGGAAACCAAGAAACTTCAAATCCTGAATCAAAAACGTCTGCGCAGGAAAACTCTCAAAGTCTGCTGCCAGCTTCACCACACAGGATACAGCAGCTCCGATCTTGGGAGGGCTAGAAAATGGATCTTTTATGCTCCCTGGACTCATAAAAAAATTAATACTTTAAATTTTGTTTAATGCATTCCTTTTTTCCAGCACAAAAAATAATAATGGTAATTGCTGTCAGTGAGTAGACAGATGGAGTGAGATACAGAAAGAGAAGGACAGAATAAGACAGAGACAGTCATGCATGACCTGCATTATCCTTGGTCACCACACTGGAACCAGGTTGCCGTTGCTGTGGAAATTAGCATCACAAACTAGACACTGAAGCTCTCAGGGAAAGACATATTCATTATCCCTTTTTGATAACACCCCATGTGGCTGTTCCAAAATACATTTTTCTTGCCACGGTTTTTCCACTGCATTAACTGCGTGCGCGTGTGTGTGCGTAAGTGAACAAGTCCGAGGCTGCCCTTTCAGATTATCTCATCTCCTGACACAAAGCCTTGTCTCTCCCTCCAGTAAGTTTCTTCTTAATTCTTCTTCAATTCTTAAAAGCAGCTGGCTTCAGACAGGGTGAGCCGAGGTCCTGGCCCATTAATGCGACTTTCCATCATGCTGATGTGTGTCTGGAGACAGGACCGGCCTCTGCTGGCTTTGGATACCCATCTCCCCAGCCCTCAATCTAGGTGAGGAGTGGTCAAACTGCCTTGTTTGAGCTTCCATCTTTTCTTTTATCCATTACTGAAAATACGATCACTTTTTCATCCAACCCGTGTAGATTCACAACTGAAAAATACAGAAAAAGAAACTCTTACTAGTAAATAACAAATAGCCTGTGATGTTCATTGGGCACAGCCTCCTGCCAGGAGCATCTGTGTCATTGCGCTGGGGGAGGGTGGCATCAGTGTCAGCCTTTTCACACCACCAGCCATCTCTCATGGGCAGATTTAGTATGGTGCATTCTTTCTTCACAAAAAGCCTGAAGGGCCAGAGGAAAAGAGGGAAGGGGACCCTGATTGGATGAGGTGGAGTCACTGGGCACCGTGCCCATACTCTCTCCTCCTCCTTTTCCCCCCACTGGTGGACTGACAAGGAGCCAGAGCATGAGGCTGAAGCTTTGTCAGTCATATTGGTGAGTGGCAGGCCAGACTGAATGATGTTTAATGTGTGCAGTTTCTGAAGGAAAGATGTAGTTTCAGTGGGTGTGGGTGACAGGGCTTGTCAATCAAAGAGGCTGAGAGACAGGCGAGCTGTGGGAACGGGTGACCGAGGCCATCTGGGGCCTTCATGGGCTAACATGGGGCCCTTTTATGGGTTTATCAAGCCGCTGACCTCCCATCATTTGACAGGAAGTGCTCTGGCAGCTGAATGGAGAGATCATGTCAATGAGGAGGATGGGGCCTGGGACAAGAGGCAGGGTGGGTGTGAGTCAAGATGAGCGACGGGGAATTGTGGGTGAACTTGTGTGTAAAGTGAAAACAATACAACAACCTAAAGTACTTGTTCAACATATGCTTATTTGCTTTCTTCATGAGAGTTACTTGAGCGGAACAATACCACTTTCATGTAAGTTAAATAGAAATCTATCTGCTGTTACCAGTGTTTGTGCTAAACTAAGCTAGAGGCCACTGGTTGCTTGATATTTCCCATACATACATTAGAGCGATAACATTCCTCTTTATATTATGCCTCTCAGCATAAAAACCAAATGTCAAGCTATTCTTGCAAAATACTCTTGTAGAGTAAACGACACAAATAAATGTGTTCAAATGTCGTCTTCACGCTGCAGCCTGAAAGCTCCGAGGTTAATAGTTGTAGTCGATTTTGATCCACTTAAAACAGCCTTGTGTCATTTCGCTCCCTCTACCCAGCAGCTAAGTACAGTATTGGTAAACAGATCATGTAGCATTGCAGCAGTGAAGCGAGCAGTCGCAGACAGATCAGCTCCATGATAAAGAAGGATGGCAAACCTTAGCAAGAGGAAGGGGGAGTTTTCTCAAGAGAAGGGAAGGAGATAAGAGCATTTTGAGAAAAAAGTATGTGACGCTTGCTCTACAGCTGGAGAGAATGTTATGTACATGTAATGCAGAGTATCAAGTGAAAGGCCTGTGCCTGTCAGATTAAAATGTCTGCAAATATCAGGCAAAGATCTTAATCCATATCTGCTTTTATAGCTCATTCCTCCAAAGATCTATATACTGTAAATCCACTATTTACATAAAACTCCTTTTTTATCAGCCTTCCATATGGGAGCTATCCAAAACATATCTCATCTTCAGGAGACAGATATGTGAAAGAATAACAAGAGGTGTCCCCGTGGAGCTAAACACCAACCTCCCTTTCAAAGTATACAGAGGTGGACACATTTATATGAAGCTGACCTGTGACCTCTATAACTGAGTTTAAGGGCAGTAAAAGTTAGCTGCCCAGGTCCTTGTACTGTGTGTGTGTGTATATGTGTGGGCGGGTGAAGTGTAGAAGAGGGGTTTGGTTTAGTCCAAGCTGGGCTGTCTGGATTTAAGGCCAGGCCCCCTGCACTCTGTGTCTGTGTGTCTGGGTTTGGGTGTCCTCCTCTGTTGAGGCCAGTTTATTTATCGCCTAAAGCCGAACCCAGTCTAACAGCCAGAGACAGAGAGGAGTGGAGGGATCAAACGCTGCACAGCCCTGGTGCATTCTGACGCACACAAGACTTAACTCAGGCACATTCGGATAAAACACACACAGACACACTACAGATAAGGAGCTGGAAATATCTCCCATGATCACATATCAGAAACTGAGAGTGCTAGCCTGTAGAGTGAGTCACTTTCCCTCCTTACTAACATCTCCACAGTCTTCATCGGTATGCTTTAATCCTTGCTAAACTGTATACACTTAGATTTACTACAGATGGGAAGTCCCATTGTTCACTCTGTGGTTTGATTGCAGGACTAATGCCCTGATGCTTGATCAAGAAACATTATAGCAGGTCCGGGTACAGTGAGAGAAAAGTCGGCATCGTCTGGTTGGGGCGAAACTTTTCTAAGAGCTCGAACAACGTGACGCCTCTGTTGCTTCACTTAACCTTTGAGATGGAGCATTTGAGCCTGAGCACTTATGAAGTTATGAGAGCAGATAGACTGTACAGTAGATGCTGATGGTACACAGATTTTCTCAGTTGGGTAGGGCTTTCAAACAGACGTATCAAATTCCTGCTTCTTCTCCCAGCTTCAAGGCACTGAGGCCTCTCTATAGTCAGTCTGGATTAGAGGGGATGCAGTTCAAACAATGTGGATCCACATGAAGGCCCTCAGTGCTCTTATGGATGCTTTGGTTCTTCCCTCCCTGCTGTCTTTTTACCTCTTCCCCTATATGTAAAGGCTCAGCCCTATTTTACTGCTCAGTCATCCCTGTCAGTGACCTCCTAAATACCACAAGGGTTGTATGTAGTGAATATACAAATGACAGTGCATGTCTTTGCTTTGTCAGGCACTTCTCAGTGACAAAACTGAGGCAATCACTGCTGACTTTCTGTGTTAGACGTAAAAAAGATGGGATGTGTAAGAGAGTGCTTCACTCAAGCTCTCTTTTTTTTTTTTCAAATTCACTCTTCCTTTTTTGTGGTTAAATGCCGCGGAAAAATTGTGCGGCCTGGCAAAGCTGAGGTGGATGTTTTCCTTGAAGCAGAGTGCGGATGGAGCACATTCCAGGGGAAAGCTGTGTAAATCCCTCCATTGATTTGGTGTGAAACCCTACTGACCTCTGGAATACATTAGTAGATTAACCATGGAGGCCATGTGCACACAGTCCTCTTAGCTCAGCCGCTGGCGTATTCAGCAGCAGCCTGCCTGTGGCCCCTCCAATACAGAGCCTGGATACCAGGGGCAGATGGGCCCACACTCGCTTTTATAATCTCAAAGCTCAATTACACCTGTATGTACTTATGTACGCACTTGTAGTTGTGTCTATACTTAGTGGTTCAGCAGAGTGGTGCAGCATGCTGTTGGCACAGAAATTTGGAGTATAAAAAGTTTTCAGTTTTTAAATCCTTCCTTCACTTTGTCTTTTTATGTTAATTTACAAAGCAATTTCTGCCACATTACTTTGCACACTCTGACAAACCGTTTTTAGAAACCAGGTCAATGCCACATGATGTGACTGATCTGCAGCTTGAGTCAGTATTCCAGTTGTGCTGAAGTAGCTTCAAAATAATTCAACTTAAATAAAGCATGATGTCCAGATAAACTACGGCTGCATCATCTTTTCTACACGTGTGAAATGCTGCAGTGCACACTGTGTTTGAGATAGGAAGTCTCTTTGGTAGAGCCTCGTTGTAAACCAGGTAAATTCATCATTCCATCCAGATTGAAACACCAGTAACTATGGGTTTATGTGTCTGAAGTTGGGACCTTTACAGGGGAAATTATGTTTTAACACAGATTTACAGGAAAACCAAAAGCCTCCAGCTTAGGCCATAAATGAGGAAATAATATTTGTCTCTGATGAGCAGAGTATGGTGAGCAGAATTACTCGTTTGTTGTTTGTTTGTGTTGTTTAGTGGATAAACTGTGTATTGACATTGCTAACTGATACCAGACTGTGACTCTAAATCTGGATGCCAGCTTTTCCATTGTATTACAACCTTTGGACATGTGCTTTTCATAATATTGTAAGCTTGTATAAAAGCTGGCAGCGTGTTAATGGGTTGAGCAAGTGGCCATTGACCTGGCATTGTGGCGTATGTGTGCTTGGATGCGTGCGTCTTGTTTGGGGTGAGGGGTGGTGCTCTGGGTCAGGGGAACAGGCATCATGGTCACAGGCTACAAGTCCCACCAGGACCCCTGTGCCCCCTTCAGAGGGGACACATGGCCTGACACCCTCTGACAGACCCCCACACCACAGGCAGACCGTTCACCCACCAGCCAAGCAGCCTGACACCCAGATGGCAGCTGCCTACTCACTGTCCGTTCTCTATCAGGAGGCAGAAGAAACAAAAACAACTCATCTGTCATCAGTGTGTTTGTTTTCACTGATGTCTGTGGGACAGACTGACCTCTGGAAGCAATAAAGATATTCTACATACTGCACTGTACTGTACCCTAGTCTGCTGCACTCCACCACTCATTTATTCCTTTTTATATTATACTCAACATTATTTCTTTACTTTGCTTTATTTGTCTCAAATTTAACTTGAGTCGGGTTAATTCTACTCTTTTGATGTAACTTAACTCTACTCTGACTTTACTCCACTCCACCTACTGCACTATAGTGAACTATTCAGTATTTGTGTACTCAGCTCTGATCCACACTACTATACTCCATACTCCATAAGTTTTATTGTATTTTACTGTACTATACTTTGCCCTAATGTACTGTGTTCTACCCTACTTATACAACATTATTTATTCTAACAATGTATTTATGTCATTGTGTTTTATTTTATTGTAATGTAATTTAGTGTTGAAGATATACTGCTCTATACAACTCTTTTTACTTTTTATTATAATCTACCATACTTAGTTTTGTACTTTATTGTACTCTTCTTTACTTCCTCCATTTGTGATCTCTCCTCCTTCGCTTCTCTACTCTGTTCTACTCAACTTTACTGAGAAAATATAAAACATATAAATAAAATTCCACATAACAATAACCGCAAAGCTAAACATCCTCTGTCGGTAATGTCACTGTGGGCAGCTGACAGTCACTATGGCTAAATGCTACAGAACTTGCTTCTATGCATCTCTGTGCTTCAGCAGTGGAGTAAACAGTGTCCCTGTCTAGACTGGCTGGGGGCTGTGGTGGTTGAGCACAGAGGACATCCAATGAAAGACACATGGCACACATGCCACCACCACATACACAACAGTGATATTTTTGCTGCAGAAAAATGCTGTAATGCACGAAACATCCAGTCTTAAGACTTATTGAGTTAAAACTTGTTTTTCTTCTAACAAGTGAAGAACCCTGTCTGAGCTGAAAACCTAAACCATGTTTGACATGTAGGAGTTTTATGAGAACATGTTTGAATCAAGGAAGAACAGTGGAACACAGCAAACATGTCTCTATTCAAGTGTTGGATTATTTGGATGCTAAGAAAACTGTCATCAAGCTCATTTTGCTAATGAAACAGCAAAAATATTTTTTTTTCTACTTGAAGAGGGCATTCAAGTAGAAAAATAATTACAATGATATCTGAAATGTATGTTATAATATTAACTTAGCATGCTTGAGAAAATGGCCAAAAACAGACATAGTATGTAGTTGGCCAGTTCCTCATATTCTGTGGGAACATGCTGTTGAACTGATGTAAAGTTTAAGGACTTTCTTTTTTGCACCTCGGGGGAGTTTGTTTGAGAAGAAGCCTTGTTTGTCATGCCGTGCGTAAGAGAATTCTTTCTTCTTCCTTTAAAGAGTTTCCCGCTCTCCAGCTCTCTGTATCCTGGTTAATGTTTACATCGAGATTGATTTGGTTCTTCTGAGTAACGCTAGATAAACACAGACTTATCAGTACTATTAGAACACCGGGCTCCAGAAGTGACTGCATTCTTCTACAGGACTATTTGGCACCTCAGTTGGAAAAGAAAACAGAGAGCCCACAGGTGCCATGTTTTCACACCATCTTTGATTTATGCCTTGTCATCAGCTGAGCCCTGGGTCACGTTCCTTTTTCTCTCCTTCTCTCTTTTCTTTCACTGTTCTCTACTTATTCTATTGTTATTGGTATTCCTCCCTGTGCGCCTGTTTGCCTATTTAGGACAGTACTTAAGGTTCTCACAGGGAAGGTGAGGGCTCTTCACACTTGTACAAAACCTCTAACTGCATTTGAGAAGGGGTGTGAAACTTAAACTGCACACCCTCTAATACCCAGCTCTGTCTTTCTCTCTCTTTTCTGCAGGGTCAGAGGTCATCTGCCTTCTATTACTCAACCTGTCAACCCCTCTGACAGGACCATATTGATTGTCAGGCTCAGTGTGGCCTTTCACAATAACAAGAGCCATACTGCCAAATTTTAATTGTTGTGTTTTTTTCGCAGCAAGATGTCGTAATGTGGATGGAAATATTAAGATGGCTTTTGAGGAGAAATGACAGATTATGGGTTTATGTACATGACAACAACCCTTTGCTTTGGACCTTTCCTTGTACTTTTTCCACCCTGTGCCCTCTCTGCCCCTCACCACCCCCTCACTGCTCTGTGAGGGATCATGGGTAGCGTGCAGCATAGCCAGTTGTTTGTTGTCACTGTGAATTACAGTGACATACTAAAGGAGTGACAGCTTGTGCTGCGTATTACAGCCAAGGGAGAGAGAGAGGCCAGGCTGGATTGTCGAAGTATGTGTTTTGATGGGTGGAGCTTTCTCCAAGCTTCACTGCTCAGCCAGGGGAAGAGATGGGGGAGGGAACATCGGGATTCTCAGGCATCGGTTTACAAGGTGTGTCTCCTTGACTTTCTCTGTTAAAGTAATTACAAGCTGAGGTTTTCCCACATTGCTGTACTGCAATACATTTAATCACAGCAAACATTCAGATTGAGTGTGTGTGTGTGTGTGTGTGTGTGCTGTTGAAACCCAAACTCAACTGTATTTTAATGGAAAAGACTCCTTTTTATATAAAAGGTATATAGGTGCAACTAATGGCTGTTTTAATAAATAATAAACTAATTGTTCTAACATAGTAATGATCTATCAACAAAGACAACTTTAAGGTTGCCCAGAGTTCTGAAAGCTCTGTTTGGCTGCTGTGATGGCTCTTTCTGCATAACAGTTTTTATAGCCAGTTCTAAAGGTGCATTCAACCACCTATTTTTGGAAAACATCTGTAAAGCATCTGGTGCATTTTATTTATAAACAACTTTACTTGACCAATTATTCGAAAGTGAAAAGCCAATGACCCAAATGCAGAACTGATGGTTCTTAAGAAAGTGAGTCATTCATAATGGGCTCGTCCAAAACAATCAGGTCTGCAGTTGTAAGATATAACTGAGTTCATATAGGTGACCTAGTACTCCTGCTTCAATATATGTCCATCTAACAAAACTGAACTAAACTAGACTAAACTAATCTAAACTCAACTAAACTCAACTCAACTAAACTAAAGTGAACTGAATTAAACTAAACTAAACTAAACTAAACTAAATTAAATTAAAATTAATTAAACTAAACTAAACTAAACTAAATTAAATTAAAATCAACTAAACTAAACTAAACTAAATTAAACTAAATTAAAATCAACTAAACTAAAGTAAACTAAACTAAAATGGACTAAAGTAAAGTAAACCAAACTAAACTAAACCGATGTAGTTCTCTGCTGCTCTCTAATCACACTGTACTTTTTCAACACAAACAACATTTACAGTTCCGTCATTCTTTGCTAAAAAGGAGCCTTTCTGCTTGTTGGCCTCGTTCCATTTTTCCACAGTGATTTGATCATGATTGATGTAGTAGGCACTAATGGGACACCCAAACTGCTAAGTGATTTGAAAGGAACTGTAGAGTTCAGCTTGATTAATTTATTTGGACTGTGCAGTTTTTTTCAGTGAGCATAAAAGGAGTGTACATTAGCTGCCACATGTTCAGATGTACACGTCTGATTATGTGGAGAAAGATTTTTCCCGGCAAGTCTCCAAAGTTAGTGTAGGCATAATCTTTTATATAAATGTATTGGACAATGGCTCTTTTGTCTTGACATGCATTCAGTTCTGCAGAGGAGTCTATCCAGGTGCCTTCAAAAGCACTTGGCTATTTTATAAGTGTAGTAGTTTTGCACAGGGCGGAAAGAAAATAGAAAATGCTAGATGCTGAGAGAAGGATTTTTCAGATGATGCCATTGCTCAACAGCATGACTAGGACTTGCAAGTGCAGAACGATGTGGTAGACAACAATGTAAATCTGTCAGTCTGTGCTCTGGAGGTGGGCATGCTGCAACCTGAAGCCGTGAGTTAAGCCAGCTTGTTCACAGTTGCACCTCTGTTTTTGGGTATGTGAAACCATGTGGGGAGAACAGTATACAAAAATACACACAGAAAAAAAAAAAACTGTGAACTGTGACGTTTGTAATTTTTGTTTCCCGTGCATAAGGGCTATATGGGCAGGATGCAGGGTGTAGGTTTAATATGATTGATCTCTGTCACTCTCCTTTTCTTCCTGTATCTATCTGTCTGGATGTTGTACAGAGACAAGTTAAGGCAGTCAAAGGTCAGGGCCCTGCTGAGGAGGTTACATCTCTGGAGACCGCTCAGCTCAAATTAGGGCTCAGATTGGTGTTCATGGTCAACGTAGTTAACCTCAGTTCACCTCAATTGTCTCTTAAGAAAACATATGTTTTGCCTCAATGCCTCAGTCCCTTTTTAACAAACTCTGTCACCCACACAAGGACAAACATGGTCTACATGGCCAAATATCTCCTGGATAAATAATAAACTAATACATGTACATTATTAATACAAGAACAAGTGATGCAAATGAGAACATTTTCAAAATATTAGGATCTTTAATAAGGCTCCAGTCGTCAAATGCACCAGCACCAAATGAAACACGTTGAAACAATATTCTTTACTGCTCCTCTAACTAACATCTTGGTGCCCCTGCCACAAGACAGAGCAGTAAGTGGGGATGCAGGGAAACAGTAAACAGAGTTAAATGTAGGAGCGGGGGGATAGAAAACAGCACCAAGCCAAGGTCAAGTCTATAACTGCCACACTACAGAGTGATTTAGGCGCTGCGACCAGGGGGCTTTTCCAACAGCAGCTCAGCAGAGTGAGTTAGGGCGGGAGAGTAGAGGTGTTGAGAGCCCTGGCGGTAATGACTTGCTGATGACATCAGGACATATAACAGAATCTTTTCTTGGCCCAGGGGTTAAAGGTCAGACAGCTCATTCACTGACCTTGTGATTTATTCCCTGGGCCTCCTTCAATCTATAAACACAATGAAAGCTGTGTATATGCAGGGAATGCATGCATCTGAGGCGGGCACCTCAGGGAGACGCTAAATACATTTGGTTGGTTTCTTCAGCCCTCTTTAGTCCTTACTTTATCACTGTCTTTGACAATGAGGATTTTCTAAAGATCAGCCGGATGACAGGGTGTACTCATCTTTGAATGGTTTAAAGACTCACAATAGAAAACACCTGCTTTCAAAATGCAGTGAAAGTCTTTCAGAAGCCTTAAAAGTGGGAGCATGAGGAACAGAGTACCCTTCATAGCAGCAGATAGCACTGCTGGTAAAAACAGTAGATCATAGGCACTACAAAGCACACATACTGCGAGTTGTCGCTCAGAGCTGCTGCTGGGTCTGGGAAAAAGTTTGGCTCTGTACAAAAAGTAGTGTTTAATCTGGCTTCCTGCTGCAGAGTAACTGTAGTCAGTGCTAATGTCTAAGTCCCCCTGATAGGAAGCAGTTCCACATTATATCTGTTTTCTAAGTATGTAAATCTTATACTGTGAAAAACTTGCTGCTTTCCAAATGCTTTAACAGACTTTCTGAATTCATTAGAGTAAGAGATTTTACCAGATACTTTCTTTCAACAGAAAGAACTGGTACCACTCCTTAATCTGGATATTTCCTATAGAAGTGAAGCAGCCAGCACTCAGTTAGCTTAGCAAACTCTCAGCCATGGGCGTAAATTTCATTTAACAGTAGGGGGGGGACAATAAATATAAAATTTCTCATGAGCACTTTTTGAAGGGGACACAAAAAATACAGTCAAATTGTACTTATAAAGATATGTCCCCACAGTGAAAAACTTTGCTTCTATCATTATTTTATCATGGAGACTGCGCCATTATGGTTATTTTCAAAGTTTCAAAGTCACAACAATAAAAACAAGGAATTAAAAAAGGTTTAAAATTGTATTTAAAATTAATTAAGACACTTAGAACAAAATAGATATTGATTATACAAAAAAATACAGTGGGGTCAGTTCGGACGTAGCACAGTGCTCATTTAGTAAATGCACAGCTAAACAATATGCTAATTGTGGCCGTTAATGTTAACATTATGCCAAGTCGTCACAAATAAAACAATGCATGGGAAACGGCTTTGTCGTGTTAGTTGCAGTGCACTATGCAACAAGCTATTGTAAACAAGCTAACGTTAACTAGATAATTTAATCGCTAATATAGTAGATTCATGGAAAATTACATCGGTAATCAGCATTTTTGCCGCAACTAATTTATGAATGAGTCTGCATCAACTACATTAAAGAGAATCGCTTTCTTTAAAGTGAATAAAATACCCTACTTACTGGAGTTCAACATTAATTGAGCCGCTGCCACACACCTGACTTGAACTGGGAAAGCAGGCAGTGGGCCAAATCACTGTGAGGAAGGGGAGGGGGAACTCAACTGTTTCTATATGCATTTTTTGCGGGGTTTTTTTTCTACTTACACAATTATTTTAGGTATACATACATATATTTTTCACAATAGAGAGTGCGATTTTTTTTTTTAATAATTTTTTTTTGGGGGGGACAACCCTCGGATGGGGGGGGGACATGTCCCCTCCGTCCCCCCCGGGATTTACGCCCATGCTCTCAGCTTGATATTACTGAAGTATTTTACTGACTTCTTTTACTGTTTAGCACTTATCATCATTAAATCGTTGTCACCTTGCTCACTGTGCAGCTAAAGTTAGATATGCATGTACTTTAAGATATTTCATGGGCATTTCAGACATTTCTTTTGAAACAGCATCAGGAACAAATTAAATGACCTCACCAGGCCGATATTGTTTCACATTTCGTAAGATTTAAAAAAAAAACATCAGACTACACAAGCAGGGACGTAATGTCTTTTCTGTCCAAGCTCTTTAGCAGTAACAGCAAGCCCTGAGTCACTGTGACCTAATGAATCTCTGGCTTTGCAATAACATAAGTCAGGGTGTGTAGGTTTACTAACGAGGAATATTGAGCTGTTGTAATGAGCCCTTGAACGACTGTCTGTTGGAAGATAAAAACAAACCAAACAGTGTCAGTGCAGGCTGGAGCCCTGACTTGCAAAGCATGAGTCATACCCAGAATGACTGAAGTGACCTGTTCTCTGAACCAAATGAGCCATGCAGTACAGTTGTATGTATATTTGTGTGTGTGTGTGTGTGTGTGTGTGTGTGTGTGCATAATGCTCATGTATTGTTTGACAGTTGATCCATGGAAGAAGGGAGAGGAAAAAAAGAAAGTGGACATAGAAAAAGACAAAATGAAGAAGTGAGAGAAAAATCCTTGTCACAGTTGAAATGCCAGGAAAAAATTTCTATTCGTGCTTCATTTTATATAGAGGTATAAAGTTGTCAGCTTCGCTCAGCATTCCTCTCCGTTTCTCCCTGAACAAAAAGTCATGTGCTGTTTTTATTAGGAGTAATGGTGCCAGCCTGCTTCATGTGCTGCTCTTTGCTGTTTCCAATTGCAGTTTGACGGAGATGAAGTTCCCAAATTCCCAGTTTCAGACTGGAAGCATCAACCACCCCCTCTTCTCCTTGTGCTCTCCTTTCAGCTGAGCTCTACTGCAAGCTCAATCTGTAGGCATCCCAGCTATTTCAAACACTCTGGAGCTCTGAGCTGGAAACATGTGAGGAATCTGAACGACTGACCCTCCACTCCTCCTCCATCCACTCCTGCTGTCCCTGCTTTCTGTTACCTGCTGAGAGGGAGGAGAAGACGGAGGAGGCCTGGTTGTCTGGATGAGGTTATTACGGCGTATCAGTGGCACTGAGGAGGAAGACCCGCTGACTTACGGAGCGCTGCCTCCTGAGCTAAAAGCAGAGGAACTCCACTGTGTGAGATGGTTTGTGTTGGGTGGAGTGGAAGAGCTGGTCTCCTTGATGAAAAAGAGGTCCAGAGTGCCTATGTGATGAGAATAAGAAGTTTTTCTCAATACTTTTTTCCATTTTCAAGCTAGTTTCTTCTACTCCTGCTACTTCAGGTCTTTCCTTTTGCACCCTGTCAGGGTGTGTTTGCATCAAAATGGCTGCTGTATGGTTCATATTAGAACCTGAGGCATGCATCTACCTCTTACGTCTCTCCAATCCCGACCATCCCCCACCATGCAATAACTCTGCACATTTGTTTCATATTTGGTACAGGATATGACTCACTCACTTTTGATGTTTTAATTATACAGTGTCAGTGATATAGTGGGAGAAAGAGGAGAGGCCTCTCTAAGTGGAATTACAATAACATATCACTGCCAATCATGATTCACAGCAGCACTTTCGAGGAATAAGAAAGAAGGACCTTCTAAAGTCTGTATGTATTCTCAACAGGGAATATCTCCCTTAGGATTCTGCAGCATTCAGAAAGACAGCAGGGAGGGGTTTGCAGATTTGGCCCAGTTCACTAATACAGCACTGTTGGGATTGCACAGGCGTGTTGTAATGACTATAGCTACTTTAAGTAGACGTGTCTGCGACATGACCCTTCGAAAACTGTAACTACAGCTAAGAGTGATGGGAGTTGCATTATTACAGCAGACTGTGTAGTAAACATGTGGCCTCACAGTGCCAGTAGATTTAAGAGTATCAGAGTATGACAAAAGTCATTGGGATCCGGCCTTTGGCACCATGCATGTCCAGCGCTCACAAATATTTAGCCGCTGAGATGTTTCAGTGCAGACCAATATAGTCAATGAACTTGCACACTGTCAGACTGACAGCATGGCTAAAATGGTAGAAGCTACTGGCATCACGTAGGATATTAGTGCTGTAAAGTGCATGTGAGGCATAACAACGAAGCGCCGTTATGAACCTCATAAAAAATACTGTGCTACTATACTATTTGAATAGTTCAACATGTCTTTTCACAACAAATTTTGTTTAAAAAGCAACTCCTTCTCTCTAACTGAAAAAAATCTCAACTCCATGAATATTTAAATATGTTTTATTGCAAAAGTTTAGATTGGTGTTTTGCAAATTTGCACATCACACCTTGTTAGTATGCTTGGCTCATTGAACCACGACTGCTTCCAAACGACTTCTGATGTCATAAATGCTGCTCGTACCTGAGCTTTACAGTGAGAACAGATAAAGTTTTGCACTTCTGCGAATGACAGATGTCGGCACATCTGCATATACATCAGTCTGCACAGCGAAGCTCAAACATCCAAGTGAAGAATCAATAAGCAAAACACATTTTGGAGTTGGTGGGGAGGGATTTCAATGTGAACCAATTAGGCGATCCGTGGGCAAAGGGAAGTAACGGCTAGTTGTTGATTAGCTCATATGAACAGCATCCTAAATTTGCATAGCAGCAGGGGGTATGATTAATGACTGAGCCTCAGACATTATTCACAGCTTCAGTCCTCGCCGTATTAAGAGGTATTCTCGCCATTAACACATGGTTATGGGAGAATCTCTTCGGTCAGCTACCCTCCTGATGATTTCCGTCAACAGTGACACGGAATCGATTTGTTAATCTGAGATGCTGTTAGTTTCTTTTCCTCTCACTCTGCTGCTTTATTCTAAACACTGGGTCTGCTGATGCACAGGGGATTTAGGAAGAAAGAAGACTGTAAAAAAAAAAAAAGATTGGAGATGAAGAAGGACAATGACAGGTTGACAGATACCGCAGTGCAGGGGCATTGAGACCATGCAGTTCTCAGTCAGAGGCCCATGATGAGTTTTCTTTCAAATGTGGGATACCCGAGCAGAGCGAAATAAATTAGGGGATTGCAAATAGACTTATGTGTTGGAAGGAAAGAGAGGGAGAAACAGTGGGGGGTGTTTTGTGCCACTCTTGAAAAATGAGTCAAACTCTCCTTCCTCACCTCTCGTTCGCTCTTTATTTTAGCCAACCTGTCAGCTCCACTGTTATCTGATGGCTTTACTGGTGGAGGCAGAGATGGGAGAGGAGAGAAAAACAGATGTAGAATTATCCATTCACAGACCAAACCTTTGCCTCAGAAAAAAAAAAAAACCTTGTTAGTGCCTCTTTTCAAAGTGAATGGGAGCGTTTTCCCTCCCTTGTTTAAAAGAAAAGAGGGCTTCAGCAGTGGAAGCGAGACAAAAATAAAAAGTCTGTGCAGATTAGAGTCTTCCACCCTCCCCTGTGCCTCTTTCAGAGCAGTTGAACGCCTGAACCAATGCAGGAGACAGCTTGAAGCAGTGGGAGCCGAGCTGCAGGGGGCCCGCCTTTGGTTGCTCCTTATTTGTAGGACAGATCTGTTCATTTGTAGGAAAGTTATGAAATTTCATTAGTCCTAACTCTGCAAATATGCACCCTAGTAGAAAAAAAAAATGCTATATGCTTTAACTTAAATCTAATCATAGCTGATATTGTGTAATCACAGGTCCAGTGCTGTGTAAAACTGCACTACCCTCCAAACTTTAGTCAAAGTGTGAACCATCTCACAACAAAATGAAATTCAAGAACCAAAACTAAAAGAACTCATTAAACATACAAAAGCCACCTTTTATTGTTAGCTCCAACATGCAAGTAGTGTATTAATTGTATAATTGGTCAAGGCAAATCATACCTGAGGTCAGGTACTTACATCTATAACAATGAGACATATTGTATAAGCAGATCACATATGTTGTGTGTCAATATATTAACCTGCAAAGTAACTATGGTGCTAATATATATGAGCATCAAAGTGAAATAGTACTCAAGTTAATGTCCAGCATAAAAGCATTTGCTATGAAATATGACAGTTTTTATCTGTATGTGTATTATGCTATTCTTTTATTATTATTGTGTTTCCGATGCTTTTAATTACTTTGATGGGAATTTGAATGATCTTGTATCATTTTGTAACATTTTGTTTTCTATGCAAATGTTGCTGGTAATGGAGTATTATTTTCTTAAACTGATTATATTTTACACTCAGCATGTGAGATTTCTCTTAAAAAAGGGACCTGAGTACTTCTTAGTCACTGCAACATGTGTGCCTGTGAGTGTGCGTGCGTGCGTGTGTGTGCGTGTGTGTGTGTGTGTGTGTGTTATGTGCGTCTCCTCCCACAGATATCAGGCCTTGGCCACTGAGGGGCGTAGTTGCTGCGGCCTGACAGCTCCGGAGCGGAGCAGGAGCCTTCGCACTGGTCCCGGTTTGAGCGAGCAGAGCGCAGGGAAAGCAGGCAGCGCTGCAGAAGTCGGAGGGAGGCAGGGCCCAAAGGCACTGCGGCCAGGAAGCGGCTCGAATTACACCGGGGGTGCTTACGGCGAGGGGGTGGGTGGAGGGAGGGGGTTGACACCCACTGGAGTGAAGGAGGAGGGCAGTAGTGTGTGGAGACGTAAGGAGGAGAAAAAAACTAGTAAACCTGACAAAGCGTCTGAGAAACAGTGCGAGGACTGTGGGCAGAAGAAGAGAAGGAGACGCGAAAGAATCTCATTTTCAGCAGGGGGAACACACGCTGATGGATTTTATGACATTTTGCATTGGACAGCTCTTCGCTTGTACATTTTAAAACCTGCTCCACCTCCGAAGTAGCTGCAAACTTTCTGTTTAGTTGACAAGTGCGCTGCACAGGAACACTGGGCATGTTTTGCGCCCCAGAAGAAACTTGGTGACGGGGAGGAAAGTTTCGGAGGGGACAGCAGTATGGTTTGTCGAGCTGTTTTCGAAGGATAACGCGCATAAAGTCGGATTTCTTTGCATGGCACTGGACCTCGCTGCCTGTCGTGTGTGGAATATGTCCTCCGAGCTGAGTCGATGCCGGCTGATTGTGGAATAGTACGCGGAAAAATAAGGCAGCGCCTCGCAGATTTGTGGTGCATTGTGGAGTTGGAGACATTCCTCCCTCTGGATTCAGCTCATGCTCTTCTCCTCCCTTATCCGTGCATGCCAAAACAGAGACTTCCACGATTTTAGTCCTCCCTGGTAAGTGTTTTGGAGCTGAGCGTAAAAACGCAGCTGGCACACTTCTAGAGCTTCTTCACAATCTCATCTGTCAAAATTTCTGCTGTCATGACAAAGAGGCTACGTGACAATACGGGCGCGTTTTGCACTAGTTTTTTTTTTTCTTTTTCACTGTTGCATGACAAACACGAGAAGGTTTTAAGTTGAATTTTCACTTTTCTAACCGAGATTTTCTTTTAGATCCAAGATGTAAGAAAATATGCAAAGTTCACCAAAAAAGTTTATTTCCCCACGTTTGCAAAACCAAACACTGCGCCGAGTTTGCATGTAATTGTTTTCTATCAGCTCTTCATTACGCAGCCTCATAGTTGAATCTGTCCTTGTTTAGTTTAGAGGAGCTGTAACAGCGCGTTGCCTCATCACTTTAGGACCCATTAACAAGTGTCCTGGTTATTTATTACTTTGCTTAATTTTCTACATTGCATTTATGGTGCCAATTATCCCGTGACCGCAGTTGTTTTTTCACTGCTTGGTGCCGGAGCCCTAAATCACCGAGCAGCTCCAAATGAGGCCCCCATTGTGGAAAAGCCAACTGATTTGAATTTCAATAGGAATTCAGTCAGCGCCAAGAAATTTCATTCAAAGCCTTGAGTTTAAATGAAGGCTGCGGCCGCGTACGGAGCAAAGTCCCCCAGAGTCCAAATGTCATGTCGGCAGCAACATGGTAAACGAGTTTTGTAATGAAGAGGAAAAAATATATCAGTGTTTTCAACCACTTTCTGCTTAGTTTTGTGTTGTCTTAGATTTTATTTATTTATTTATTTTACCTGTTTGGTTATTTTTGATAACTGCAGCAAGATTTTCTTTACTTTTATTGTGTTTTAGACGCTGAAATGATCTAAAACCAAAGGAATTCTGCTCTCTGATCGTCCTGCCTGAGTTGTAGACATTGTCGTCATTGGCTTAGGATGAATTCAGAATCAATAATTCATGTGTCTGAGCTGTCACTGTGCGGAGATGTTGTTTTAATTGCTAAATCAAACCGGTGCATTCACTCAGAGGATTAAAATGAATTCACTGATGAACCCGTCACGTGCACGTCTACTGTCTGTGTGTCCGTGGATTCGGCATAAGTCAGTGTGCGTGTCGTCGGGCTCGGGACATGACGCGCGTGGTGTCTGCGGGTAAATCTAATCGATACGTCCAGCTGGAAGCAGAAGGAGCGCAGGGAAGCGTGACTTCTCCGAAGCTCCAGAGACACCTCAGAGCGGTTCAGCCGCAGATGTGCGCCTGAACCGACTCCTGTGCGTTTGTCCCAATATTGCATTTCAATTAAAGCTTCACTCGCTTCATAATCAAGTCACAGAAACGCAATTAGAGCCCCTTAGAATACAATTAGCACTAATGCGCCAGCGGGGGCAACAAGTTTTGCGCATCTGTTGCGCATGGTAATAAACTGAGCTACGTTTTCAAAGCATAGTGTGAATCCTTATCTCAGACTAGACTTTAGTATTAATTTGGGAGAAAGATATAGGAGATCATGCTGGAGTATGAGAATTTCCCACGTTTATGTGAGATTACAACTTCATACATGTAGAGAAGGTCTGATCTTTGAACTGTGTTGTGGCTGTGTGACTCCTGGCGGCATCAAACTGGTTAGACTGAATATTAAGACTTACTGAGCTGCAATGGGTCTTAATTGGTTTCTCTAAAGCATATTTGAATGCACATAATTACAGTAGCAAACAAAGGTTGGATCCAGGGTGGTTGTTTGTTGGCTGCTGGTGCCTCACAGCTTCGGTATGTCTGTGGCATGGCTTGTTGGACAGCATTTTGAAACACCCTGTCTCTGCTGCTGTCTCACTTTTCTGTCTCACTTTGTCAAAAAAAAAAATTAGTCAAAGAAAAAAAAAGTGCTGAGACAAGTAATTATTCCACACTAAGGTTGAGACTTGTTTCTTTTCTTTCCACCTTTCTTTTCATGCATCTACCTCTTCATTCACAAATATCCTTCTCTCTCTCTTTCCCTCACCTTTCAGCCCAGGTGATTGGGTGAATTCCAGTGAGTGACAGGCCGACCCGGCAGCAGTTGATGGTTGGGCGGACCCCCTCAGATGGGATCAGTGTCCAGGGGGAGGTGGAGAAGGGGGGTATGGGGAGCGCTGGCCCCCACTAACGGGATGGCCTCTTGGGCCTGGCTGCTGGCTGCCGTCCTGCTGTCCCTGCTGACTGTCAGCGTGGCCAGGCCACCCCTCACCGCCACCAAGGAGGAGGAGGCCACTCTGGAACCTGAAGGTAAGCAGCAAGCAACGGAGAGAGGTGGGAAGGGACAGAAGAGAAGAGCCTGGGGGAAGAAACAAAAGAGGGGGTTTGTGTTTAGGTTTTTGGAAAGTAGGTATAGGCTTGTCAAGTTTGTTTCCCTATTAAAAAATGACTTCATAGCCTTAAATGATATATTACATTTTGAATCCTGTCCATAGTGTTATTGTGGTTACCTAACTTAATGTCAGTGGAGAAAAATCCCAGATGGGACTCTAGGAAAATGAGGAAATTTAAGATTTTTACACTTTCACCCATTAGAAGATAGTTTAGTAATGAAATAACATGGGAATGACTTTTTCTCTGCATAAGTATAAGATAGTACGCCACCT
Organism: Mastacembelus armatus; assembly: GCF_900324485.2. Classification (NCBI taxonomy): domain Eukaryota; kingdom Metazoa; phylum Chordata; class Actinopteri; order Synbranchiformes; family Mastacembelidae; genus Mastacembelus; species Mastacembelus armatus. The sequence goes on along the minus strand of NC_046647.1, from coordinate 8,058,079 downwards.
TTCTTTCAGGAAACATTCATTTAAACTGCACCAACCCTCTAACAAGCAGAATAAATGGCATCACATAAGATTCTGGGGTTTGCTATAAACACATAAACAGCAGGGAAACAACTAACCTCAGCATGGCGAGTGTCTTGTTTTCCTCACTGAGGTGTGTGATTCACACTTTCTTGTGTTATTTACCTTGTTGACGCCTGTGGTAGTTAAAGAGTGTTTAAGCCAGGTTTGTGAGCCTGTATGGGAGGACAAGGCAGAGCTGTGATGGCTGGTGGAACAGCGTTGATGCTGGCACCTCTTGTGGCCTGCTTGAATGCAAGAACCGCAAAGACAGAAGGAAAGGGAGGAATTTGGATACAGTTCTGAGTTTTGCTTTGCTCCTTTGAGTCATGAAAGCCCACAGCCCATTTTATGTTGTTTGTTAATTTAAATATTTTAAAGCCAAACTTTTACTGGCACAAAAAAACCTTTGTGAAAGGCTATCTCCTGTAGCTTTTTTGGCCATCTTTTTATTTTTTTTATTTTTGAGGCTTCTCCATATTCTCTTGCTGCAGTCTCAGAGTCTAGTCTAGCTAATTAGTTGTTGTGATGGATGGTAACTCACATTCCAAAGGCTTTTGTTCCCAGGCTTTAATCAACATGCTAATTGTAACTTAGGCCAAGAAGAGAGCATCACATTTTTAAGCCACCTCCCCCATCTCCTTCTGTCGCCACACACATATTACCTTCTCTTGCCCTTTGCCCTAGAGGTCAGATATGGTTTTTATCTTCTTGATGAGGCTGCCTAAGCTCTCCTCTCAGGTTGTTGTTTATGGTGTTATGTCTGAGACTGTTTGGCTCCAAGCTGGTGGGTTCAGAGCCCCACATGTCCTGGATGCTACATGGCCACAGAGACGATGGAGACTTTTCCAGAGTTACACAATCCTTCAGGAAAGTTCTAAGAGGATTTGTGCATATTTGACTTCTCCTTTAGATGGAGAGATTACATAGTGCTGCGCAGCAATGAAGTCATGTGACTGGAGATTAAGTGGCTAGACCTGGGAGGAGGGGGTCACATGATTTGGATCAACAGGGCACAGAGAAACTGGTCCCCATATTTGATCTAGAGTCGGTTTTTCTGCTCCACATGGCAAACAGATTTTTTTTTTTTTTTACGGGCGCTCTGTGCAGTGGAATCAGTGTGTTCTCAGCTCCAGTTGGTTGCGATCTCCTTCTGTTCACTGCTCCTGATGCACTGCACTGGTGTCACCTGCAGGGCATACTGCACATGTTAGGGCGACGTATTGGCTGGACCTGTCTTTCTCTGTCGTAATAACACTCCCTTACTGAGATGTTTAGGATTTCCACCCCCTCCTCCCCTCTCAGCCCTGCAGCCTCGGTCACACCGCTGCCTGTGTGTGTGGGTGCAGTAATTGCTGTAGATTCATCAGACTGCATATCAATGCTGTCTTTGTAGAGCCCACGCCTACACCCCTGGTGGCCTTGCTAGTTTATTTACCTGTCGCTGCTGTAACAGTAGAAGTAGAGCAAGCGTGTTGGTGAAAGCCTCCACAACAGGCCTATTGTTGCCCCCGGAGCCACTTCAGTATCTATGGGAGTGTTTACCTTGTCCGGGCGCTCTCCGTTTGCACAGTGATTAAAATACTCTGATTGAGGTGGATAACAATGGTACCAAAAGCAGGAGGTGTGCGTGTACTTGTATCGCTCACATTGGCATTCTCTGCTGTGTGGTTGGTTCAGGCTCCTTTTTGCATACAATGTTGAGTAAATGTGGCACCACACACAGAGGAACGCAGGCTAAATGTGAGTGCAGCTGACAAACATCAGCTCATGGCTTGGCTGTACTTTCCTGTAACCTCTGCCAAAAAAATGCTCCGATCAGCACGGAGACAACCACTTCAGAATAGCAATAGAGTGTTAAATAGCAGTTACATTATGTCGCTCTGATACGCTCTGATAGACACAAAGAAAGGTTGGATGCCTATCAGTGAAAGTGTGTATTTATATATTTACCTGTTGCATGATTTGCTCATTTTCTTTTCTTTCTAACAGTATGCAGTACCTTATTTATTAGAAGACATAGTTTTTGTTAAACTCATAGACTGGCTTTTTTAAATTAACAGTCATGATAAATCCAGACTGCTAATTAAGATCACAGTGTTCAGCAGACACTTAGTACATGGATGTCAGTGTGCGTTCCTGTGTGTGATGGTGGGAATATGTAGGAGTTGCGGGCATATTACATTTGTGTAACACTGTGCTATCTACACAGTAGGAGTACAGTTGTAAAAGTATAAAAGTGTCAGCTGGCTGGTTAATGACATTGAATGCGTCTGTGTGTGTGTGTGTGTGTGTGTGTGTGAGACCATGGCAATGGCAGTGGGACTGAACTCTAAACAAACGCAGTGTGGGGTACTGAAGGGGGGGGGGGGGGGGGGGGGGCAGTTAGGCTGAATATATGGCCTTCACACAACGACTTTTATGAGCTGCTGTTAATCTTGAATGTTTGAGTGTGTTGGTTGTTAAGAGTGAGAGTGTGAGTGTGAGTGAGTGTGAGTGTGTGTGTGTGTGCATTTGTGGACTGTTATTTGTCTTGGCTGATGTGCCAGAAAATACCTTGTCACTCCACCGCTCAATCTCACACCTGTCTGATAAGAGGCTGAGAAGAGCTGTTGCTTGTGCCAGCTTGTGCCTCAGGTCTCAGTCGCATGTCAGTTGTATGGGAACAGAAGAATCTGAGACTGCAGGATGATTGAGGAAACAGTGAAAAACATGAAAAACACACACACACACACACACACACACACACACACACACACACACACACACACACAGAAACTATGAAACTAGAGCTCCAATGAAACAATTGTGACATCAAATCCAAATTAAAGCAAACAAAACTTTGAAAAGAATTTGAGAAGTTGTCGTTAAACTTCTTGAACCTGTGCATTTCTGACCATTTTTAATTAGGGTGCATTTTAAATAGACAATGTCGGATGTGATGTGTATATTTTTTAGAGTAGTGGTTCTTTGGATGACAGAGCTGATGACACATTTGATTCCTGCATTAGCTCTGTTTCATTCATGCAAAGCACCTGGCCTCATGCCTGCCCACTTGACTAGAATGAAGTACTGCTTATATTGTAAATGTGCTTTGCACAAAACACTTAAACCTTAAAGGTGAATTAATAATCAATTGATTTGATTTATGGATGTTTCCAGGTTCCATTTTCTGCAGCGTGAGGATTTGTTATTTTTTTTGTGTTTTCACGGCTGTAAACTGAATATGTTTGGTTTTGCAGAGTTGGCTGAACAAATTAAGAAATGTGTAGATATCAGCCTGAGCTCTGGGAAGCTGTGATGGTTATTTGTATTTGTTCATTTGTTCAGTTAGTTGCAGCTCAAGTGTATACATTAAGCAGTTTTAATATTAAGTTCTCAGTTTTGCTCTAGCAAGGTTGATGGTAGCTCTTCTCTGGTCATTAGAGTTTCAGTCTAAGGAAGGGTTTCGGAGATAAGGGGTAGCCCAGGGGTTAAAGGGGTCAGGAAGGGTTCAGGGGATGCCTCGATGAAGGGTGAAGTGGTGGGTGAACTATAGGGTCTGTTGCCATGGACGCCAGGAGGAGCCAGTTGATGGAGCTGCTCCTTTGTAAGAATAAAAAAAAAAAGCCAGGGAGGGAATTTGAATGTCAAAGGACACCAGAAAAGAGGGAGAGGCAAAAAAAAGGGGAGAAAAGTCCTGGGATTTGGCTACGTGAGGAGGACACAGAGGAAAGAGGAGAGGAAGAAAGGAAGGATAAGAAGGGCTGCAGAGATAATGTGATTTGGCAGTGTGTGTGTGTGTGTGTGTGTGTGTGTGTGTGTGTGTGTGTGTGTGTGCGTGTGTGTGTCTGTTGGTCTGAATGCATGCTGCGTACGTGTCTTGGAGATGGCAGTCATTACATTTAGTCCACCTATCCCATTGTGCGGAACACGACAGGGAGGAGATGGCAGAATAGGCTTGCAGCAGAATGAGCCTCACTGCAGAAGTAAATTCATACGATCATTTACGTAAGAAAAACTCCAGGGCTATTGTAAACTCCGCCCCCACCACTTTGCTGTTCGGCTCTTGCAGATTTGACAGACAGAAAGACAGACGTCAAGGAGACATTGGTGAGAATTGCTTGCTGCATTTTGCCGCAGACAGTTATTATTCCCAGTGAAGATGGTGAGAATTAGGAAGAAGAGTGGGCAGCCTGAATCTATCACACCTGATGGATGCTTGTAATAGCTATCAGAGAAAAAGAGAGAGATGGGTTTTGAAATGGAGATGTGCTTCGGGAGATGAGGGGCAAAAATAATAGGAGGGAGGAAAGAGGAGAGGGTTGTTTGATTGAAATCAAGTGTGTGTGTGTGTGTGTGTGTGTGTGTGTGAGATAGAGAGGCTCCCGCCCCCTCCTGTGGTGCAGAGGGGGATGAAACTTTGCAGATACGAAAAATCTGCAGTGAAGTTTTTCAACTCAGGATGTGTCCCTGGACTGTTTTAAACTCATCAAGTGGGGCAAGGAGTGTGTGAGTGGGTATCCAGACCTGTGTTTTCTGGTGTATGTGTGATACATGCGTTTTTTATCATGCAACTCCACATCTGTATTTTCAGTGTGTGTGCAAGGTTCCTCTTCTCACCGTCTGTGTGTGTGTTTGCTTACATGACACAGGTTCCCATGAACAATCAGGCATGCTGGAGGTGTCAACAGGTTTGTGAAGGGTCAGGGTTAGGTCAGCAGGGTCAGCGGGATGGGAGTGGGAATAGGGATGTGTGGGAAGGGGGGTGGAGAAGACAAAGGTGGAAGGGGAGTTGAAAGAGTGAAATGAAAGGGCAGCAGCAGGAGGACGAGGAGTTGATGGAGAGGGACAGATGGGCACAGGAGAGATAAGAAAATGATGGAGGCAGAACTAACACGTGCATGCTTTCTTTAATCAGACACACCATTTGGAGAAGTTTCTTTTCATTTTCTCCTTTCCCTTCCTTTTGTTTAAACTTATTTTCCCTCCCTACATCTCTCCTTTCCCACCAGACGTCCTCTTGTACTTTATGAGTATTATCTTTCACTGAAGCACCTTACTGCCCTCCCTTTCTCTTCAGTGTGCTGACACACCGTGCAGCCTGTGTGTGTGTGTATGTGTGTATGTATGTTCCAGGTGTTGCTTTGCTATGTCAGCCTCATTTAAAGGCCCTCCTGTGTCGAGGTTTTCCATGCCTGCAAGCTTCCGAGCAGATACTTACACTGCTTTGTGTCCTGGTAGTTACGACATCTCCAAATCTCAAAAACCCTAAATTAAACAGTAATGGAAAAGCTGGAGCCAGTAATAATGTCAAAGCAAAGGCCTCCAGTGTGGAAAACTATGTTGTAAAAGGTAGCGGAGACAGCGCCCATCAATCAGCACCAGAGCTCCGCCTCTTATCAGACCACACACTCAGATTGGGGTGGCGAGGGAGGGGTAAATTATTTCCGGATTGAAGGAAAGAGAGAGAAAAAAGACAATACAGGAACTGTACCTGTGTGTGTCTGCTTTCCCCCGGGGAATATTTAGAGGTATGCACACATGCCTCGACCACTGGCTTGTGGTGGTGTGACTTTCCCTTCCTGTGAGCATACTTCACATTTAAAACACAACACAGGACCTATAATGGGTGGCGGGGGGGGGGGGGGGGGCTGTTGTTGTTGAAAAGGTGTGCTGAGGTACAGGATAAGCTGGGAGTGCCTCTGCCTCTGTAATTACACCTATCAGCCTTTAGTCTAACAACTTACATGTACCTTCAAAATGGCTTTTTTTGTATGTTTTTCCATTGTTGCTGCTTTCCCCCTCAAATATTTTGTATCCCTCTTTTTTCTTCAGTTCCCCCTAAAGAAAACAGTGTTGGACATTTTTGCATTCAGCTGAAAGGAAAACTTCCTTTTAATTTCTTCCAGTTTTTTTTTTCTTGACAGTGAATGGTTGCAAGGAGTGTAGAGATCCACCTGCATTCGAGCAGAGGGAATGTACACATTTCTGCATGAAATTGTGTGTTTGTGTGTGGGTTAAAAATTTGCAAGTGCCTCTGGGGGACTGGAATTGGCTTTGCTATATATGTGAAAAGACAACCTGTATTTCAGGCAGGTTCTCCCCCTTTTACTCAACAGCCACGGTTGAGAGTTTGCATGGATACGGATAAAATTCGTCCTGATGTAGAAGTGCTATCTTAGCTATGGACTGTCAGAATTCACTTAGATTCACCCCGTTCACTCTGTGCAGTTGTACAAGTCAGAAGACACGGTGTACACACATGCACTCACTGGCGGACTTGGATTTTCTCCCAGAACGAAGGTTTTATGCACTTTGGAGTCGTGTGGAGTTTCTTGCTCTCTGTCTTGGCTGTCGGATCCTGTGCAGGGGTTGTAGATCCTCCATGGCCATGTTATGAAAGAGAAAAAAGAAGAGAGAGATGGAAAACAGAAGAGTCAGGCTGCAGCCAGGTCAAGGTTTTTGAAGCTCAGGTGCAGAGTCAAAGCCAGAGAAAAGACAAAAAAAAAAGAGCCCCCACCCCTCCCTCTCTCCCTTCCCCTGTCTGACAACTGCTTCTGTCCTGGACCTTTCTGGCTGCTTTTCTTTCTGATGGGCAGACGTGCTCAGGTTTATTACCCTTTTTTACACTGAAGAGATCTGCCTGTACTCCTCCTACTCACCTACACACACTGGCTGCTTGGCATCTGTGGTAAAAGGGAGGGGTGGTTGTGGGGAGGGTGGTTGTCTGTCAAGAGAGTGATGTCCAATTCTCACCTGCTCGCAAAGCATCAGTTTTTTTTTCTTTTTTACACACACTGCTCTGGCTGTAACTGCATGCTCTGTAAGTGCTCATCTCATTGCACATTAAACAGTGATATTTTCTAAGGGCTCCATTTCAAATGAGTGACTGGGAGTTTGTGGTAACAACATGCTGGTGTAAAAAACTGGGCCTCCTCTTCTCTGTATTGCTCCTCCTGCATAAAATGATTGAAGTGCATCCATTGGGGGTTATATGGTGTTTTTGGTTCTTATACTATGGCTTGTTTCTTTCCTCTCCCACATCTCTTTCCTCCTTCTTGTGCACCCTCTTCCTCCTCCAATCTGTTCTTTCCCTCCTTTCTCCCCCCTTCAACTTCCTCCCCCTCCTCCCCCCCATTCGCTCTGCAGAGGCATCGAGCAAATACCAAATTTCTAAGCCCACGGTGTGCTCAGTGCACCCGGGGGAGGTGCTGAAGCTGAGCTGCCCTCTGCCAGCGACGGGGACCATCACCTGGACCAAAGATGGCAGCTCTCTGGGCACCAACAACCGCACGCTGATAGAGCAGGAGGTGCTGCAGATTCGTGATGCCACGCCCAAGGATTCGGGCCTGTACGCCTGCACCAGTGTGGGCAAAGACACGGTCTGCTTCATAGTGAATGTCACAGGTGAGTCAGGGAGGAGGACAGGTCAGGATGCGACAGAAATGGTTGTGTCCAAGAAGTGGCCATGGAGCAGGTGTGTTTAGGGATGAAGTTGTCCTTTCTCAACGATACTGCAGTCTTTGTGTGTGTGTGTGTGTGTGTGTGTGTGTGTGTGTGTGTGTGTGTGTAAAACTACAATGATCTGGCTTATCAGGCAATGGTCCCACTTTCGCCTTTACAAACCTGCAAATTTCAAGAACTTGAATGCATGAACATTTCTGCATGAAATACTGTATGTGTGTGTGTATGGGTTGTGAAAGGGCGGCAGTAACCGTGGTTACTCTGTGCAGATGCCATCTCGTCGGGGGATGACGAGGACGATACAGAGCGATCGGAGGACACTGGGGCAGATGGAGAGCAGATAAGTGAGTATGGGAGGAACGAAAGGAGGATGAACGCGTTGTGATGCAAAACGCTTCTTCACTGACACCCATAGATTAGGCACCACTGAACAAGACACATTAGGCAGACAGTAGAAGACTGTGGATGCACTGATCTTATCTTGCTTTCTCTCCACAGTCATTTTCTGTGTTTGTTAAATGTAAAAATTTTTTGTTAGCCCCTGGATGCTAAGATAAAAGAAATGTGCAGCCATATCGTGCCTTCACTTTATATGGTCATCATCTTGTGATGGTTTTCTAATATGATGTGTATGTCATGGGTAGGATTTAAATGAAACCATCAGAGTTGTCATACTGACACACATTTTGGTCAAAAGATGAAACAAGCAGCATTTTAAAGCAGCATATCTCTCACATCAGAAAAGCAAGAGGGAGAGTGGATGGCCTTTATTCTTTTGGGATCTGGAGGAGACAGATGTTAGTAACACAAAAACTCATGTCAGCTCTGTCCTGCAGCCACATCTCTGCTATTCTGCACCTTAGCGTTGCTGTTTAGGCCTGTACTGTGAGATATGTGCTGTGTGGTGTGTGAGTATATGACTACCAGGTTAGATGCTCCAGGGAATACAGACATTCTTGACATTTCTTTAGCTAGTATCTCTCAGGTAGTCAGGCTTCCTGGAGCCAGTCAGCTGGGCTCATCCATTATGAAAGACGCCCATGTGGGCCTAGTTACCCACCTGAAGGGACTGTGTGTGTGTGTGTGTGTGTGTGTGTGTGTGTGTGTGTGTGAAAGAGAGAGAGAGAGAGAGAGAAAGAGAAAGTTTTACTCAAGTTTGAGTATCTGGGGTAGTGATGTGTTTACATAGCCATGTGCACACATATGCATTTACATATACACACACACTCGCACTAAAAGGAGGCCGAAGGAATGACGAGGGCTTCCACATCTTGTTAAAATTCTCCGCACGCATTGTGTCTCACCATGAGTCCTCCTCCTCCACTTCTGGGCTGACTGTAATTGCCTGAAATACATTAAATATGGGGGAGAGAAAGGAACTCAACGAGAGGAAAAAATTGGGGGAGAGGGAAAAGATCCAGCCGCTCTGGTAGTAATAAGCTGTTTGAAAACAAAGGGAAAGCTGTCCTGGCAGTGCAGTCGCATTTTCTCGCTGCGTGTGTTTCTGAAAATTCAAAACTGAGATTATTATTAAAAGGGGGAAGAGTGGAGCAGGGTAAGGGAAAAGGGAGGTGTTGCTGGGTCAGTACCAGCACTTCTCTGACCATGGTGTGGAGCCTTGGCCTCGGGCCTCGGGCTGGAGCGAGAGAGGAGGATGCATGTAAGCGTGGGAGAGAATGAGAGTGGACAGTGTGGGGCGTAGCTTTATATTCATGGCTTTTTTTTTTTTCTTCTTGAGCACTCAGAATGGCTTGGGCATCAGGCCACTGAAAAACACATCATTTTGATTTGAACAACATAAGCCGTGAGGGGAAAAAGTTGAAAAGGGAAAGAGTCCAAAGCGTTTGTCCAGCATCGGCAGTCAGTGGTGTTATTGGAGGAGACATAAAAGAGTCTCTACAAGGATCTTCAAAGGACAGATTAGGCTTAGGTAGGGTGAGGGTGGGTGGATGTATGCAGAATGGTATCACTGAAGTCATGATGAAGTTCAAGAGCCACTTGTAACTTTATTTTCTTTGTTCAGTCCTGTTGAAGTTCTAATTTCCTGTCCAGCTGAGGACTTTACTCAATATTTTTACGTCATCACTCATTATTTCTTCATGTTTAGTTAAAGCTGCACAGACAATGTTAGGAAAAATTTCATATATTTAAAAAAACACCTTGAAGGCCCTGAAAAGCTGTTTACTCCATCTGCTTCATGCAGCAGACTCATTACATTAACATGCATTGGAATTCTATTATTTTTGTTTTCAAGCTATTTGAATGATGTGATGATGTGTTGTGACATATTTAACTGAGACAAGCTGGATCTTGCAATATTTAAACTAAGTTGCAATTAGAGCTAAAGAATTGTCAGCTCTGTTCAAACATTATTCTCCCTCAACAATGTTCCTGGACTGTTGCACATTCAGTAATCGATATTTAACATCATCTGCAGCTTTTATAACTCCAATGCTGTCAGGAAAAAGTGTCAACATAAGGGACGTGCAGAGAAACTCCTTTGGGATGCTGGTGGATTTAGCTCTCCAGTGGAACTTAAACAGATGAAGAATTTTGACTCATGGTGCAGGAGTAAGATAACCTCAGCTCACCCCAGGCCATCTTAGGATAAACAGCCTTGAGTGGGGATCCGGATGCACTTTGGGGGTGGCTGGAGTTCCTGGCCAATGAAAGTTTGGCTTCATCTGGAGAGAGGTCTGAGGGTCATCTCGTTTGAAGTGCTGCCCCTTCGCATAGAGGGCATGGGAAACAGCACCGCTCACCTTTCATGTCCCAGCCTCATCCTCTGACCTGCCTGGCAGTTAGGGGTCAGACGTTGTTTTGGAGACGGTCTCCACCTAATCGGTCTCTGTCTGAAGGGAAAGTGTGATGACAGGGAAAGTGAATGGAGAGGGCTGAGAGGTGAAGATAGTGAGAGTGAGGAGGAAGAAGAAAGGAGAGATGAATGATTCTAGTTTGAGAGCTTACCATATGCATTCATTCAGGAAGGAAGAGCACTGTTTACTGACTTTACTATCCAAGCATGCGTGACTTGTCCGATTGTGCGTTCCAGAGAAAATTATGGGAGGTGTCTGATAGTTGGCAGATTGGACAGGCAGGGAGCAGAGTGGGGGGGGGGGGTTATGGTGGCGTTTGAAGGAAATAGTCTCCTGGGACATAAACTTATGCCTGAGGGTCATACTAAAATCAGTAGTGGTTTTATCTGTGGACATTCCCTGTCTTGCTTGTACTTCTGTTATGCAGAGAGGAAGTAATGGTGTGGACCGTTTGGATTGTTGTTTGACTTTCTCTTCCCCTCTGAGCCCCATCTGCTTAGGCAATCACACTCCCAGGTGCAGAGAGAAAGGGCGGGTTGGGGGCTCGGAGGAGAATCCAGCTGACTGAGACTCAGAAATTAGGAGAAAATAAGAGAAGGGAACCAGGGAATGGACAAAACTTGAGAAAGGTGACAAATTTCATTATGAGAAAAGGTGATAGTTTGATCAAATCTGGACTATAGTTTCTGTGGAGAACTCTGAAATCCTTTGGTAAACGTGACATTCATTTTCTCCCCTGATGGCACATAATGATTTTCCAGGGGTGATAAGCATCCCTGGCCTTGCCATCCATATCTATCCAAGTGACGGGCAGATAAACAGGGGAACTATGGTAATTGGAGGAAGTGGAGGGAGGAAAAAAAGCTGCTAAGTGGAATGAGATGAAATTGAATGTGATGGTCTAGTTACCCTCTTGGCAACGCCCAGGCACATTCCCCTCTAGGAGCTGATTTTTTTTTTTTTCACCCCTCTGCAACACCCCAGTGAGCTTACAGGGGAAAGTGTGTGTTTTTTATTTAACTCTGTGAGTGTGGAGTCAGTCAGTGGTGTTGGGGGCAGTGGGGGGTGGGGAAGGGGTCCCCAGGAGTGTTAGGAAGGGTTCAGGCTTGGCTCCTTTTCAGGCACGCTTCCATGGATGTCTGCCTTAGCCAGGCCAAGTCCCTCAAGCCAAACTGTTAATGCTGCAGGACATGATTATGAAATCTCACCCTAACTGAACACCAACTGTTCCCTGGTTGCAGGCGCGCCATATTGGATCTCGTCATCAAAGATGGAGAAGAAGCTGCATGCGGTGCCAGCTGCCAACACAGTCAAGTTCCGCTGTGCTGCAGGAGGCAACCCCAAGCCCAAGCTGAGCTGGCTTAAAAACAGCAGGCCTTTCCGCCAGGAGGACCGTATGGGAGGGTATAAGGTAGGGTAAACAGTAATACATTATATTTTTTATTGCAAATGTCAACTCACTGCCTTCTTTTGCATTATCCTGCCTTGTGTGCGAGCGACAGTACTTCTGGCTATTTTGTGAGTGCATTTAGAAGAGATATCAAGCCTCCTTCTTGCAGTCACTGTCTGACTGTCCTTTCACCTCTTTTCCACCCTTCAGTGGAGTGACGGGAGGAGAGTAGACTGAGGAAACGAGGGCAGGGTTTGGTGTGAAATTGGAATTGCTCATCCGTGCACCTCCTCTCACCAGGATACTTTGCAGAACCTCTCACTGTAACTTGAAATGGTTCTTTACCCTCAACAATTAGAAACCTAAGCCAGGACGTAAGGGTTAAATGCCCCCAGACAGTAATGTATAGAGCAAGTAGGTAGCGTCAGGGTTGAAATGAGTTGCTGAGGTAACTCAATCAGGGAGAACTGGTCCCACTGGCTTTGGCTGAAGACTAGTATGTGAGTCCAGGATGTGATTCTATTGTGAAATGTGTATTCCCCAGCTGGTTGAAGTTTAAAGGATTTTGATGTGCTGTGCAGCTCAGAAGTCTGTTTACACTTTCGGCATAAAGAAAACCAATCTAACTTCAACTTAAAATTATGAACAAACTCCTCCAGTGTGTTCCGTACTGACTGGAAGGAGGACCAGAATAATTCAGTGGTCATCGCTTTACTTCCATGTTAAATGAGTACAGCTCTGTAAGCAGAGTGTTTCCAGCAGAAAAGAGCTATGTTTAACTTGTGAAGGTTTTTCTCACATCAGTCCCATTTTGGGAACTAAATGATCCAAGTTAATTTATATGCGCTGGAAATACCTGAAACTGTATGTCATGGGAAAGTGAAGCATGTGAGGCTGTTTTATTTCTGTGTGTAAAAAGCCTGAAAACAGCTAACAAGTAGTCGAAATGCGAAGAATTCCTCCCCTGTGACCGAATTTATTTGGACTGCAGTTTAGTTATTTTGCTGCTAAATTTCTCTCGTCTCTCAAAACAAGCAACATTTACCGTAAATGCTGGAGGCCTCCTGATTGAGTTTAAACAGACAGTTATGAAATTAATTTATGAACTAATCCAGTGATGTTGAAAGAATCTGAGCTTCCTGGTTATAGACTGACGGTTTATGAGGAAACACACACAGAAAAAAAAAACAGCCACGATGTGATGGAAATGATATATTTAAGCTGTCAGATACACTGCGTGCAACTCACCTCTCTCTTTTTGTCAACAAGTGTTGGACAAAAGCTGTACCTGAGCCCAACCCTGTGGCATAATCTCTCCATTGTGTGAAATGTAGGCCTGTACAAGCAGACGCTACAGTCTCCCTTCAGTCTGGAGACGGAAACACTATTGTTAGCTCACACATGTTAATTCCACACACAGACAAAACTACTTTTACCAATTATGAAGAACCGTGTGAAACAGCTTTGACTAGAAGGGTGGGATTTACTGCTTAAGATAAAAGAATTAGTTGGGGAAGTTGTGTCAGTTTCTTCTTTACCTTTGTAAATAATTATACCCAGTTATATATTAATTCAATGAAACGACTGGAAATGAATCACGTTAAAGAAATTGGGAAATTTCTCCTAGCAGCGCCGTCATTTCTTTTTTCCTTTTTCTCATTTTCTCATTCCATTTATTGGTGTGTGTTATTAGTGAGTGTGTGTGTTTGTGTGCGTGTTTCTGTGCACTCTCAACAAGAAACTCCTGTGTGTCGTTCCCAGGTGCGTAGCCAGCACTGGACCCTGATCATGGAGAGCGTGGTACCATCTGACAAGGGCAACTACACCTGCCTGGTGGAAAACGAGTTTGGATCCATCAACCACACCTACACCCTGGACGTAGTAGGTGAGTGCAGTGGACTCAGAGCACACCTGCGAGGGCAGTAAAGGAGGAGCAGAGGGATGGACTGGGCGGTGGAAGTGGAGGGAAGAGTTCTTACAGTAGAATAGTGCATGTGTGCTGTTTGATTGGCCAGGTGCACTGTGGATGCAGGTGCAGGTCAAGGATCTCTGCCAAGTGTGTGGAAGCTACTGAGCCATGTGTCAACAAATTTAATATAGATTTCATTCAATTATATAATAATGATTAATTTCTATTATGATGCTACTGTGTATTTATGACAGCGAGTCAGACGTAAACTGTCTTTGTGAGACTGGCTCCAGTCAAATACTCAGTCTATCACACCAGACTGTGATCATGTCAATGTCTTTATAGTTTTTTATCCTTCAAGAAAACACAGCCATCTTAAATCTGGGCAGACTAAAATAAGCTCTTTTTAAAGGACAATTTCACAAAAAAATTCTTTTGATTGAAGAAATATTTTCTAAGAAAATGGCTGAAAATGAAGCATGTTGAATATCCTGAGCGACAGAGACTCTGTTTGAGGAAAAAAAGCGTTGTTGTTCAGTTTTTCCACTGTAGTTTTTCATGACAGCCTTGGCTAGTCAAATACAAACAGAAAAAAACTGACTGATTTAATACCACAAGGGGTAAGTGGAAAAATATGTTTGTGTGTGTAATTTGGTTTATCTGACCCTTTAAGGTCAGCTCAGGTATGATGGGGAGTTAAACCGGTAGCAGATGATCATTTAGTGTCTCTCCCTGAGGATACAGAGTGCTGGCCTCAGCACTACTGCAGTGAGTTCAGACCCAACTCAGTCAACCCCTCACTTTAACCTTTGGAGCACAGAAAGCAGAGTGTTTTTCTGCTCCGTTTGCAGAATCGATAAAGAGTGGGGACAACAGGGCGAGCAGAATAAAAATAGTTGATCAGTGTGTGCATGCATGCTCATGTGAGAGTGTTCAGCAACTTTTCCCTTAATCCCTCCTTTGGCTTCACTGGAACCACTATACAGACGCAGTTATTCTTCTCAAGCCTGGTCAATAATCCACAGGCAGACATGCAGCTGCAGCATTTTGATTCGCAAAAGAACATTTAGAGGCCACTGATCGCTCTGTGTGTCAGTGTTGTCACCATTGCCCTCAGCAGACCTACTGTAATGAAAAAAGGAAACAGACAGAAATGGCTGTTATCAGATTTCTTTGCTCAAATGATCTGCAGGATGAACCATTAAAACTAAGAGGAGCCAGCCTTTTCTGGTTCAAACTGGCCTCCGGAGAAAGGGCCACAGTTGGACATCTGCAAGCAGACACACATGACAAGTAGACACAAATGAGGAGTCAAAATGGACATTGGCATTTGTAGTTAGAACTGTGGCACCCAGTGACCATGCAGCACTTTGTTGGTAGTGCCATGCTATCCGGTGCCATGCTGCGCTCTTCCTGCCCCTCCCTGACCCTTAGAGCCCAGTGTCCCAAGCCGCCAGGTCACCCAGAGTTCATTGGTCTCGCATGGGACACCATGGAATGCCCCTGGCCCATCTCTTCACCCTTATTTCTGTTTCTATCCCACCACCGCTGCCATCAAATTCCTCTACTAACGACTCCAAAGCTAAAAGGATTGAGTTTTTAATTCACCACAGGGTCTGCACTTTGATTTAATTTGATACATGGAAGTCATAACCAGGAAGTGTTAGTTTTTTCTTCAGAGGACAACATAGCTAAGTTTTTAATATCTTTTTTTCCCCCCTCAATTCATCTTCCCATCTTCCTTCATGACATCCACTTCTTTCATGTGTGTGGTCAATGGGACATAAAGGCTGTGCACACACACACACACACACACACACACACCCTCACACACACACACACACACACACACACACACACACACACACATACACACACACACACACCTTACTTCCCTTCCCACTTCCCTCTTCTAAGTTGAATTTGCTCTACAAACTTTATTATTTTTGGGTTTCTCCATAATCACATGGCCTGTATTCTCAAACCACATACCCATTTAGTCATTTGGTCTCAGTTGTCAGCTCTCCAGCTCTGAATACTCCAGCTATAATCTTGATCAGCTGTAATGAAGGCTAGAATGAACCTTTAACTTGTGGCAGATCTAATGGCAGCTTGACAACATGTCTCTCTCTGCATGATTGTTTGAGTTTATCTCCACAATTTTAAAAGTTGACGTTTTTTTTCCCCTTTTTTAGTGATTATATATATCATGCCAGATCTCTGTTCTGTAGCTTTGACAAAGAGTGTAAGGTGACAGTATTAGATTTAAGTTTATCATCCTTTCTGCTTGGGAAAGATCGAGAGGGTGAAAGAGAGCTTGTGAAAGACGGAGGAGAGAAACAAAAACGGGGAAAGAAAGAGAGACAATAAACAAATCAAACCAAGGAATGTGCAGGAAGAGGAGGGAGATGGTGAGAGAGGAAGGAGGGGTGGGAATCATCTGATCTGATAGATTTTATAAAGATGGAGGAGGAGGAAAGGCAGGCGGACATATGGAAGAAGTCTCGGCCTCCTAGTTTCTGCACTCTCCATCTTTTGATTGCTTTCCTCCCCTTCACTCACCCTCTAGTTCTTTTTCTCTTCTTTAGTCCTCTTTATTAAACCCTCTCCCTTCCCTTCATCACACAGCCTCACCGTTCCACCCCCCCCCCCCCCCCCCCCCCCCCACCTTAAACATGCTCAAATGAATTCACTGCATTTAACCTTAAGGCTTTGTTTTGGAAAGCCAGTGCAGTGCCCCAGGTCGAGTGATGTCATTTTGTGCGTGTGTGTGTGTGTGTGTGTGTGTGTGTGTGTGTGTGTGTGTGTATGTGTGTGTGGTGGCAGCGTATTTTTGCTGTCAGTGTGGGGGCTGGTGGGCTCCTCAGTGTGCTGGTGCAGGCAGACTGATGCTTGAAAGGGGGCATTGTTCATCAGGTCTCGCTCTGTTTAGATTCGCTGGCCAAATGTTTGCTGGTAAAAGAATGTAGATAGCTGGAGACATGGTGGTGCTACGAAGGTGTTTCACTTTCCAAGACAGGCGTATTATTTTGCTTAAGCCATGCAGTATGTACACCCCACTTTATGAAAAGCCCCCTCCACCTCCTTCACTTCTTTATCTTTTAGAGATAAACGCCTCCACCGCTTCTCTTTGTTTTGTGTGAAACCTTTAAATTTTTCCTAGATAAGAAAAAGGCAGTACAGTCATGATTTTAACTGTCAGGGGTGCTGGGCTGTTTCTGCTTTTGTGAAGATAAACTATCACACCACATCCTGAAAAGTTCAGCTACAACTACAAGATTCTAAAAGAAAAGAGTTTTTGGAACAGTTCCCTGTCCGACAACGATTCGATATGTGAGAAATGAACTTCTTAAACAAGCTGCCTAAAACTATCATTCCCCTCACTCTCAACAGAACGATCTCCTCACCGGCCCATTCTCCAGGCTGGTCTACCGGCCAACACCACTGTACACGTCGGAGAGGACGCCCGCTTTGTCTGCAAGGTCTACAGTGATGCCCAGCCTCACATCCAGTGGTTGAAACACATTACTCAGAACGGGAGCAGCCAGACCCCGGAGGGGGACCCCTACGTACGAGTGCTAAAGGTACATTCTGACAACTCCTCTTTTCGGTTTTATTCTCTTGATTAGAAGCAAGTCCTTTCCTCTTTATTTTCTTGGTGTTTCCCCAGCGATTGCAGGTATTTCAGATGAATTTTGGAGCTCGTATAAGGAACCAATCATTTTACTGTGTTTCTTCACTTTTGAACTAAGGCTGATGATTCCTCCTCTGTTCTTTCTCCCGCAGATCCATATACAGTAGCTGTAGTCATGATGTTTGTTCTATGTTTGTTCTACACATTCGATTTTTACATGTTGATGTCTAAGTTTGTGTATGTGTGGATTGCAGCGTTCAGGCATTAACAGCTCAGATGTGGAGGTCCTCACCCTAACCAACGTGACGGAGGACGATGCTGGAGAGTATATTTGTAAAGTCTCCAATTATATAGGGGAGGCCAGCCAGTCGGGCTGGCTGACTGTCATCCCAGGTAACCCTTGAGACCTGACCCCACCTACCCTCCCTCTCTACTGGTGTGGTTTCCAGGGTTTCACCCTTGACCTACTGTCCTGTGATGGTCCTGCTGGTGGTCTCTTGGTGATCCTGGGGCTTACAGACCTTCTCTCCCCTAATATCAGACCCTTGTGTTTTAGCTGCTGAGACTGGTGCAGCCATGGAAGCACTGCTCAGACCTGCATACCCAGACACTGAAACTGTCACAGCTAGCGCCTTGCTTTGTCTCCTCTTAACAATTGTTCACATCCCATTTCTGCCCTGCGAGCTGTGTCAAGACGGTGTATGGTGTTGCAGCTCAGTGCTTTCCATGCTCTCTGTGTTTGTGCATGTGCCCAGTCTAATGTGTGGACTGGACTGTTCTGTATTAGCAGGTTCTGTTGGTGATGGGAAACTTTTGGATATTTATTTATGGTGTTTTCTGACATTTTCCCATGTTTTCGTGGCATACTGGGCTTTATCTGTGTATTTGTTTATGAAGCCTCCTCCTGCTCATCCATGGAAACTCCCAAAATCCTTTGCTCTAGATGGGAACCCCATGATGGACGCCATCCAGCTCCTCTTATTTCTCTCTTGGTGTTGTGGGTCTCATATTTTTTCTTTCTCTCCCTCTGTCCTCCGTCTTTCTGTGTGACCTGTCATCCTCTTTCATTCCCCCTCCTCTCTTCACCACTCTCTGTTGTCTTTTTCTACTTTCTTCTTCCTCCTCTTCTCTTCTCCCAGACCGCAGGTGTTAACACCACTGATAAGGAGATAGAAGTTCTCTACTTGCCCAATGTAACATTTGAAGATGCTGGGAAGTATACGTGCTTGGCGGGTAATTCTATTGGGATCTCCTTTCAAAGTGCTTGGTTGACGGTGCTTCCAGGTATATACACTTGTATACTGTCCTCTCTTTTTCATTTTTCTTTCCTTATTCTTGTCTAAAATGGTTGGATTATGTTATGTCAATGACTCCTATGGAAGGCAAGTCCTCCGTCCAGAGCCCGAGACACAAAGCTCAAATATCATAATACTGTGATGAACCAGTACAGTCATCCTCCAAGAAAATGTAACGTAAGCACATCGAGCATATATTCTATAATATTATCTAGACTGGGGAACTGTTGAAAGCTTTGAGCAGATAACGGGGACAGTTTGCAGATGACTTATTATAACTCTGAGACGGAAGTGGAGCTCCCAGAGCGGCTCAAGTGTCTCTAGACTCCAAAATGAGGGGAGGGTTTGTCTCCCACCTTCCTTTTTCTTTAAGTTACATTTCTCTCCTGCTCCTTGGGGAAAATCTTTCAGTGCCGCGTTTTGGTTCTGAATCTGCATGTCAAAGAAATCTGTTTTCAACTTACAAAATTTTCTCCACCCTTTACTGGCTCTGATAATTGCCTAATTTTAATATCTTAATTTCTTCTCGAAATAAAGAAAGGTAAAGCTCAACACCTGCTTTAAGTTGGCTTGACTTTCTCAATTATCAGGGCCAAACCTCATCGCCGCTACACAGCCAATGACTCATGCATGTATATGTTTGTGTGCGTTCTCATTCATCAGCTTAAAGTTTATCCTATTTTGTCAGTTGCTGTATGTCTGGGCTGTAATTATGCATACCAAAGCAACATATACATAAACATTAGTGTCAGTATCTACACATATTTATTCCAGGCTCAACTATAGTTCTTGTCCAAAGTAGACTGGGTATTAAAAAACTTTATTTGACTCAAAATACAACTGGTATCAACCGTTCTTTAATGTTGTAGTGAGGTAATAGATTTGTTTTGTCTGCAAACAACACAGCGTAATGATCACAGGCAAGCCATTTCCTCTGGGGGCAATGTGTAATATTTATTACCCACGATGTGCTCTATCTGAACCGATGGCGCCGTGGAGGCTGTGGCTTCTCTGTGTGCGCTGTGGTTTTTGGACCAGCTGATACGAGGCAGACAGGAGAAAGATTCCTACATGTAACTACACCTCAATCTGGCGGACAGGCTGCTTGGTTGGCTGTGCTGCACAAGAGCCTTGTTTTTGGTCTGGAGAGCTATGCATTATGGAACAGTCCATTTTTACAGCACACACAGAGACACACACATAAACTTTACTTCTGTCCTTGACAGGAAGTTCAGGGCATATGCAACCACAAAGGACACTGCTTTCTTTTGTTCGTGATCTGAAGTGAAGCGCATATTTTTCTGTCATCCGTGGGTGTGTGTTTGTTTTTAGGCTTGTGTGTCTTCAACATTAGCCCAGAATGCAGACATATGCAGGCCTGGTTATACGGTAGCTGAGTGAAGGTTTAAAATCTGTTTAAACTGTTAATCCCTGTGCAGGCCTGTTAAGAGTTTTCTTAAAAAGTAGGCGTGCTGGTACGCTGGGAAGAAGAGACAGACAGAGGACGCTACAAAATCATTTGTGTTTAGTTTGCCTGGCGATGGCAGTTAGATTTATGCATATCTCAAGAGCATGTGCCTGTGTGTTATCCATACATGTGTTTGAGATTCTTCCTCCAACTTTCCATGCCTGACCTTCATCTCACTGCTCCCACTTTACTTTCTTCAGCTGTTGAGAAAACCCCAGGGCCCATTTCCCCAGACTACGTAGAGATCGCAATATACTGCGTGGGTGTCTTCCTCATCGCATGCATGGTGGGCATTGTGGTGATGTGTCGGATGAGGACCACGGCAAAGAAACCTGACTTTGGGGGCCAACCAGCAGTCCACAAACTGAGCAAGCAGATCCCTCTGCGGCGCCAGGTAACAGAAAGTAGATAAAGAGTTCTAAAGGCATCTAACACCTCTAGAGGAGAAAAACACACACTGCTGACGTGGTTGAAATACTAAAATTGAATGAAAGACCAACTCTACACGGTTTCCCTAAAGGAAAATTGGGATGTCTAAAATACAATAAAACCTGCCTGTTTGATTAATTTTAATAATTAATATTTGGATTTTCTATGTACAAAAATTCAACATACTGTGTCTTATACTTGTTTTTTAAATAATCATCCAACCTAATTGAGAAGGAATGCATTCCTATGCACTTCTGCATGAAACTACAATTTTTTCTTTTTTTTTTTTCTTGGTTTTGTTTTTTGTTTTCTGTGTGTGAGCCATGCTTTTCCCTCAAGATAATCTAAAAGCTCCAAAAACTACAAAAACTGTTGGCTTACATTCTGCGGAAAGTCTGATGCCTGTGTCAAGGTAAGGTTAGGGTGGAGAGTGGAGAGATGAGCCCGAGGGGACAGCGGCAAACCTGAGTGATTAACACACATTCATCAAAATGACTGTTGTTGCACACTTCTTAATGATCATTGAAATGTAATCTCTAGCCTCATGAAGGACTCTACCACAACTTTACAGCATTAACCATGGAGATCAAGACTGTATTCATTTTAATGCACCATACGTATCAACATGACTAGTGGCTTCACTAGAAGAACCATAGTCAGTCACACATTTGCACATTTACTCCGTCTCCTCTAGTGATGTCTCACAGCTTTATCTGGTATATGAACCCAGACTGTAGTTATCAGCCAATCACTTTCTTTTTGTAGGTGTCGGCAGATTCGAGCTCTTCTATGAACTCCAGTACGCCGCTGGTACGCATCACAACACGGCGGAGCTCCGCACATGATGAGCCAATCCCTGAGTACGACCTTCCTGAGGACCCACGCTGGGAGTTTGCACGAGACAGGTGAGGGCTGTTTCTTTCTGTTTAATTAATTTCTTTTTTTTTTTTTTTTTTAGCAGAAACAGGTTTAAACTATATGTCTGATTTCTACTTATTTTTTTGTTTTTTGTTCTTGATGTAATGGTTCTGCTGGTTTCATAGAGAAGATTACTGCTTTGCATTAAAAATAGCAATTATGACTTAGTCCTATTTTAAAATCTTACCATTATAATAATAATAAGTCAGTGTCATCAGTGTAAAGCTGCATTGCCATGCAGTGCCACATTCTACAGAAAATGTTATTGAGAATTATGCGGACTAGTCTGAGGGCCTGCAACAGTACGTGTTTTCACAGTATGGCCTTTTAGTGCTATATCCTCGCCCTTGTTGCCAACGCCTGTACAGCTCTCTTTGGATAACAGTGCACATTACAGTAGCTGACAACACCAAGATTACAGCACAAAGAGCATCTGTTTGATTGTATATCAGCTTCTAAATGCTCAGGTAATTGTTGTTCTAGGTGAAGATTAGCAATAATGCCGATGGATAGCAGGCAGTTATGACTCACTGGTGTATAATGGTTGTGGTGGGAGAGATAAAAGCTACTGATTCTTCTGCTGCTGGTGGAGTAAAATGACCTTAACTTGGCACCATGCCCCCTGCCCCGTCATTACAACTGCTGCTTAGTCTCACACATAGTCACACACCCAAAAACACACACACATACATGCATCTGGTGTTAAGGAATGAAATCATGTTAATTAGTGGTAAGCACTTGCAGCTTTCATCTACATGTTTGGGGTAGGAGTGTTTGCTCAGTTTCATACCAGAGGAATTAGCACTGCTGAGCTCTCGGTTAGTCACAGTGGCCCGTGATAAGCTCCAGGGTGGATTTAGTAAGACAGCAAAGGTGAGAGTAGTTTAATACTCACTTTAGGCCTTTGGATTGGAAACAAAACCTGAAGGGCTGTCTTTGGTTAGAATGGTTTGGTCGTAAAAACCGCTTGCATCGTAAATAATGCCATCACTCACTGTTAAAAAAAACAAAACTCTGATGTAATGCTAAACTCAGTAAAGCAGAATGGCATTGTGTTGAAATGTTTTGATTTTAATTGATGAAGCAAGCAAAGGGGATGTTCTGTCTAGGCTGAATAAATCTCTGTGCCTTTCTGTGTGGGTCTTTAGTCCTCGCCTGTCATCCCAGCGCCTGAGGGATCATGTCGGGATTGCAGAATGCTGAGGAATGCTAACGTCTGCGGTTTGTGTGGAGGAAAAATAACATCGATTATGTGTGGCTGGATGGACAGAATGGTTGCCATTGAGCGTGGCAGTATGTGTGGACAGATAGGGGATTGTTTTACTACGGCCCAGCGCTGGCCTCAGGGCCTAGGCTTTGAGTGTTTACATAGCCGAGACACTGGGCCTTTGGGGTGGGATGAACACCTGTCAATCAAATGAAAGAGCAGCAGGATACACTGCAAGTTCAAGGGCCAGATAGGTGACTGATATATCGCTGTGAGGAGCACGTTTACAGGTAGAATTTTACTAAATCCCTCAAACTAATATAGTGTAGACATAAAGTTTAACACAGCAGCTATTGCGACATGGTTTAGAATTAAACAGTAATTACATTTCCATCTGGTGTTGTCAGACCCACCTGCATGGCATTCCATCTGTCACTGCTAATGTGTCAAGGCTAAGCTAAGCCCTGTGTAATGACTTGTAGAGAGTGTGTATTGGAACTTGCCAAGGCAGGGTAAACAGTCTAGAAGTAAGTGTTTCTCCCTGGCTTTATCGGGCCACGTCTGCCTTCCTACCTACTGCCCTGGCACAGGCGGCGTCACCATGCCAATAAAACACTCACACAGACAGAGAGAAAATTCAAGGGAAAAAAAGGATGAGTTTGAGAAAACAGCTTGGTGCCTTGTTTCCTCCCTTCTCTCAATCTCACACTCTATCTAACCTGTTTATTTCTGCTCGGGGAGTGAATCGATGTCACAGTAAGATCAGGATGATAAGTTTTAGTTTGTGTTTCAGCAGCTACTCAGCTTCCTGTTTGCTTCTTTGTGTTTTCTGTGTGGTGGCTGCAGGTTGACGCTGGGCAAGCCTCTAGGTGAGGGCTGCTTTGGCCAAGTTGTAATGGCAGAGGCCCTGGGCATCGATAAGGACAAACCCAAGGAGGCTGTAACTGTTGCAGTCAAGATGCTGAAAGGTAAGTGGGTCTCTTACCTGCACACAATTACAGTGAGGTTGTAATGGTAAACGTCTGACTTGTGCTCACGGTCAGACCACTGGGATAACATGAACACTGCTTCATTATGTTTTGTGGGCAATCTGAGTACATTTCGTCGCTAATGTATGCTCCAGTGAGGGTTGAGTAAAGACCAAGGTGGAGCCTGGGGCTGTCATTATTTGATATTGGTGGTTACTGAGTGACGGCTAAAGGGAGGTGGATTGGGTAGGTAAGGGTTAAGGGTGGTCGCATACCTGACCCTAGAGCAGCAGCTGGCTGGAGCTCAGTCAGCACCCACACAAAGGGGCAAGTCACACTAGGAGGACTGCTGTGATTAATGAAACTAACAGGAAGAGGCACTGGGTTGATTTGGGGTTTTTGGGGGAGAGGGGATGGCTTAAGATCAGGTACAGCAGCAGGCTATTGGACCTATCTTAACAATAGAAATCTACTCTTTAAAACAACTTCTGGTATGGTAATGGTAGAAAAGAATGCAGACAATGCCATTCTGACTGTCTGGATACCCCTTCTGGCTCAGTCAGTCCCATGAAAAAGGAGCCTGTGCAGCAGATAATAATCCTGACTGAACGTCTTTAATTCCTCCTATTCTCTTTCCCTACCACTGAAAGGATGCCTCTGTGTGAGGAGCTTCCCTTGCTTCTGTAACTTTAGCCCATGTTGTCTGTCAGCCGCACTTAATGAGAAGCACCTACAAAACATAGTGGCATCTGACAGTGCAGCCCTTGAGTCCTGAAAGGGTTAAATGGAAGGCAGGACTGGCCTGTGTTTGTTTTTGCAGACTTTTTCCTTTCATATCCTTTAATCCAACTTTTTCTGTTCTTAGATGATGCCACTGAGAAAGACCTGTCTGACCTGGTGTCAGAGATGGAAATGATGAAGATGATCGGTAAACATAAGAACATCATTAATCTTCTGGGGGCCTGTACACAAGACGGTGAGTAGGATGGGACCCGGCAGTGTAGAGGGATGTTTTAAGAAGGGAATCAAAATGCATATTTTGTTTTTGCAATTAATACACTTAGAAGATTTGTTCTCTATATCATACTGTTTAAGGCACTGCAATGCCCCTTTTCAATTTTTGTGGACTTTTATGAGATATGGAAATTTACATAAATTCTTGCAGCAATGGGAGAGTCTGACTGTTTTGAAGGTGTTTCCCACACAGACGTTTTCATATTTTAAACCAAAATTGTATTGAAGCAAACAACAGGTTTAAGGTCAAACAGTAGGTGTTTCAATAACAATTCACTGAATTTTGTGTGTTGTCAAATAATGATGACCATGTTCAAATGGTAATATGAGCCTTTTCTCTGCTGCAGGCCCCCTCTATGTCATAGTGGAGTATGCCTCTAAGGGAAATCTTAGGGAGTACCTTCGGGCCCGGAGGCCGCCCGGCATGGAGTACTCCTATGACATAGCCCGTGTCTCAGACGAACAGCTCACTTTCAAAGATCTGGTCTCCTGCACTTATCAGGTGGCGCGGGGAATGGAGTACCTAGCATCGCAGAAGGTAAGAGGAGGATATACACAAACACACAAATGCTCCCACATCAGCCCCCTCCTTATGACTGCCCAGGCAGATCTCTGTGCCAGTACATGTAATGTTTGATGTGTTGTATCTAGGAAGGTTTTACGTAGGAAGCTTGGCTGGGCATCACTGTGGGAATATTGTCTCCTAAAAACACTACTCTGACCCCCTGGCCAATCCCTGCATTGTCTCTCAATCCATAACAAAAGCCCCTCTGTGTAGAAGAATAGGGAAGTTTTCACAATGGGGGGGGCGGGCAGCCATGTTGGCCAAACACAACCTCACGCACCTCCTCACTGCTGGAATGCGACACACACATATACAGTACATGGATGCACACTGACAGACAGAAAAAACCCATAGCTATATACTGTATGTGTCAAAGTATGTGAGGAATCTTTGCTTATCCAGACATGTTCAGGTTGCTGCAGTCACTGTGGGTGTCATCTTATTTAGTCAAGTGCTGCCTCAGTGCAGGAGATGATTACATGCAGCACAGACATTTTAACACCATTGTAAAATAATCACACGCCTGTTTCAGAGGTGATGTCTTATTCTCTCGTACCCTCACTTTTTCCACTGACCCCCTCACCTTCTGCCTCCTTTTTTACCCCCCCCCCTTCATTTCTCATTCTCTCCATTCTCCATCCCAGTGTATACACAGAGATCTGGCAGCCAGGAACGTCTTGGTCACAGAGAGCAACGTCATGAAGATTGCTGACTTTGGCCTGGCCAGGGACGTCCATAACATCGACTACTATAAAAAGACAACCAATGTGAGTCCTTAACCTGCATGCTCCACATGGAATGATGTGGAGCATGCAGGGAGTGTCTAAAGGGAGTGGAATGTCTTTGAGAGCTGCAGTTTGACATTAGTCTACTCGTCTCTGTCTTTTCTCTAATTCCCTCCATTCCCTCATCTTTCTGATTCCCTCTTTCCCCCGGCTGGTGTCTTGGCAGTAGCTGCAGGTTCCCAGGCAGCCAGTGAATGTAGTGCATCTGAAGCCTCTGCCTTGTTTATCCCTCAGTCTCTTGTTCCTTTGGTTCCGCAGACACTTATACAATTAGCCAGAAAGAGAGACAGAGTGAGAGGGGAGCGGCTTAAACATAATTGACATCTCCATAGTGGCCCAGTGGTGTCTTTCTTTCCCACCGCAGAGCAGCATTGCCTGCACATCCTCATTTAGTATGCATGGTTGCCTTTTCATCGATGCACAATCGTGCTGAGAACTAGCTGACAACAACAACAATATGTAATGATTTTGATGGCTGATGGTGATTAGGACAGTGACAGCAGCGGCAGTGACGGTGATTTAGACAGAACGATTATTGTAGTGCTACTTTTGTTGTTTGTTTATGTTTTTTTTTTTTCATTCTGACAGGGGCAAAACCATTTAGAGTGACCTTAATATGGTTATATATAACTATCATATTACCCTGCATCAAGTATTGTATGTAAACAGTAAGAGAATTTACATTGTTTTATTGTATTATGCGTTCCTTTTCATCTTTCTGATATATTTCTGATTTTGGTTGTAATAAGCCTGTTTTCCATTAGAGTTAATATTATTTCCATGAATCCAGCAGCAGACAAATATGTTTCATAAGGACTTGCTAAGGTGTTATTCAGCCATGTAGTAATTCAGGGTGTCTGGTGAGATTATTTCTGCCATAGAGATACTGACCAAGGTCGCCCTGTCAGCTTTGATTAGCTTCTCAGCCAGTGTTTTAATGGCTCTTAGCGATAAACTCTCTCCTTTATCTCTGACCCTGTTTATCAGCTCTATTTCTTTAACAATGTAAATGTTCCTCTGGGAAATCCTCCACTCAGATAGTTGCTCTTTTGGTGCCCTGGTCCCCAGGCTGCTTTCAAATATCATCCTTTCCAGGAGTAATGAGATATCTCAGCACTAAGTGAATTCAGACATGCTGACCAGGCCTTAAACGAAGGAGTTCATGGATGGTTTGTAAGTATTGGCGTTGTTTGACCTCTCACCTGTGTGTGTGTGTGTGTTTGTGTCCTCAGGGTCGTCTCCCAGTAAAATGGATGGCTCCAGAGGCGCTGTTTGATCGGGTCTACACACACCAGAGCGATGTGTAAGCATCACAAATTCATGATACAAAATCCACTAAAACTTAGATGATCACTGCTGTTTTTTTTAAAATTTTAATTAGCCCAGCTGGTTTAGTGTGGCCTGCAGTTATATTCAGGGGTTGTTTTTCAGATTGTAGAAGCAGGGAATGGGTGAAGCGTTTCGGTGCAGTGCTGATAAGTGTTAGGGTGGGGGGTGACTAGCTATAGGGGTCCAGCACCGGCCAGTCTATGGCAAAAGTGAGGATTTCACACTAGACTTGTAGCCAATGCCGTGTTACTAATCTGACCGGCTTCAAAGGGCCCTGGAAGGAACCCGGAGCCCAGCAGCACCTCCTCCCCCACCACCTCACCCCTCGCTCCTCCGGCTCAGCACGGAAGTCTCCCTCCTTTTGGGCCTTCACAGATGTCTGAATGCAACAATGCTGCAGCCCTCCCGTCCGGGCCTCATCCTCCCTTCACCCTCCTCTTTTTAGCCCCCCTGCCATCCTTCTTCACTCTCCCCTCCTCATTCAGCAACACTTTGAACATGTGGTTCATTGTTTTGGAGCCGTTCCATGATCAAAATAACTTTCCCTTTCCCTGCATTCGCCCCATCGTTCTTATTTTCATTCATCTGGTACATGAATTGCTGACCCATCTCTGCCTCTGGCTTTTTTTTTTTTAATTCATGAAGATTCATTCTAAAAACAGAACAAAGGGAGAGCACCCCTCTATTTTTGGTGTTTGAGTCTCATGTGTTCTGACGTTGTTATTTGAAGTTTCTGCTTCAAAGTGTATGTGGCAATTAGATAAATGCCTTGTATGCTGACCCCTGGGAAAGAAGCTTTTGTGTGTCTGTGAGTCATTCACCAGTAGCACACTAAACATAGAGTGCACCCAGCTGAACACTTGGAGAGTCACTCTACTGTCCATGTTTGCGTAGATGTGTGTACACATAAATAATACCTATACACATGATGCCCTCCATGTTCCATAACACAGCACCAATCAATAAAGTTGGGGTGTGCAGGCAGCTGAATTGGGGGGGGGGGGGGGGTTGGGCGCATTAAGCGGCTACTGTAACCCTTTCTATAAGCTCACTGCTAATTACATTTCATCACTCACTTTTAGTAATTGGCTTTTTCACATGCAGTACGAAGGGAAAGGGAAGATGATGAGTGGTGTTGGGGAGGTGCAGGTTGGAGGGCGTACGCACAAACATTACCACAAGTGCAGGCGATCCATACATGACATCAGATTAAATGAATACATGAATTCCAATGAAACTCCAACCCCTTGTCTTGACAAATGGGCCCAGGGGACTCAGCTCTGGTGCAGGTAATGGTAAAGAGTTGTAGAGAGACAGCTGTTTTGCCTTCACCAAGAATGCAAATGTCTCCCTTCTGCTCTACCTTCAATCTTTACATTTTGATCAGATCCACTGATGAATGTCAAATGTATTGACTGTATTTATATTTCAGTCAATATCATAAACAACAGCAGCAGTGCAACATACAACCTAACTGCTTGAAATGTAAATGTAATAAGATATAAATAGCTCCAGTGTGTGAACCCTGACGAATGCCAGGTCATTTACAATGACCCAGAGCATGTTGATGTGAGTGTTTATTTGGTGAGTCATGGTTGGTTGCAGGTGGACACGAACCTGCACAGGCCAACAGGCTGACAAGCACTGAGAGACAGTTACAAAGTAGCACAGAAAGGAGAGATGAGTGTGTTACCAAGTGGTGAGATTCAACACAGTGATAGGGGAGAGAACAAACTTGGGGGTGGTTGTGTAAACAGATGCAGCGACTGATAAACGTGCTTGTCCATGCCTACTAGCCTTGTTGGACTGGCACGTACATTTATACATGCCAGTTTGTGTACATGTGTCTCTGTGTTATAATACAGCCTTTGTGTGGACATGAAACAGTCAGTGCTGTCAGTGCAAGAATGATTCATTTGAGAGATTCAGGATCTTAAATATAAAAACGCAGCATGACAAGCGATGGAAATCAGCAGTGTGGAATCACTGATATTTAACTCCCTGGATACTGCGATGAAGAAGTTAATAGCCACTAGCCATCTTTGGACCTCTCCCACCTCTTTTGTCTGCTGTGGGTCATTCACTGTTTGTTTTGGTGTGGTGTGAATGGACAATACCAGTCAGTGTGACTGGCCAGCCCAGCACAAAAGCCATCTTTGAGACCAGGGCCAGCGTGCCACTGGGAGTGGGTTCACGCCACAAGCCATCGGACGGCAGAAAGAGGGCATTGACACCACTGCAGTCACACTGTTGAAGTTGTTTCCAAACTTTGGCCAAGTGACTCTATGTGAAGTATCTCTAGCTTAAAGGGAATATTAACATTACGCTAGAACTGCTTGAACACTATATACAGGTTAATCCTGCTGTTTCAGTGTCATCATGGTATATCATGACTATATTGATCAATTTCTCTGTTTCTGTCTTACCAGCTGGTCCTTTGGGGTGCTGATGTGGGAGATCTTCACCCTAGGGGGCTCACCCTACCCTGGCATTCCTGTTGAAGAACTCTTCAAGTTGCTGAAAGAGGGCCATCGCATGGACAAACCTGGCAACTGCACCAACGAACTGTAAGCTTTGCTCTTTTCTGCCAAACTGACATCCTCCCTAACCAAACTGCTACCCAAGCACACACTAATTCTCACACCCAGACTCAATGCAGTCCCAGTCTCCATCAGATGCATGACCCTGGAGCTCTGTGTCCACTCTGTCAGGCCTCTGCACAGCTGTGACTGGCTGCTATCAGTGTCCGCATTTACAATGAGTCCTCTGCAATCAGTGGACAATGGCACAGCATCTGTCATGGTGCCACATCGAGATGGTTGATGCAGAACAAAGTAGAGAGACGTGCAGGACTTATAGTATTGAGGGGCATGTTTGTGTTCAGCACCTAGACATTTTATATAGCGAGACTGGAATAAATAATTTCAGCTGGCAAACGTTAAGACTAAATAAGGTGGATGAGGAGTGGAGTAATAATGTGGATCACACTGTTCTCGCGCCCTCTAATCTACTCTGTGTAAACTGATTCTAATTTTCACTCTCTTTCAGGTACATGATGATGAAAGACTGCTGGCATGCCATCTCATCCCAGAGACCTACCTTTAAGCAGCTAGTAGAGGATCTGGATCGCATCCTTACCCTTAGCACCAATGAGGTGAATGCAGCTCTGTCATTCTTCTTCACACACATTTTTATTCCAGGAAGATTCTTGGATAAAGGGTGGCCAGAATGCATGCTACACAAACCCTACATTTTCCTGGCTAACAGGAGTCTGGCTTTTCATAACAAAATGGAATATTATTATACATTCCTACAGAGAGTAACATGTTTCTCACTCCAAACAAAATCACACTTTTGCCAGTGCGTACAGGGTTCAGCAGAATGTTGCAGTCCCAGTGCTGACACAAGGCCTAAATGGCGACCAATAAGAAAAAAAATCATATGATGATATGATCCAGGCCCAACATGGCCGCTGCAGCCCAGTGATGTTGCCTAATCATCAAATCCATGCCTCTCTCTCTATAATGGCCTGCTTTTCTTTCCATTCCCTTCCCTGTCCTGTGTGATAATCATTTGCTGAGCTGAAGAGAGGCCCTCGATGGAAAGCTGTCAGGACTCGTCTGCTCCGGAGCTGTTGTGAATTTATGCCAAAACAGCCCAACATATAGTTTGAAGTTTTGAAATGTAATAAAGCACATTTTTCTTTACTCCATACCACCCCCCCCCAAACCCCACTTTCCTTCTGCCCCAAACCACTGGCAGATGTGTAGGTTTTTAGTAATGTGAGTCTTCTTGTGTTGAGCTGGGAAAATGGAAGCCAGCACTCATTTTCTAGAAAGCCCTAAGAAGCCTTCCTCCTCACAACTGGTCCCAGTAAAATGCCATGGAAGACCAGAAGGAGGGGAAAAAGGGTGCCTCAGTCGACATGAAACGACCAACTTCACAACGCTGGTCTGAGTCACAAATTAATAACAGGACTTGTTGGAGTTTTTATCTTGCTTCATCTTCACTTATTTAGGGGTTGTGTGCCATGTTCAGCCAGCGCTTTTATTTTTTCCAGCCCCTAAACATTTGTGTTGGGCGTTTCAGTGTCAGATGTCATATTTGTTTGGACTGAACTTGAGAGTGATGTGAGGGGATGCTGTAAAGACAGATGCCAGATCTGTGCCACGTATCCTCTTTTCCCCAACCTCACAGCCACATGAAACTGTTCTGTAGTGGACCAAAGCTCTACGAGGTCAACCTTCTACCTTCAAGCTCTGCTGGATCAGCCAGCAGTCCAACATGAAATTATTACCTATTATTCTTGCAAATATTTTCATATAGTATCTAGTTTAAGATTTTTTTTCTGCTCCATTTCATAAATCTGCACAGGGTGATTTGGTAAGGTTTAGATAAATATCATAAAGAAGGTGATACTGTTCCCCTCCACCTCCCTCACCCTTCTCTGGAAAGTCCCTGTTCTTGTTGACTGGGTCTCAGCACTGTATTTATGTTCTCCTGTTTGCTCTAGGTCTTCTGCCTCTCACTCCTTCGAAGCGTCTTTCCCCTTCGTAACATATGAGCTTGTCTGAGCGTAAATTATCTCACCCAGTCCTCTCCTTCCTCTGTCTACAGGAGTATCTGGACCTGTGTGCCCCAACAGAGCAGTATTCCCCCAGCTTCCCTGACACTCGCAGCTCCTGCTCCTCCGGTGACGACTCTGTGTTCTCCCATGACCCCTTACCGGACGAGCCCTGTCTCCCCAAGTACCAGCACATTAACGGGAACGTTAAAACATGAGCCCCCACCATCCCTCTCCCAACCCAGCCTGACCCACCCCGGGCTTAGTCCTCAATGTCCCCAAACTTAGCACAGACACCCCCTTCCAGAACCCCCCCCAAATCCCCCCAACTTCCTGCCCCCCCATCACCCCTCTGGCTTCCAGTGGACCAATGAACCCAGACGGGACTGGGCTGGTGGCAGCGCTGCTGTCACACACTCATACTGCCATACACACGCACTATATACACTACATGCTCCCATGAGGTCTTAAAAGGATAGGACAGGGCCCCAGCAGAAGCTGTTTGTTACTGACTGAATATATACTGATGTTCCCTGGGGACCCTCCTCCTCCTCTCTCTCCCTAAACACACAGCCTTTTCATTTTGGTTCTCATGTTTATACTCAGACAGTTTTTTTTTTTTTTTTTTTTTGCAATCAACGATGTTGCCTGTTTGGAGATCCCATTCCTGTGGCTTGCCCTTCACAAGACTGTTATTTACTCCTGGAGGAATGTATGGACCGATGTAAACTTAGAACAAGGGACCACAAGAGGAGGACAAATAGGAAAAGGACTCAGAGACAAAGCTCTGACTGACAAAACAGAGGAATAAGTGGAGTGCACATATAGAAACTGCTCTCCTGTTTATTTTGTAATATTGATGCATTTCTTTTCAATTGTCTTCATAAACCTTCCCAATTATTCTGGAGAAAAATACACAGTATAATGTGTAGTGCTGGGTATATTTGTAAATATATTCAAATATGTATAAATATATATATATTATAAATATATATATATTTACAATGAATTATTTTTTTGTATGAACTCTGAAATAATCCCACCCTCCCTACCTTACTCTGAGTTTGAGGCTGGTTTGCTAACAGGTTTTGTGTCCTATATTTCTCTTCGCACGCACACTCACACATACAGACATGGATACACACTTTAATGTACACAAACACCTGTTTTACTCTCACTCAGTAACACAGTTGAGTATTGGCTTTCAGGGACCAAGATAGCATGTTAATTTATTGACTTATGTTTTTTTTTTTTTAATGAATCAAGTCTGGGAAAAAAAAGAACAAAAACAATATGGCAGAAATAATGACATTAATGATGCTGATATTACAGAAATAATCCATTAAATTTATGGTAATTTAAAATGATCTTTCAGCAGTAACAAAAAAAAAAACTATTTTTAGTGGGTTTGAAAGATCCAGGTTTTGTAAGTTTTATATATGAATGTGAATATTAAGTTAAATTTTAAAAACTGTACATTTTATAGTCAGCTAATCCCTCTCTCATGTAGATGTTTCTGTCATTTCTATCCAGTCATTTTACTCTTTCTTAACTTTGCTTTAGGAATTGAGATTGACTTCTGGATATTTATATATGATTGAAATAAATAAGATTCACCTACTAGCAATCTGCTCCCTCATTTAGACTAAACATAGACTCCAAATTTACTTGACAGAATTGAAAGCTGAAAACAAACTCTTAAGTCATTGTTTGTTTGTTTTTTTCTACTGGACCAACTTTAAGATGTTCTTTTGCAACTGTTCATGGCACATTTGTGAAATAAATAATGTAAAAATATACTCTCGTCCTAATTTCTGTTTTTTGGATGTTTAAGCAGAAAGTGGTACATAATTATGGCTGAATTATTTTTATTGCATCATAAGATGGAAGAATGTGTTATTATTAAATGTCACATTCATTCAAGCTAAACTTATTGTTCTTAGTAGCTGATATGGGTGGAGATGGTTTAACGGTAAGTACTCAGTACTTTTTAGAAGAAAGCATTTCCCTTGTGTCTATTCTTATATACAGAGGAGAGTTTTTCCACCATATCTGCTAGTAATCCAGAGAAACTGGGCAAATCTACATGGATTCAGTT
The DNA here is from genome assembly GCF_900324485.2 of Mastacembelus armatus. Classification (NCBI taxonomy): domain Eukaryota; kingdom Metazoa; phylum Chordata; class Actinopteri; order Synbranchiformes; family Mastacembelidae; genus Mastacembelus; species Mastacembelus armatus. The sequence goes on along the minus strand of NC_046647.1, from coordinate 8,024,187 downwards.
CAGAGGCCCAGCAGGCCAAGTCTTTATGCAAATGTGCAAAGCTCAGCACAAACACAAAGTAAATGTGATCAAGTTACTGAATTTATGCCAGTGGTCAAAGCAATTTTGTTAATAAGCAGGGAACTTGTCATTGTGATGATAGTGCGGCTCTGTGTCCTGGTCTGACTCTGATCAGACGGAGTCTTGTTTAGCCTCCTGGCAGGCTAACAGATGCTCTGATTAGCTGATTGATTTCCCTTTCTTTACTTATCTAAACAAATCCAATTCAACAGAGTGAGCCGCAGATTCATCTGATTTGAAGTAACTTAATCAAAGTGATCTATTAGTGAGTGTGAGTGACAGTGGCAGTCACTGATGTGGTTGTATTTAGCAGGCTAATGGCGGTTACTTATCACATGTGACAAAAATACTGCGACAACATAACGAGACAGAGCCAGTCGGTGACGGCATTAGGTGGAGCTGATGCAACAGCTGTACTGATGTAATTCATAAGCATTGATTAGAAGAATTTCTCTGCTGCAGCATCACGTAATAAGAGACACAGCATTAATAAGCTCTACAGTCATGCCAGCAGCTATGTGATGCTATATTAAGTTAAATGTTATTTTCAGAATTTCAGAATTAATTTCACAAGCGTACAGTGACAATGCTGACACGCTGATGTTCAGCAGGTAAAAAACCAGCATGTTACAGTTGCTAATTAACATTAAACACAAACAACCCTTGAAGCTGATCAGAATATTGTTCATTTTAGAGATTTATGTTAATAAACTCAAATGTTGGCAAATTAAAATTGAGGCCTTGAAGACACTTGATGAGAAGTGAAGTGAACAATTCATCCATACCAGACACTGATGTCTGTACAAATCTCCACAGCATTCCTTATTGTGATAGTTCCCAACACATTTGTGCTTATAGAATATGTTTTTGTACAAAAACCAGTCAAAACCAGTGACATGAAGGCTCGGCTTCTTTAAGTAAAGAAAAAAGAGTTCTTTAACATAAATTTAAAGCTCCTTTATTACCAAGCTTCAACTTGTTCTGAACAAACACACACACACCAGCTCCGAGCGCTATTAGACTTGTCCCCTCATGTCTCCGGAACCTGAAAAGGCCTTGGAGGGAAAACATTCCTCATTTTCTATAGAATAAGTGGGAAAGAAAGCAGCTCCAGCCCTGAAGGATTGGAAGGGGATTGGAAAGAAAAAGTGGCAGGATAAGCCACAGCACCATACACCATCATTAAAGGTTGGGGGGAGTGGAGAGAAAGGCAGCCGGATATCCACACTGGCACACTTTTATCAGAATGGCTGTCTATTGTGCTGTAGGCTGATGGCACACACAGGCAGGCAGGGAGGGAGGGCTGAACTCCAGGGAGACCAAATAGAGGATTAGATTGTTCCATCTTGACAAAATGTCTTCTGAGCTGTCATTGCATTTATGTGAGACAAATACACTTTATCTGATGTCAGTAATGTGACGCCATGGATCCTAACTTAAGGCAAAGCATGCCCTTTCAAAGAGACAATTATCAGTTTTGTATACATATTAATAATGTTGTAGGGCGAAATAAATAGACCACTGACTCAGTCATAAGTCAGTAATCATGTGTAAATGCAACCATCAGCTTATTTAAAACAGAAGACTCTAAGTAAAACCTTTTGGTGTTTTTGTTCCACTGAAATAAAGCAGTCTCATTTCACTTGTCACAGTAATAATAAAATGCTGCGGTTTATGGCATGAATTTAGATCATAAACATTTAAACCACCTTATAAAAGGAATATAATGTAGCGTTCTCTCAGTTTGCAGCACATGTTTGTTGTCATGTATTTACATATATTATGTATGATATGTTTTTTGGCTGTCACACAAGTGCCCCATGGACACATGGAGCAGTGATACTTTCCTGCCCTCCACTGATAAATACAACCCACCACACAGTCAAAGCCCTAAATTATTTTTTTTCTTTTAGAGCATTTTTACTCCATGGTTTTTTAATGCCCTGAAGATTAACCCACTGACCTGTAAATATTAGCTTTGAATGACTTTAGGGAGAGGGGGCAGTAGTTGGAGGACACACGAGAGACATGTTATGTGAAAACATTGAAATGTGTGTGAGATATAAATTTGAGCTTTTTTGCCCAAGGCAAGAATGACAGAACACTTAATTTGCCAGAGGATAAAACCTGAGGCCACCTGGTGGTGTTAGAGACATTGTTAGGATAACTTGACATGTTGGTAAAAGTGTTTTTAATTCTGATTCTGCTGTTTCTTCCGGCCATTCCTAGTCCTCCTCTGCGTCCTTCGTCCCAGCCCTGTCCTCCCTCGCCTAGTTATCTGGTGGGGCCTGGTGTGTTTGCACAAGGCTGGTCCTCTGGAATGTCAACATGGGGCTTTGTGTGAAGCCAGAGGAGCCCACATCCACCGGAGATAAGAACCCACCAACCCCACAAGAGTAGGAGGAGGGGTCGTGGGGTTGGAGGTCGGTGGGCGTAGTCAGTAGGTGACTTAAAGTTTAACAAAGCTGCCGACTGACTGCCATATGGACGGCTCAATCCCTCATTACTCCAACTTTTCCTTACAAGTGACCCCCACCCCCAGGTTACTTCTTTTTTTATGTCCTGCATTCGACGCAGATATCTCAGTAAACTCTTTGCCATTGACTAATGGGGTCAGAGTATGTATCTAGACTCCTCAACCTACCATTTGCATTGACTAGCAGATAATGAATGGTTCATCGCTAGGTCAGTGCTCGTGAGAAGGAGGGCAGTCTACTTGTGTTTGATTAAGGGCTTGCAAGGCACTGTGTCTGGTTCTGCATGGAAGGATAAACAAGACGAGTGCGTGTTTGTGTGTGGGGCCGTTGTGCATGTGTGACCGAGTGTGCGTGCGGTTTGTTTCCCCCGTGGGATCTTCTAAACATTCTCTAATGGCGTGGTTGTGTCTGAGCAATTGTGATTCACAGATTGCACTTCGAGTTAGTATTTATGCTGAGTTTGCTATGTCTAAAGCTATGATGTAACAGCTCTTGGAGTGCGACCAGTGGAAAAAGAAGAGGTAAAACTAAATTGTTTAGAGGAAGATAACAGGGTAGAATTGAACTCAAACACTAACATCTTTGAGCAGAGTTTAGACTGCTTTTGTTGTCGACAAAGCACTAGAAAGGAATGATGTTCCCCATTTGAAGTGTTTGGTCAGATTTAAGGAGATTAAATATTGCACAATATTGCTGATCTATACACACATAGAGCAGTTTCACATTGCAAAATGGTTCTGCACTCTACATTGTTGGTGTTTCTTACACAGGCCCACCATGGCATGTTTTACAGCTCTGGGTGTGTTCTTGAAATGAGCTTAGTCATAATGTTCCCTGCCCAGTGATGCCAGTCACCCCATCATTCAGAGTTATTCCCCTGTGTCTTGTCTCGCACTGACGATGTCATTGCTTACATCAAATTCATAAACCCTGATGCATGCTGATGATGTTCTGCCAAAGACATGGGTTTTCCAATAGCAATGTTTTTTTTATTCTCTGCAAAAACAAAAATGCCTCATGCAGCGAAGATTTATCTGCACCAGGGCGAAGTCATGTTTTTTATAATATTTAAAGTAAAAGAGCATACCATCAATTTTGCATTAGACTTTTTTAAAATTAATGCAGCAGGAAAATAGAGATATCTTTCTTCACAAACTGAAAAACAGCTCAAATCATTTTGACATGAGTGCTCCTTTTGATTGAGAAGTTGCAGAGACTGTTCAGGTTTTTGTAGCTTTAATTTGAGTTTATTTCAGTTGCATTAAAATTTGTGGTTTATGTCACAGCATCCTGTATATTCAAAGCTTATGTTCACTTACCAGACTGAATTTCATGATTGCAGTCATTCATTTTTTGGCTGCATATTATCTGTTTTATTCTTATGCCTGTGCTAACAGCTGTGTTTGCAGGAGCATCTGTCCAAGCTGGAGTTCAACCACTATCCCTGTAGTTTGTTTACATCATGGTGTTCCTTGGATAAATTGTGCAGTGGAGTCACATTTAAAATCTAAAAGGAATAAATAAGAGCAAACAGTAAAATATGAGGAGATATACACAGTTACATGTAGAGATATTTGTCCTCATGCAAGTTCAGCTGAACTAAAAGTACAGTATACTGTATTAGTGACAGTGCAGAGTCTGTTACCTCCGCTGGCCTCTGTGTCAGGAGACTGGATAAAGAAATATGGCTATATACATGTTGGACAGTTAACCACTCCAGTACTGTCACTATCATGAGCAAACACAGGCCTGGGTCAATAAAAAATGCTTGTAAAAAAAGACTGCCCATAAATGATGTTTAATTGAAAACTGAGCAAGGGGCAATGCGTCAGAGCTATGGTTCCCAGGAGTCCACACACACACACACACACACACTGATGCTGGGGGAAGAGGAAAAGGAGGAGAGGGAGGAAAAGCAGGAAGTGGAAGGGGGGGGGGGGGGGGGGGGGGTTAAGGATTGATTGAAGCGGGAGGTTAGCGTTGTCCAAAAGCTGAAGTAGGAGAGACAATTGTCAAATACATGATTCAGAGCCACAACTCTGCTTCCATGGGAGTCATTAAAATTTTAGCATTTAACTTTCAGTCGTTTAGAACAAGATGAATATCTTCCTGGTTACATACCATAACACAGTGTTTCCCCAACATGCTGGGATCTAAGTTATGTTATATGAACTGAATAAAATCTGATTTCCCACAAGAGTCCAGGAGGAACGTTTACACATACTCAGCTGCAAATGTTGGCACCTACTTTAGTCAGGTGGACTGTTTTCCCATTCTAAATGATGAATGATCACCATGACAATGCCATGGTGACAGACGGGAGATATAAGTCACATGGGAAATAAATCACTGCAAGACCCCTCCTTCCCTTTTCACCTGCATCACTCTTTCGAGCTAACAAGAAGCCCACTGTTTCTCTGAATACCAACACAGCTAATTTCTCTTCACTCCACCCCCTACTCAATTTGTCAATTTCAAATATGCTTTCAAGATTTTGTTGGTTCTTTTTCTGCCTGTTTGTGTCTCCTGACTTCTTTCCCCCTTCTCCTTTTAGTCCTAGTCAGCTACCCACCCCCCCAACCCCTCACGTCTCCTTACCCCCCTCTTCTCTGACTTGAATAGCTGGAGTGATTGTGTGCTGCTGAAAGTTCGAGGGCAGGGAAAGGGAAACTTCTCTCTCTCCTTCTCATTCTCTCCAGTAAGCAGCCCATTAAATAAAAGTGTGCAGTGAGTGACGTGCCTCTATACCTGCCTGTCTGCTCAGAAACAACAAGAGCCCGCTCTGTTCTGCCCAGGCAAGATAGTTCCTGACTTAATCACTTACCTCAAAGCTCTGCAGTCCTACGGCTTCTTGCCTCTGCCTCTCTTTTTCTTTTTTGTTTTATCGTCACCTGCCAGTAGTGAAGTGTTGCAACATTATGGACTGTTACTTTTTTCATTAAAGACAATGATGGGTGTGAGCTGAGGGCTGCGGTTGAGATAGTTCGTACATGCACAGAGACAGGTAAACAGTTCAAGGTGTGCTGCAGGCTAAAACTCAGACATGCTGTGAGTTTTGGGTTCACTCGCAGGTTAGCAACCGTCTCCTCGAGGTTTGCCTTTTTCTCACATTTTCCAGGAAAGAGTTTGGGATCTTGAGAGTTAGAGCTGCTGCAGTAAGTCTCATTCTGTGTCATGGATCAATATGATCCTAATCAATAATGTATCGCTCCTGTGCTTCTCCCTCTTCTGCATGCTGAATTTGTCTATACCCTGATATTATGTATATTTGGACTATAAACAGACTAAAGTCTGCCTGGTCTTATCCATTTGTCCCATTTGGGAAAATATGAATCTGTAGTTTGAACCTCAGCCTGTTTCTGCTGTGAATACATTCCCTCACAGGCTCCATGAGGTGGTTTGCCCCTGGCTGAGCACTAAGTAAGGGGGCGCAAAGGAGAGGGGCCCCTGAAAAGGTGCTTTGTACTGGTTCAGAAGGGCCAGAGGCTTTGGGCCGTCAGAGGTTGTGGTTCTAGGCTAGCAGCCAGGCTTTCAGACCCTCTTACTGGCAGAGACTGAACTACCATCTGGAGTGACGAGCCCTTCCTGAACTGCTCCGTGAGCTGCACAGAGCTAGGCTGGCCCAAGCTGGTTAGGCATTGCTGAGACACACTACAGAGGACTGCAAAAATAAACCATGGGTGCTTCGGTGAAATTCCTTGGCTCCGAAGCCTTAACTCTGAAGATCATTCCCATGGGAGAGTAGCAGAGTGGCCTCACACTGAGCAGCAGAGTACAGGACAGAACTACTTTAGAAACCTCACTGCACAGACTAAAACAAATCCATGGATCGTGATCTGGCTTGTTGATGATTGTATTGGACTATAACATTGATGATAATGATGTTTGAATTGCACTCAGAAACTTGTATTTGGCTGCCGATGTAGAATGCCTTGAAAACCGATGAAAAGAAAGAAAAAAAAACAATAAATAGTGTGAGATGAGTCACTATTATCAGGAGTGATTTATTATGATTTGAAGTCTTTGCCCTGGCTGTCATCAACAGAGGCAAGTGGGAATGATTAGCACACTACATGATCCTGCAAACACAATTAAGTCAAAGCACCAGAGACAGGCAGGCTCCAGACTCACCTGTTCTTTTATGGGGTTTGTTTACCATTTGGATCCAGACTTATACGGTGGAGAACTGCTGGGTGTAAGATCGACGCAGCCTGGCAGTCAGATTCATATATCCTCAGATTTGCTCTGTGGAAGGCCTATACCGCAGAGCTAATTCCAGCCACAGTGCTACACATGAGATGAAATCAAAGTTTTCCCCTTCAACTAAAAAGTGAGATAATTCATGGTACATTTAGTACAAAGGAGGAAAAATGTGAACCATATTGTGCCGGGTGTTTTAGTGGGGCAGGTTTCTGCAGTTCCCCATCCCCCAACTCCTGCAACAGAATAAAATTCCTCTGCCTTTTCTGGAGCTGGACCAAGCCAAGCAAATTATGGACCAAAATCTTTTTATATGAATCTCTGTCACGCGAAAATGTCAGTAAGCCCCATCTCTAACTCCCCCTCCCCCCCTCCTGAACAGGCCCTGTTTTATCCCATTCCTCCAAGTGAGGCCATTATGTTGAATCCTTGAGGCCTCCCTAATTGAAAGCGAGAGAAAACAAAGAAAAGAGCAAAATCCCAGGCCCTGCAGAGAATTTGATGCAAAACAAAAAAACAACTAAGTCACATCAATAGCCCTTGACAAATCATTAGCTCTCCTCTGAGACTTTGGAGTGGAGTCACAGCAGTCACAGCTGGAACCATCATGAGGTCCAAAAAAATCTTTTTCTCTTTCCTTTTCGAAACTCAAGAAACATCATTAAATGACAGGTTTGAGAGCTGAGTTCCTCTCGTGCTGGTGACGCATCAGGTTAAGATATCTCTTCAGAAGAGATCGCCTTTGTTTTGGTCGGAATGAGGTTTTTATAAGGACAGAAATTTACTTTCTAAGAGAGCTCTAACAGAAAAGATTTTCAAACCTTACAAAACACAAGTTAGATGTACATGAATATTTAACAAAGGTAGTTTTTTTTTTTTTTTTTCATTTTTACATCGATCACATTTGCAAAGTAGACAAGCTAAAAAGGCTACCACATGCCCTGGGTTCCTCCTGGTGCAGGGCAATGCCCACCCTCACGTGGCCAGACTGTGTGGGCAGTTCCTGGATGACGAAGGCCTTGATGCCACTGACTGACCATCATGTTTCCCTGACCTAAATACCATTGACCTATGGGACATTATGTCTCGGTGCATACAAAGTCATCAAGTACCATCACAGACTGTCCACTGACGCCCAGATGCAGGTCTGGGATGAGATTCCCCAGGACCCCATCCACCATGTCCATCACACAGGCGTGCAGCAGCCATACACATCTCTCAGTCACATTATTAGTTGCCATGATGACTTTGATGGGCCTATGATTTCAATTTTTTTTCAATACTTTCATTTTCAGAGTGATTATGAATAGTCCTGCATTGATAATTTTGGTTTCCATTGACTGTGGTTATCTAATCTTGTGCTTATCAAATTATAAAATGTACATTATTAAAGATTTTCAACTTCAGTGATTCATTCATCAAGAACCAATTTGTTATTTAAGAACTCATTTTTTTTTTTAGTTTTATATATTTTTTTTCTAAACTGGAATTATATTTAAACCGTGAAAACACTAATCGCAGTTACAGCTTTGTTAAGATCAGTCAGAATGTGTACCCCTGCTTTCACCTCTACAGTTCAGCTTGAACCGCCCTAATGGCCCTGTTGTTTACAGTAGTGTTAAGTGTGTGCCCCTCCAGGATCAGTTAGAGCCATAATCCCCTCTTCATTCCCACTGAGGCCCAGAGTGTGTGTAAGTGGACATGGGCGATGGCAGACAGGGAGCGGCTCACCAGCCACCCATTGAAGCCCATTGTGCAGCTTCAGACACGCACAGAGCAGCACATGTGAACACACATTCACACACAAACACACACACACACACAATGAGAAAGCACTAGCACAAATAATAAAGAATGTTTTTTGTTAATTTTTTCCAAGGGATCTCCTTTTTTCTCTGTTCTCCCTGCATTTTTATGTCATGTCACCTTGTAAAAAGCTTTATGGCCAGGCCTTATGAGTCTGAGGGCTGAGATGGACTGGGGGAGCTTTCAAACTCTTCCAGGACCAGCACTTAGTCTGAGTGACAAAAGAATATCTCCAGAGATCTTTAGCTTGCAAACAGGGAAACTCATTAATCTTATTTCCCCACCTATATTTGATACAGTTTCTCTTTTTTCTTTTTCTACAAGTATAGACTTACAGAGATGTGAAATCAAAGTACATAGTAGAGACACTACAGAGCAGAGAAGAAAGAAATATTTGATCCGATAGTAAACTTGATAAGAAATGCATGTTAGAAGTGATCCCTCTCTATAAATAAAACCCAATTATAGTGACATTTTAATTCCCAGTTAATCCGTCATCAACATCCGAGTACAACTGACCAGTGAGAATACCTTCATGTTTTGTTGTGCAGACCAGTGGGAAGATCACAGTCCTATTAGTTTTGCACCATGTAGATGTAAATGAATTTACTTGTGGCTCTGATTTTGATTTAGATCTGAAGGTTATACATCACAGGGCAGCATGTGCTACTGTAGTCATTTATATGATGTGCAATATAATTTAACTGTTAAAAGAAAGTGGCATGTGGCACTAAGTAAGAAATCCACATGACAGAAAAAAAGAAAGGTGAAGCTTTTGTCATATGTTAATCTAATCAGGTAGGTGTTACCCATTAGTGCTGAGGTCTCATATGAACAACTGTAACTTCTTTATAACCCCCTCCACTCTCCACCTCCTCGTCCCTCTCCCCCTACTTTCTATCTTCCGGTCCCTGTGCAGGCCTGCCTGTACAATGTCCACACAAAGCCAGTGTGGGGCCTCTCTGAGGTGTTCAGCAGCAATGCTTTAAATCATACAATTAGTGCACAGCTGGGGGATTATACTTTCTGGCATCTTTATATTTCTGTTTTTATATGGCCTTCGGGAGACAACCCAGAAAATGGAATGCAACAATAAAAACATCCTGAAGCTGACTATGTATGATATTGCATACTTTATGCAAATAATTCTCTATAGGCCTATATATTTTTGCATATGCAGAACTGTGTTAGAGTTTAGGTTAGGGTTATGATTACAGTTTATGATTTATACATCTCAGTTACACCCCCAGATTTTCTTTTCTTCACCCCCCTACCTCTGTCTCCTGTCTTAGGCGTCAGTCTGACCAGTTTTATGTCTTTTCCCAGGACAAATAAAAACCCTAAAATGAACATAATGGACAACAAACTGTGTCTGCACCGCATAAACTCCACTGCATATCTTTCCTGGCATGAATGTTGTCACAAAAGCAAATAGTGTGTTACTCAGTTCTGGAAAGAAACAATTTTCCCCCTTCCCTTTGCACTTCATTCATGGTTATCTTCATAAACACTCAAAACAGAAAGAACGACTGAACAAAAAACAAAACAAACAAAAAAAACTTGCTGGACAATACAAACAAAATGCTGCCTGGGATCCTCACTATAGCGCCTTAGTGGGAGAAATGTACAAAAATGTACAAAATGTACAAAAAATTTTATGTAACAAAAGAGCTGACCACAAATTCCTGAGAGCACCCAGCTGGCGGTCACTGCCTCCAGTCCAAAACCAAAATCACACGCAAGACCATGCATAAATGCATAAAATAAGTCCATCTCATTAAAGGCAAACACACCACATACGCTACTGATAGCTTGCAGAAACACTGTGTACCTTCATCTACTAACTCCCCTTTTTGTCTTCACTCAGCTATACAAACATATAAAGGAATTTACTGTGCAGAGCCACAGAAAGACGGACAGACACCCTTTGTGAAGACAAAGGCAGTTGACATGTGGACACATTTAGTCCAAATTTAATCATCATAATGATCCCCATCAATCACAGATGAGATAAATATGAGTTTGTGTTGGGACTGAATCGTGTCTGATAAATTGAACTCATTTAATTGGGCACGCGTCCTGAAGATGAGCAATGAGCTAAAGACATTCCCCAGATTTGATTTCCCATTAGCCTGGTGAAGTGAAGAGGAGCTGTCACAAATCCCATACCATCCACTGTGATTGATATGTTTATTCATAAGAAGAGTGATAGGTTCAAATACTTTATCTCTTTTAAAAATAAAAAGCTGTAGTAATCAACTGAGTTTGTTTTACATAGCCTTGAAAACAGTCTGTGGAAGGAATGAGTTTATTTAAGTAGGTGTTAAAAGGGTAAATATTCTCTGTTGAAATGAAAAGCTTCATTTGTGCCTGTGATATATGATGGTCTCTTTTCCCACCTTTTCCATCCTACCCTGTGCATATGTGTGTGTGTGTGTGTGTGGTTTCCTGTGTGGCATACTCAGCAGGTTATGCTCTGGAAGAAAATTTATGATGGGGGATGTTTGGTCTTTCTCCTGCTTCAGGGCAGGAGAAGTTGTGTTAAATGTGTGTAAGCAATAAAAAAAAAACAAACACAGGCATATTTATGTTTAAACAGCTCAAATAGTAACATACATATGCACTGTTTGCAGACAAACACACACACACACACATCTGCTTACCTGTGAACTACAAAGTCAAGGACAGAGCCTGGCTGGATCAGATGTATGATGAGTGAGAGATACTCTACAGTACAGAGCGAGGTGAGCGAGATGAAGAAGCATTGGGAAACTGAGTCTGTGTAATTCTTGGCGCTGCTCTCGCACCCTGTTACATTCCTTCCATGAAAGAATGCACGGCATATAAAAGCCATCAAGTGTGGAAGCTGTCCAACAACAGCCTAGCTCCTTTACAATGGTATAATTTACTACCTTGTTAATTATCTGGCTGCAGTAAATACATTATTTGACCAAAATTGGGACTGGTGCGCCTGAGTGTGGTTTTAGCAATGTCTGAAAGAATTATAGTCCTCTGTAACAATCAAGGAGTGTCTTTTTTTTTTTTTGTTTTTCCATTGCTCAGATACGTTACTCTTTTAGGTGTGAGGTTTTTGTTTATTTTGCTTGTCATCTGTGTTCTGCCAGATTGAGGAACTGTTGGAAAAATAAACTGCTCAGTAACACTGAAAAGATATGATGAAGTGTCAGTGTGTGCACAAACCCATGTGCAGACTTTCATTTTTTTTTTTTTTTCTAGACACTTGGTTTAATGTTGCCCATTGGGTCACAACGAGAAAAGTATATGTGCCTGCAAACCTTTATCTCGAAAGCTGAGGAAGAAATGCTTACACACTGGACACATTGTTTCTTTTAGTAATAAGCCAACTGGATAGGCTCCAGTGAAAATAGTATGAAGGACGAGATGTTAATCTATTTACCCATTTTCACATTCTTGAAGCGGTAGTGCTCACCTCAGTGTGCTGCTGTGGGGGGAAGCCATTAAGTACTTTCTCCAAGCTGATGGCAAAACCATCTTTTCAATTTAACAACTGCAGTTGGGGTCCTACTTTGAAACTGTTATTGATCTAAAACTGCTGATCGTATGGAGGAATGCTGACCTGAGCTGAAAACGCAACATTTGTGGGTGAATGAGTGACAATGTGAGCCGGCAAAAGCTGCTGAAATCCTTTAATGGGACTTTTGGAACCAATGTTAAACCCCTGTTCACCCCACCCCACCCATCTCCCCACACAAGTGATGTCTCCACACTGTGGCATACAGTAAAATTATGGCCTCATTAAGTAGGGGTTTGAGAGGAGGGGTGTTGGTGGTTAGGTTTCAGGGTCTAACTGCTGCTGCTGCCCTTGGTGCGATGCTATCTTTGCAGGCTCAAGGGAGCACAAGGGATCCACATTTAGCCTTCACCCTCCACCCTCTCAGAAGCTCTGGGTGCAGACAGTTTGGTGCCACGAAGTCCGGAACCAGTAATGGACCAAGTAGTCACTAATGAGCTCCCTAATGTGGGCCACATCCTCATGCGCCCCCCCCCCCCCCCCCCAAAAAAAATCCAGAAAACAGTAATATGGTTCTTGCTACACTACACTTGATGAATATTGTTTGAATGTGTCATGCAGAAACAAAATACTCTGCCTGAATAAATACAGTACAAATGGTATCAGTCTTTTGTGAAGAACCCATAGCTTCAACAACAGCTGTTCCATCAATTGCTCATAGAGTTACAAGATTCATATTTATTTATATGAAAATGTTGCACATGATTAGTAGAGAGAAATAATTTGCTTGCTATATACAAATAAAAAAGCCCACAATCCTGTGCTTCACCAGTTCAACCATGGGGCCCTTGTGAATTAGTGCTGGCAAAAAGCTGGTTAAGAGATGTGCATGTCATGTAAGTGCATGTGAGCCTTTTGTTGTGTCATGGACACCAACGGCAAACCAATTCCATCACCTCCCCACTCGGATGGATGTTTTCCACAACCCCAAAGACATCAGTTCATTTCTGACATAATTATAACAAATTATAAACCATTTCTGTGTTCAGGGGGTTAGCAGGGCTGTGTTGGTGGGAGCACCACATGCAGTGTGTTTGCAGATGAAGGGCTGACGAGAGCCAAGCTATTGTCAGGAACAGGCTGCACACACAACTGACAGTGCAGCTCTGAGAGCCACCATTGACCATATGGTGGTACTTAGCTGAACTCTTTGTCAGCATTATATTGTTTAATTTTATATATGCCTACTTAAGAAAGAAATATGTTTATGTTTACTTCCATAATGGAATTTGGATTTGTTCATTGGATAAATATTTACAACCCAGATGAAAAGTCATTCATCAGGCTTATGAGAGCTTCTCAGGATGAGGCGAGTTGGATCAGAATGGTTGGTAATATTTTTTTTAAACAGAAAGGAAATGGTTTATCTAGAAGAAATTGTCATTGCTCCATCTCCTGTTTATTTTGACATGACGTCACTGCAGCTTTACTTTGTACCGCTACACTCTTGAACCCAGGACATGCATCAGTGCATTTCAAATGAAATGCGACATCACATTTTATTCACAGCTGAACCTGATCCACTGTGCATTATATGGGGGGATGCTGTCTGACATAGGAGCACACCAGCAAGTGGAGGTCTAGCGAGCCTGAAGTAGCAATATATTAGGTTAGTTTTAGGTTACCAAGTGGATGATTCCCCACTCAGTTAACAGAGAGTTGATTCATTGCAAGGGTAAAAGGTGATCAATGGTCCACTGCATCAGGTAAGCACCTGACTGAGTGGCTCTTGGGAGCTGGGGGCAAACAATGTAGCCCTAGAATCACCCAGAGGCATCTGAAGTTTAAGGGACAATTAAAGCTTTTCAGAGTGGGCAGTGAGGTGAGTGGGCTGGTCGGTCAGGGGTGAGGATGGAGGCAGAGGCAATAAAAACCCTGCGATTATCATAAAAATAACCCTGTTGATGTATTTGGTGATGATGACTGATTAAGTGCGTGTGTTTCTGTGTATGTGCAGCGGGGATGTCAGAGCAGTAGTGTTGCTAAGTTTGCATTGCAGAGGAAAAGACAGACACTGTTTGGCATTATGTTGATGGATGATGTGGTAATGGATAGAAGGTGGGTTACAGATAGAACTCCAGATGGAGAGAGCGAGGGATGAAGGATGAGGAGGACGAGTGTGGAAGAAAGACACCATCTTTGTTGCGCGATGCTGTAATGTCTCCCTCACGAGCTATGATTTCACGCGTGAGCAGGAACACCTGTTCAGATCTGGCTGTCTCTCTGGCATATTGATATGTAGCTGCAGATGAGAAGACAAGAGTAGTTGTACTCAACATCTGCACTGCTGATGGTTGAACAATAAAGTGTTGGAAAATAGCACTCACAAGGCACTGATCAGACACATGAATGTGAGAATTCAAACGTTTGTTATGATGAATGTAAAATGCATAATCAAAGACAAGAGCTTAAACTTAGATTAAAATCAGAGCCTGGATAATAGTGAAGAACCTCTATCCCCTGCACTGTTAGGTGTTTGCTTTTCTCTCTTGTGATCTTGTCAGGATAAATTTATGATTTGAAAAAAAAAAAAAAGTCCCAGTTTCTGTTGTTGGACAGGCAAACAGCTTTGTTACCAGTTTCATTGCAAGGTTCTTGGCAGGGTGTATGTGTGCACATTGCCCTGCGGTGGACAGAAGAAAGCAGTGTATGTCATGATGTGTCCTCACTTTGCATTCCATTGTATTTTGTCCTTTCAGACCTAAGGCAAACATCCCTGCGTTCAGTGACACATAAAAGCAGAAACATGTTTCAAAGTGCCCCAGCTTGTGTTCTCCAGTGAACTTGGAATTTTGTGCCCTCGTGTGGGAATAAAATCTCAGAAACTAGGCTGTTGGCCATATGGGAGGGGTCAGAGGAGGAGAAGGTTCTTGGGTAAATGAAGACAAAGAGGTCAAACTGCCTGTGAACACAGAAACATGATCTTTAATCTTGATAAAGAGGTGACGGCTGGATTGAGTTAAGTTAAACCAACAACGGCCTGACTGGAGGAAAGCTTTTTCACTTCACGACTTCACCGCCTGTAAAAGCTGCATGTATTCCCCCAGTCCTGCTTCAATAAAATGCCCTTTCACTCTCAGGACACACGTTTGTTTTGTCTCCCAGAAGGCGGCCTCTCTGTGCCTCTGTAGCTCTGACCAGAGCCCTGATGTTTCCATTTGACCCACAGTGGAAATCTCTCATTTGACAAACAGCAGTTTTGCGTTGAGACCTTTGGTATATGAAGAAGAGAGCCTATCCACACGAGGGCTGATGCCAGCAAATAAAACTTTTACTGATCCCACAAAACACACAAACTCCATCTCATATACACAACTTATGTGATTTATTCTTGCCGGAGTTGTCAAGCTGCTCCAAACCAGCTGCACTAATTGATAGCAGTGTAGTTTATGAGCAAGGCTCATCACTTGTGCTTTTGCAAGTGGTTTAGAAATTCTAAAAGGATTCTATGCTTAAACACACAAACTTGCATGCAAGCTACATTCTGATATATTATTTAATATTGTCTTGTTTCATTTTTAGCTCCATCAATTTTAAATCCTCTTCTATGAGGCTGACTGAGGTCAAAAAGTCCCTTCCCCAGCAATGAGTCACTTAAATTTTACAACATCTCTATAAATCACCAAATCCTGTGACAGCTGAAGATGGAAAATAGTGGTAGATTTCCCCACAAGATGCTGTTGTGTGAGATAAGAACGCAGGTGATGTGAGTAGCACACGAAGCCAACTGCTGTAGGCAAATGAGAGGAAAACAGAGCTTAGAGAAGACAGCCAAGACGATTTGTTTCACTTTGTGGCTTTGCAGCACAGTGATGGATATGTTGCTAGATGGTTAGTATCAGCTAATGCTGCAGTTTCCTGGACTGCAGTGGTGGGCTTCATTTGGTCACAGCTGGATTCTCAGCTGTAGTATCATGTGATTGAAAGTGAGACAGATCAGAGAGACTGAAGCTAAAAGATGCTCACAGATGTGACATGTCCACATCACCACTATTCTGACACCAGGCATCAGGATAAACTGCACATCTGGCACATGCACTTAAAGTACACTCAGTGCTCTTGGTCAAAGCCATGGCCTTCTGTTTGAGTAAAGGTACCTGACAGATGATAATAACAGACAGGAGGGGGCGAGGGATGGACAGGGAAAAAAGCAGAGAGTGAGAGGGACAGAAAAACATGTTTACTAGCCTGCACAGTAGATCACTCTCACCCAAGGGTGTACTCAGGAAAAGGCTGGGCTGCTTTATTGACTG